>NW_023637621.1:618496-937122 GCF_015220235.1 Choloepus didactylus | reverse complement strand
AGATGAGGCCAAACTGATTCAGGGTAGACCTTCAACTGGAGTCCTTATAATCAGAGGAAATTTGGACCCAGGAGGAGGCAGATGGGGAGAGAGATGGAGCTGGAGATTGACTTACAGATGCCAAGGAGCCAAAGCTAGAACACTGCAGACTTGTGATCTCACTGACCCCAAAGTGAGACCACAAATTCCTGCTGTTTCAGCCAACCAGCTGTGGCAGACCAAGAGACACCCCCTCCCCCCCCCCCACTTTGTACCTTCCACCTTGCACCAGGTGAGGAGCAGCTAATCTGACTGATGGAAGCCAGGATCCCTCACACCTCACAGCAGGGTGTCCACTCCCAGCTTATCTCAGGTGTCCACACAGAAACATGCTCAAAATTGGCCCGGCATCCCTCACTTTCTCCATGATTGGAGGAGCCAGTTCACATCACGGATGGAAGCAGGAGGCCCTGCTCGAGGCCCTGCTCCAGGCCCCAATTATGCTTTGCCTTGAACAAAGCTGACTGTTGGGCCCCATGCCAATCTGCAAACCCATCTCTTGCATCTACCACCCACCAACAACATACAGCACGATCCCTTCTGTCACTGGGTACAAGCTCAATGGTCTACCACTGTGTACCTGATGCCCAAATAGCTCAGAAAGGGGACAGATCAGTCACTAGAGTATTTTGTTTCTGTGCCTTGCTTCTGAGTGACTGACTTTCCCACGTTGCCTTCTGGTGTTTTCCGATCTACACAAAGCCCTCGACCTTCCACCCTACTCTGTATTACTACTTGTCCTAAGAATAACGTCTGCAATTGAGATTCTTTCCTGGCCAGTCTCTGTGCTGAGCATTTTATGGAGTGATACTTCAACTTCATGACAGCCTAAAGATGTAGATATTAGCACCCCATTTTCAAAGAGGAGCAAGGGAGCTTATCAGGGACAAGGGCAACAAGCAAAATTTAAAGGAGCACCACAAATCTCAGTAAGTGAGATAAGTAACATTTAATGCTATATTCTTAAGAATCAAAACTAATGCAAAAAATTCATATGAACAAATAATTAACTTTTTAAATAAAAACAAGGAAGGGAGACAGAATCTGCCCCACAATGAACTTTTAAGACCCTGCCTTATCTACCTCCCCCTACCATGGACACAGGTGGGAGGGGTGTCCCTCTTACTGGTGGGAGAAGGGGATTGTGTGTACTTTATCTTATGAAACTCTGCAAAATTCTAAAGTTGGTGAGTGGTATTTTGTGATTAGGAAATTGTGGTGTCTTGTCTTTGCCAGTTCCTCAAAGCCACCCACCAGAGATCAACTTCCAGCCCAACAAGAACATCACATCCATGCATCAGGGAAAATGGGAATGAGAACAAATGAACCAGTTACTGCAGTTACCACCACACATTGCCAGGAACAGGAGGCTGGGTTGACCGGATGGAGTGTGTGGGAAAGCCTTCCCACACCCAAGAAGCACAGCAATGGAGAGCAGGACATGAGGGCAATCCACAATGACCATCTGTGTCTCCACCCTCAGACCATTGTCTAGGATGGGGGACAGAGAGGGATGAGGCATGGTGAACCTCACCTTCCTCACTGTTCCGCCAGCCTCCATGCACCCTGTGGAGTCCACATCAATCCATGACCAATTGGGATTTAAAAAAAAAATCCCTAACTTTCCACTTGGGTCTTCCAAGCCCTGTGCTGGAAGCTAGGGGCTAAAGCATCCCCTCCCTCTGGCCCTCTTCCATCTGCATTTATATTTAGCACTCCAAGGTGGTAGCCCGCTGAGCTGCATGACAGGGGCAGAGAAGATTCAGACACCCTGCGGGGAGGGGCTGCTCCTATCCCTTCTTTACCCAATCCCCAGATCCTGCAGCTGCTGCCTTCCCTCACAGTTCACGCCTCCTCTTAGCCCTGTTATTAGTTTTTCCAAATGATCTTCCATGGGTTCCCAAATAGTAGGCTTCCAGATGCCAAATCCCAGGCCCTTCACTCAGCCTTGACCCACACTTATTTAGCCCCAAAGTCTCCAAATAAACCAGGCAACTTTGCCAGGCTCTTGAGGTCAGTAGGATGGGAAATGGAGAAATAAGGACTAAAGACATCATTGGGTACTGCTGTGTATCAGTATCAGTCATATCAACCAAAGGAGCTAGCCCTGGATGGTGTTTGGGACTTAAACAGAAGGTGGACTTTTAGATCTTCCCAGAGTGGCAGACATTTGTTATGTTCATCTTTGGGTCTAAGAGAATGAAGTATTGAACCTTGTAGCACCTGAGGCTTGGTTTTCAACCATGAAATGGTTTTTGACCTGTGCTAAGAAACGTGTTTTGCTACCCTTCTCTTTTCCCAAGGATGAAACCAGATGCACGTTGAGTGTGAGATATTTCCTCATAACATCCTCAAAAGAGTGTTTATTCACACAAATATCCCCAGAAAACACAGTCTGCGGTCATGGGCAAGGCCAGTAGCTCTATGATTCTCCATCCACAACTCCTCTCCACATCAGCCTCTCCATGTGTCCCTGGAGTCCAAGGATTTCTTTTACTTGAGTTCAGATCACACCCAGTCCTGATCCTTTGAAGGGGAGAGTCTTTGTGCCCTGTAAGGGAGCAGAGCTCTGCAAAAGAACCCCACCCCACCCTCTTCCATGATCTCCCTCCAGAAGGAATAATGAAAACCTGGTTGTGGCAGGTGTCTTGTCTTTAGCTTCTCCAAAATGTCCTCAGTGATTATTGCAGAAGCTATGGGGAAAGTAATAAGCAGGAATCCAATGTGGCTGGATCCATGGGGTCTTAAGAGGTAGGAGACTCCCAAGAGAGGTAGAGGTGAGGCTGTGAAAATAAGATCTCAGATATGGCATGCATCTTACAGAAGGGAGAGTTTACTACAATAGTCACATGACATATTGCAGAGCACACCTGCAGACATCAGGTGGAGGGGTTTGTGGTGGCATGACTTCACAAGGTGGTGATGATTTTCTACTTGTCCAGGATGCTACCCAGCCAGGTAAGGGCCTGCACAGCCTTGCAAGGGGGTTCACCTTGACCCTCATATCCCAACCACACCACCTGAAACTCCGGCATAATCTCAAAGCCTGTCTTCCCCAAGGCACCTCACCTGGACCCAACATGCTGGTTCTGCCTTCAGTTTCTTCCCAGCCTCCTAACAATGCTATCTTCTGACACTGCCCATCACACACTTGGAGGCACATCATCGTTTTGTAAGGTTGACTGGTCTCAGGGGATGTACCGTTACCTGTCACCTGTGTTATAAGACCTGGAAATGATGGAGCATGGTGGCCCAGCCAGGACATACATCAAAGATCCAATCTGGTCTCATCTCCACAGAGAGAACCCCAACCCATCAGACTCCAAAAATAATGTTGATGCAGGTGAAGTCTACTAATAATGGGCATCAGGGACAAGAATGACTAAAGGTCATTGAAACTCCGGGACTGGATGTAGACACCTAAATGGCAGGTGAGGAGGGAATGAGGCAGCCTCCATCATCTTGCTGAAGACTCAGTCAAGGTGGACACTGGGTACGAGGTTGGAAAACTCATCATGTATGAATGTCTTGGGAAATGCTGG
Source organism: Choloepus didactylus (assembly GCF_015220235.1). NCBI lineage: Eukaryota > Metazoa > Chordata > Mammalia > Pilosa > Megalonychidae > Choloepus > Choloepus didactylus. The sequence goes on along the minus strand of NW_023637621.1, from coordinate 933,541 downwards.
TCCTGGCTGGTAGGCTCACTCCCTCCCAACCCCTGTTACCCTGATCCAAATTAGTTCTCATCTCTCTCATCTCCAGATATACCTTCATTACACCCAGTATCTTCATCATCATGGTTTGGTGTGTTGTAGAAGGGTCGCCATGACATCTCAGCCCACAGGGTTTCTGGAAGATTAAGAGTTGATTTCAGAGCACTCTTCAGGAACATTTGTCCTTGAGTTCTCAACACACACAACATGCCCACCTAACTAGCACCTTTGGAGACCTCTTGTCCTTCAGATTTAGGTGCCATGAAGGAGGATAGTCCCTCTTTCCAACATCCCCCTAGAACCCCAAAGTCAGTTGTCTTAGATCGAATTCCCTAGTAGTAACACCTGAGATGAGCATTCCTGTGCAGATGATTTATTGAAGGAGGACCTTCAGGAGAAGGGAAGGGAGTGAAGCAAGATGGGTCAGAAAAGGAATCCGGGAAAACATGAAAATTCACCTGAAATATTACTTCACCCTCTGTGGGGACATTTGGAGTTTGAAAGACACCACAGAGTTTCCCACTTTTTGTCCAAGAAGCCAGGCTCTTGCACTGCCATATTGCACCTTGCATTGACCATGGGCTGCCCTCAAGGAGAGCTATTGCTGAGCCTTCCAGGTATTTCAAGGTGATGCAACTCCCATCAGCTGAGGGCAATTCCCAGGAGACAGGGCACCACCAACACCTGGAAATGAACATGCTTCCCAGATCTGGGTGGGCTCCAGCTCTGTCATACATGAGACTTGTGTAGTTTCCTACCATACCAGCATGAGCTATTTATACAGTATGGAACTGCTCATGTAACTCCCTCCAAGTTGTGAAGACCAAGTCAGCCACTTTCACCTGAGGCAGTAACCGAATATACAATGGATTAAGTTTCTGTTCATGGAAGTATGGTGATTTGAACCAGTGTTATTCACCACGTTCCTCATTCTTTAGGGATCATGATATCTGACCATGTAGCTCCCACATAGTCTCGCTGCATCGTTAGTCTTGGGAGAATTGTTCTTTTGAGGCTCTTTAAGATATTTGGGTATTAAAGGAGATATACAACTTATGAGTTTCCAATTGATGTAACAAATGACCACAGGAAAAGTCCACACATGGGCAGGGCTGGTTATTTCTGGAGGCTCCAGGGGAGAATCTGTTTCCTTGTCTTTTCCTTGGCTCATGATTCCTCTCTCCATCTTCAAAGCCAACGACTTCAGACTGAGTCCTTCTCACACTGCCACCTGTCTGATTCTCTCTCTCGTCTCTCTCTTCCACATTTTGGGACCCTTGTGATGTCATGGGGCCCTGCTAGAGAGTCCAGCATACTCTCTCCCTCTCGTGGTCAGCTGCTTAATGACCTTAATTCCATCTGCAACCTTCTTTCCCCTTTGACATGTAACATAACACAGTGCAGTTCCCTGGGATTCAGATATGGCACCTTTGGAAGCCATTATTCTGCCAACCACCTACAGTAACATTCTTCCTACTTCACTGAAAGGCATACAAGAATTTACTGATCTCCACCATGTATTCAAACCCACGGAATCATTTCCTTGAGGTTAAAAAAAATTGAAATAACCTCTTTGGTCAAAAATAAATCAATAGATTCAAAATTGTCTGGAGCAGTACAGAACAAATACTCTGTTTTAAGATACTTTCTTCAGTGAACCAGTTATAAAAACAGCCATCTTTCAGCTAATAGTTGACTTTATAACCATTAATTAATCATCACCCCCAATGACCCAAAAGGAAGAGAATAAAGTGATTTCTAAATGAGCCATTTTCACAAATAGTAAAATTCTCATCAGCTAAGGCCTGGGTTGTCTTGAGAGATGAATGAAGGGTTTAGTCCCAACACTTAGAGTCTAAATTTTTTTAAGGCAGGTTTGTAGGTTTTATTTCAATAAAAGGTAAAAGACAAATTTAGTTATTGATCATTTCCCCTAAAATATAAACTTAAATTTACCACATAATAAATAAAATAAATGTGTTGTTTGTATGTAATTTGGTATTTTGTTCTTTATATACTCATGTGTATTCACCAACTGAATAAAACCACTTTTTTGAGATGGGTACAGTAAGCATTTTATGACACTTTTCCATCTTGCAGTTGATCACAGGCATAAATTCTTTAGGGAAAAGTGAATAAATGCAATATGATGCAAAGAATATGCAAAGCTTGGGGAACTTAGCCAGCTTTATAATACTCATAAATTAATAAAAAGTATATGCAAAGGCTGGAGAACTTAGCTGCTTTTATGATTCCTGTAAATTCTCCTTGAAGAGTGCAATGGAATGTTCTTTTACCTTCTGGGGCTGGTAAACACTTGTTGAGGCATCATCACAGTTAACTAACAGGTTCTGCTTACAGGATGCCTTTTTCTTAGCAGGTTAGACCATTTTCCTAACATCTGATTCTAACTAATCTCTGTCATATCCCAGCCACTTAAGTGACTTCTTTTACTGTACTTTTAATTTTTTTAATTGAAATATATTCACATACCATACAGTCATCCAAAGTGTAAAACAATTGTTCATAGTATCATCCTACAGTTGTGCATTCATCACCACAATCAATTTTTGAACATTTTCATTACTTAAAAAATATAGATAAAAATAAAAGTAAAAGGAACACCTAAATATCCTATACCCCTTCTCCCCCGTACTATTCATTTACTTTTTGTCCCCATTTTTCTACTCATTTGTCCATACACGGGGTAAAGGGAGTGTGAGCCATAAAGTTTTCACAATGACACAGTCACACCATATAAACTATGCAGTTATATGAATGTTTTCAAAAATCAAGGATACTGGATTACAGTTCAGTAGTTTCAGATATTTCCTTATAGCTATTCTAATACACTAAAAACTAAAAAGGGGTATCTATATAATGCATAAGAGTTAGCTCCAGAATGACCTCTCGACTCCATTTGAAATCTCTCCTCCAGCCACTGAGACTTTATTTTGTTTCATCTATCTTCCCCTTTTTGGTCAAGAAGGCTTTCTCAATTCCATGATGCTGGGTCCAGGCTCATCCCCTGGAGTCATGTCCACATTGCCAGGGAGATTTACACCCCTGGGAGTCATGTCCCATGTAGGGGGGAGGGCAGGGAGTTTACCTGCCAGGTTGGCTTAGAGAGAGAGGCCACATCTGAGCAACAAAAGAGGTTCTCTAGGGGTGGCTCTTAGGCACAATTATGAGTAGGCTTAGCCTCTCCCTTGCAGTGTTACTGTACTCTTTTAAGTGTGAAGACCCTAAAGGATGGAAAACAGAAGTGGCAGACCCAAAATCAATACGTAATTGCCCCTAAGTAGAGCTTTAGTGCATAGACTTCCCTGAGAGCAGAAAGCCACCAATCCCAGGTCTGCCAGTTTGGATGTATTGTGTCCCCCAAAATGCCATATTCTTTAATGCAATTTTGTGGGGGCAGATGTATTAATGTTGATTACCTTGGAATCCTTTGAGTGTTTCCATGAAGATGTGACTCATCAGCTGTGAGTGAAATGTTTGATTGGATAATTTCCATGGAGGTGTTACTCCACCCATTCAGGGTGGGTGTTAATTGGATCCCTGGAGTCATATAAAGGAATTCACAGACAGAAGGACCTCAGAACAGCTAAGAGTGACATTTTGGAGAGTAACTTTGAGTGACATTTTGAAGAGGAGCTGCAGCTAAAAGAGGACAAAACGCCCCAAGAGCAACATTTTGGAGAACTCCATTTTGAAACGCCACCTGGGAGCAAGCAGATGCCAGCCATGTGCCTTCCCAGCTAACAGAGGTTTTCTGGATGCCATTGGCCATCCTCCAGTGAAGGTACCCAATTGTTGATGTGTTACCTTGGACACTTTATGGCCTTCAGACTGTAACTTTGTAACCAAATAAATCCCCTTTATAAAAGCCAGTCCATTTCTGGTATTTTGCATGGTGGCAGCATTAGCAAACCAGAACACCAGGAAACACAGCTATGTGTGGTTTGGGGGCAGGGGGAATTCACAGGAAACCCTCAGGTGAGCAAGGAAGGGGCAGCTCGAGGCTGTCCCTGCCTCTGAGCCAAGACACCATTGGAATCAGGCTGTCAGCTGAGGACTGGTGGAACCACGTGTGATGTGGCATTGTATAGGTGCTGCATTTTTCATCAGGACAACACAAGAGCCACTTGCTTTTTCTCCATCCTTCAGAGGCTGCGGATGATGATGGAGCATCTTGGGACCACCATGCATGGAATGGCCAAGTTCCACCATCTTGTTCCACCTGTTGCCCTGGCTGGTGATGAGAAGGGCTGCCCTTGACTGTGGACCAGTGTCTGAGACAGAGAAGGTGGCAGGGGTGACCCCCATCCTTTTCAAAGTTCTGCTGCTTAACTTATGAGTGACTCAGAGCACAGGTGATGTGGCTTTCCATGTGCTCCCTCTAGAGGTTTATTCCCTCACACCCTCATCTCTGAAACCTTGGGAAAGGGGGAAAATACCCACCCTCCACTCCTCTTCCTATTTTAGCCCAGAGGTAAACCCACCCATGCACACACACCAATGTACCACCCATCGTTAAACTGGTGACCATCCTGAGAGGAGAAAATAGGCTGTTGGAGAGCAAGTCATGCCCCCCCACGGAGCACATGTTCAAGTCCGATCCCCAGAACTGCAGGTGTGAACCCATTGGTCAACGGGACTTTTGAAGATGCTATTAGCAAAGGTGAGTCCAAACTGAAGGAGCATGAGCCACCATCCAATATGGCTGGAGTCTAAATAAGCAAAGATACTGGACACGGAAGTGGAAGCCAGAAACCAGAAGAAGTCAGAGAATGAGGCAGATGGCCATGTGTTGAAGGCAGAAACATACCCAAGAAATGTCAGGCAAGGCAGCGAGCCAGTCCCAGAATGATGCAGTCCCCTGGAGAAAGCATAGCTTGTCAATACCTTGATGTTGGAATTTTGGCCTCCACAACTGCACAATAATAAATGCTTGTCATCTAAGCCAACTAGTGTGTGGTATTTGTCATAGCAGACCTGGAAAACTAAGACGTGACTAATGATTTTTGCCAGGAGAAGACTTTTTCTCTAAAACAGGCTCAATAGGACATCCTTGCAGACTGTAGAAAAAGGGAAATGTAGCTTCATCTGTTGGTGACCAAAATAAAGGAATTTTTGATAAATAATTTGAAAATAGTGGTTAGCTATTAATATCAAACTAATTTTCACTTGAATTAAAAAGTTAAGTGCATAAAATAAAGCAAGGAGAAAATGAGAGTAAAGTGCTATTACTAGACTAATTGATTCTAGAGTGGAAATATTTTGATATCTACTTGCAATAGATAACTTAATAAAAAAACAGAGAGATTCTTTTATTCTAAACTGATTAATTTAAAGGCAAGAAACAAAGCATTAAAAAACATAAATCATTTGCCATAAATCTGACATACAAAAGCATCATCTGCTTAATATACTCAGAACTCATTTTCACCATTCAAGGAAAACAAATAGGAAGACAAAGAAACAAAGGAAGACAGGAAACAAAGAGCAAGGAAGACAAATATCGTGGACAGCCAATAGGAAAAAAAAATTACAACTGATTCTTTAAATTAACCAAAAAAAACCACCAAATATTAAAAATTAGATATGAAGCTTCATCTTAAACAGAAATTATGAATACACTATCGGTGCAAATACAAACACCCTTATGGGAAGAAGTTGAGTCATTTGAAACAAACATAGCTTTTGAAAGCATGTACAGTTCCGCTTTTAGAAATAGAAATCCAGAGTCAGTATGAGGCAGATACTTAGAGATTTGGGAAAATGTAGACCAAGACTTTCTTGACAGCCTTATAACTGCAAAATCCTTGGAAATGACCCATATATCCAGCCAAAGAGTATTGGAGGAGATGAGGGGCAGATATTCCTTAAAACAAAGACATCATTGCCACTTTGACTTTCAAATATGATTTTCTTTACCCTACGGTAAAGCATGAAAGAGAAAAGGGGGCTGGTCCCTAAGTTCCAAAATGTGCATCCCCAGAGCAGTTCTTGGGGACCTGAGCACAGAGTTTTGCAGAGTGTGGGGAGCCAGGGGGCAGCAGCTGTCCCTGTCAGAGAGGAAGGACATGACACGTGAGCAGCCCGTATGCAGGGGCAGGGGGAGGTGGGGAGTTGGGGGGATCCAATGGGGGAGGAAAGGACCCCATTAGCCTGAGCATTCGCTCAAGGGGGGACCTAAAGAGGGGTGTTGAGAATGGCCAGAGAGAGGCCCAGAGACAGGTAGTTGTCCTGGCTGGGACAGGGCGTGGGACGTCCCCCAACCCTTAGATCAGCCCCTGCCCACCATCGGGGTCAGGCAGAATCAGAGGGAAGAGGCAGCAACACCAGAGCTTGAAGCAAGGACCTGCCCCCTGTAGGGGTCTGAATCATGCACCCCCCCACACATCCCCCCAAAAAAGTTCATGACCTCCCGGAGTCTCAGAATGGGACCTTATTTGGAAATAGGGTCTTTGTAGGGAGACGTAGTTAAGATGAGGTCATCCTGGACTAAGGTGTGCCCTAATGCAGTAAGAGTGGGGTCCCCATAAGGCCATGGGAATTTGGACAGAAGGACACACAGACAAAGAGAAGGTCATGAGAAGTCAGAGGCAGACAGTGGAGTGATGCAGCCACAAGCCCTGCCAACCCCTTGATGTCTGACTTTTGGCCTCAGAACCAGCAGAAAATCCATTACCATTGTTTGAAGTCACCTGGTTTGGAGTACTTCCTTACAGAAGCCCCGAGAACCTCATACACCCCTCCCACCCCCAGGTGTAGTGTGCAGGGCTCCATCTCCCCAACACAGGCTGCAGACAGCACTTGGGATCTGAGTGAGGTCCCGAGCAGAAGTTCAGGCTGCACAGCCCAAAGCTGGGGGCTCTGCCGGAAGCAGTGGGCAGGGTCTCTGGATGGCCAGGAAGCCACCAAGGGAGGTGGGAGGGCAGTGCAGCCCTCAGGGCACCCACCACCCTGGGGTCTGTGCACTCGTCCACAGTGATAGGTCTGCACGGAGGCCGGCGCCTTACAGACCCGGGATGTTAGCCCTGCACACGCAATGGGGGCCTTGCAAAAGCGAGCAACGAGGGGGCCACCTCCCATTGCCATGGGGAGATGGCCGAGCATTTCAGGCATGCAGGGGGAGCCCTGGGACTGGGGGGACGTGGGGAAGACGGGGAACCCGGGGGATGCAGAACTGACCCCAAAGAAGTGGGGCTTATCCCCAGAAAACCTGGGGTCACCATAAACTGAGGCTCCTGAAAATACCAACACCCCACCTCGGAATCACAGACCATCATTGCTGGGTTGGAAGAATCACAAGCAACAATCACAGAGGCTTTCTGGTTGGTGTGCGTTGTGGCGTGTAGATGCCACACACAAGCAGACACACACAGACATGCATATACATGGGCACACCCCGTCCCACACTCTGAGGACATCTGTCGGAGTTGGTGCAAGGGCCATGAGTAACAGGAGCAGATGTCACTTCTACTCTGTACAGATTGGGTTTCGATTGGGCCGAGTGTATCTTTTTAGAAATTGAAAAAGAAACGTGGTGCATCCTGGAGCTGCAAACTGCGCACCGGGTGGGGGGGGGTGTGTGTAAGGGGGACTCTCTGGGCCCCATCTTCCCAATTTCGGGGTGACTAAGGTGAGGGGCCACCCCAGGGGGCGAGCAGCCCCGGTCTCCAGTCACCGAGACACCGAGGTCAGCAGACAGCCCAGACCCAGGTGTGGCTGGAGTGTGGCCCGACCCCAGGACAGAGGCCGCGGAGGAGGGGACAAAGCCTATGGGGTCCCAGAGGAGAGCGGGGAGAGGGGCGCGGGAGCCACGGACCCAACCCTGGGCGGGGAGGGCGTCAGGGGCCACCGCAGTAGCCTGGGAACCCCTGCTGGTGGATGGGCCGGCAGGAGGCCTGGCCTCACCTATGGCATGGCCAGGCTGGGGAGGCGGCGGTTTCTGTTCCGTGCGCAAGTTCTAGAAGGGGCGGGAGTAGTAACCCCGGGCTGGCGGTGAAAAGAAGACAAAACGCTGCAGGGTGAAGGTACACACACATCAACACAGACGCACACAGCTGTAGACGCATACCGTTCCCCGGACCACGACCCTCCCCGTCCTCAGCCGCAGAAGCCCCGTTCCATGTCCCTCTGCGCACGCTGCAGTGCTCCGTGCAGACAAGGAATTTCCAGGGTGCCTCCTCCCTCAGCCTCGCGGGTACCTCCTCCCTCAGGCCCCAGGTCTCCAGGGCGCGCAACGTGCCCAGATGGTCCTCAAAGTGCTCAGGTGCTCCCTGCCTCCTCCGCCGGCCTTTGCCTAACACGCCCATCCCGAGCCTGCACTCCAGCCCCCTCTTCCTGACCCTGCCCGGGGTCGCGGGGCCGGCCCGCGAGGAAAACACGCAGGAAGCTCAGTGGCTTTGAAGCCCCGCGCGTCGCGCCATTTCACCATGCGCTTGGCAGACGGATGGACTCCGGGGGAGACGACCCTCTCCAGACAAAGAGCGACGGCCCCCACCTTTAAAGGGGATGCAAATCACTTGGAAGTCCAGTCTGGGGCGTTTTGGGTGATCATAGGGTGTGAAAGCCACGTGGCTCTTTCCAGATCAATTTTCATACCTGGGAAGAAAAACTGTTACTGAATTTTCTGGCGTTCTAGGAAAAATGAGGGTGCCCTACATATAGGGGGTGCTCAAGGATGTTTGTGGATAACAAAGATGAGAGCCAAGGGGAAAATTCCTTGCATTCTTTGAGACCAAATCTGGTGAATAAGAACAGGAGCCATTAAAACAGTGGCCACGAAGCAGCCTAAAATCTCTGGGCATTCACTTTCACACTAGGGGAGCCTGAGACCTTCCCCAAAAGAGGCCAGATTTTAAAAGGAAAATAAAAGGAAAAAAGTCAAACAAGTAGCCATGAGCGAAATGTGATCCCTAAATCCTCAGGGACCTGGTTAAATTCTCCAAGAGGAAAGTGGCAGGAACACACCTGCTTTCTCTTCTGAAAGTCACGTCATTTTCTTCACTTGGAACATGTCCAAAGCCTCCTATGAATGCAATGCTTGTTAAAGTTTTAAAGGATTGATTGGGTCCCCAAACCTGAAATTAGCAGCAGTCAGCACATCCTGACATAAGGGGATACCTTGCTTTAGGGAGTTTGTTCTAGCAAGAGGTGTTCCTGAATAGTCCACACCTAAGGCAAAGGGAGATATTTCCCAACTCTGTCCACAGAAAGCATCCTTGCATCTGACTGCCCAGGACCACTGGTCACCGAGCTGGGCCAGACAGACCCGAGATCAGGGGGCTTTTGTGCAAGGCTGTCAACATTAAAATGGAAGACGTTATCATGCATACTGAACAACATGCATGAATCATAGGTCCCCACTCTTTACCCCTTTAACAGGGACAACAAAGCATTTAAGAAAGAAAAATCATGACAAATATTGTCCTGCTAACAGCCCGGAAATAACAGAAACTCACCCAAATAAAACCTGGATTCACAGTGCAGCTCGAGACAGTGTATTCGTCCCAAAAGAAACTAGATCATGTAATCTGTTTGTTTGCAGACTATTGGGGATTGAATCGTGTCTTCCACAAAAAATATGTTCAAATCGTTTGGATGTGAAGCATTTGGAAATAGGATCTTTGAAGATGTCATTATTACTTAAATTGTGGCTACATTGAATCAGGGTGGGTCTTACTCCATGTGACTCTCTTACAGAGGAAACTTGAACGCAGAAGAAGCCAGAAGTCAGAAGAAGCAGAGAGAAGAGAGAGATGCAACAGAAAACTGCCATCTACCAAGACAACTACCAACCCCGGGGAAAAACACAGCCCTGCCGACATCTTGATTTTGGACATCTGGCCTCCAAACTGTGAGACAGCCAGTGCTTGTTTCAGCCAACCCGTTGTGTGGTGTTTGTCTTAACAGCCCTGGAAAACCAAGACACAACCCAGGAGAGCTCTTTGTTGTACTCTTGTCCAGGACACTCACATTCACAATAGCGTCACCCCAATCTGTGCAGACCCCCCATTTCCCAGCCCCAACATTTCCAAGAAAACTGGGTGAGTGTTTCCAAGGGATCTTGCTTTGAGGCAGAGCTTTGTGGTGAAGAAGTTTGCTTGTTGGTCTGGGAGATGATTTTGGTATTTTAGTGGAGATTTTTCACCCTGGTGACTTCCTAGGGAGACCAGTGCTTTTTGTAAAAGTGGGAGCTGACATCAAAAGTGGGTTGTCATTTAACTCTGAGAACAAGGCAAGTTTCCAAAGTAAAAGAGACATTTTGCCCCAGTTAGTTCTCTGGGAGCTGGGATAATCTCAATAACTTTCTACTCTCTGCAAACAGGACCAAAAGGAAGTACCCACTTAGAACCAAATACAGGGTCAGAAAGTCATTTTTATTGAAAAACTGTCAGCTGACACATCTCATATTTATAAGCCATACAAACCAAAAAAAAAGGTATTTTGACTAAAATGATAGTGTGTAAAGACAGCCAGCCTGATGTCTAAAAATATCAGAACTTCTGATGACTGTTTTATTAAAAATGAAATAATAAAAATGAGTAAAAATAGGATTATAGTTGAAAAACATTTTGTTGGAACTCACTCCAGCCGTTTAAAAGGGTTTCTCGGATTGATTTTCTGTTTCACCAAAAGAGTGTTAAACACCATTCCTCTCCAGTTTATCACTTGATCTGCTTTCAGCAAAAATCCCTAAATGTTATAAAAACTCTGTTTGTGCTGTCAGCTCTAAGGTAAAACATTAAATAACTTCAAAAATATTTATGATGAAAAATAAATCAATCTGGAAATGAAAAATCATTTTGGAAAGCATCGTATAACAGGTGCATTTGTTCCAGCCATTTGGAGGCAGCTTTCCGGCGATTGGTGACAAATGTAAGAAATGGCAAAATGTTGACATTGGGGTGTTATTTTGGTCCTGTGTTTGGGGTGGTGGGGCCCCAAGGCATTACTGAGATGTAAAAATTATAAGGAGAAGAAAGCCCTGCATTTCTGTGTTGGCTATTTCTTCTCCTAAATTTAACTCCAGTTGATTCAACTCCCGTTGCTTCATTTAAGCTATTTAAAAGCCAACCTCTTAAACATCCAATGATGTCCTGAGTCACTCAAGCCCCTTCCCAACTTAAGGAACATGTCCTGTACCCCCTCTCACCCCTACCACCCACAGAAGATGCTATACCCCCATCTCACCCTGTACCCCCATCTCACCACCACCACCAACAGAAGATGCCATTTCAGCAAGAGTAGGACACACCTTGGAGGGCAGCTCAACCAGAAGGAAAGACCCAAAGAGCATCCCTCACACCCCCAGACCCAGAGTTCCCCAAGTCCCCATATGGAAGGGTGGGTCAAGAGTGGAGATGAGGGGCTCTAGTTCTCTGTGTTCTCAGCCTCATTGTGCAACTCCTGCCTTCACCAAATGGATCAAATCAGAGTCCATCATGGAAAGATCCAAGTTTGAAACTTGCTCCTCTCCAGGGAGGTTGGGATGACAGCTCGTGACATCCATGAGATGAGGGTCAGAGAACAGATAAAATATTAGCCTCCGGTTGGTTCATTCCCTTCTGGTGTGGAGACTTCAAAGGAATGAGCATCACCAAGAGTGACCACATTTTCTCTGACCAAACCAGCATGGCTTGTGGCCATTACCGTCTGTTGGCTGTGAAGCACTGGACATTTACAGATAACTGATATAAAAGAATTATCATGTCCATGGACTGAGAATGATGCTTTCTTTCAAGCAAGATAATAATAAAAATAATAAAAATAGCCATTGTTTATTGTACACATCTTTTTGTAATTCTGTGCAATTGCATAATGGGTGGACCTAAAAAAGAGGAATATTCTGGGTTATTTACTAAACTGTTATTTTTTTAAGCATTAGGATGGCATATAAGTATAAATAATGTCACAGTGCATATAAAGGTATCAATGTCTGTCCTGTATAAGAATTACTAAATTACAGATGCAGTCTCATTTAAACTTCAAAATACTTTTTAGAAATATTAAGCAGCAAATGACAATGCAAGTGCCATCACTTACAGTCTGTCTTTTAAAAAGCTAAGTCCCAAAAGTGATTAAACTAGAGGAAAGGGTAGCAACAGACAAGATGGAATATAACAAAGGATTATGAATTCTGAATCTCTATATAATTTTCTTTTTCTTTGTTGCTAGGGTATTAGAATAGCTAGAAGGAAAGAATTGAAATGGTGGAATTGTAACCCATAGCACCCTTTGAAATTTGTTTTCCAGCTACTTGTTAAATTGTCATTTGAAAGTTATCACCTTTTGGTATATATGTTACATTTCACAATAAGGGAATAACTGAAATTATGGTGCTGTAACTCATAACATTCTTGGAAATTTCCTATATAACTGCTTGTTAAATCATACTTTGAAAGTTATTACTTTTTTGCTTATATGTTATATTTCACAGTAAGGAAATGACTGAAACTGTAGAACTGTGACCCATAACACTCTTTGAAATTTGCTAACTGCTTGTTAAATTGCACCTGGAAATTTATCACTTTTATGTATATATGTGCTATTCCACAATTTAAAAAATGATAAAATAAAATACAAGGAAATGTGCTTTTTTAAAAAGTTATGGAACATCTCGCCCTTGTAGCATGCTTCTATCCCAAAAAGAACGTGGGATCGGTTTACTCAAAGTTGAAACGTCTTTCCCGTGGGGGTCCTCGCATAACTCTGCCTCATGTGGAAGTCTCCATTTCAAAACTTGGGATAATAAGATTTACCTGGCAGAGCAGGTCCAAGGACCAAAAGACAGGATACTTATGAACTCCTTCTGAAAATGCAAACTGCTATAAAGAAATTCCTCTCCTTTGCAAATATCTTCTTTTAAGAAACCTGTGGAGTTTTTTTCTCTGTTCCTTTTCTGCACATATGAGGGGTTAGAAAGAGTCTGTAGAAGTCATTCCAGAGGTTGGCATATATGTCAGCACGTGTATACAGAAGTCATGGGGTCAGGTTGCTTTCTGTCTCGAGAGAGAAGGGAATCCAGGAGTCTTTCTCCTCCACCACCCCCCACTCTTGCACCTGCTGCTCCAAAGTGACTAAACCCATGTTATAGTCTCCCAAGCATAACTTATTCCTCCTTTATGTCTAACTGCAGAGTGTGTGTGTCTATGTGTGTCTGTGTGCTTTCCACATTACTGCTTGCTGTTTAAATATCACACACTACTATATCAAGGAGGTTGGTGATTTTTTATAATTTAAGAAAAAACTGTCAAAAAGAAAAAAAGGAGAAAAAAACAAGAAGTAAAAAAGAATTTTTAAAAGAGGGAAAAAGAATAATGTAAAAAGAGGTAAAACAAAAAGAGACAAAAATGAAAAAGAGAAAAAAGGAAAAAACAAAAAAGAAGAAATAAATAATTGATTTGCCTGAATTGGTATACCATTGAAGGATATCCTCTCAGCATACAAAAAAGAATAAAAACAAAAAAGAGGAAAAAAAGAAAAATGAAAAAACATAAAAACAAAAAAAACAAAAAACAAAAAAGGCAAAAAACAAAAAAGAAAAAAGAATAAAAACAAAAAAGAGAAAAAAGGAAAATGAAAAAAGGTAAAAAAAAAAGGTAAAAAAAAGAAAAAAGAAAAAAAGAAGTAATTGTGAATTTGTGTGAACTGGTATAACATTGAAGGATATCCCTTCAGCATATGAGCTGTCCTAGATAAATAGCACAGAGACGTCTTTGACTTCCCGCTGCTTGATACAATGTTGCATCGCAGGCTTCACACCTCACTCCTGGCAGGTCCATGGGGTCATTTCTGCTCTCTCCAATGGACACCAAGACCTCAAACACAGCACCTTCCTGTCTTACAGGTGCTGCTTCCCTCCATCAGCTTCCCAGGGTGGGCCAGCCCTCCTGGGCTGCGCTTCATGTCACGTCTTTCTGGAATGTTCTTGGGATATAAAGGATCCTGTGGGGCTGCCTCATTTCCTATTTAGACACCGGATTTCTCGGCCAGATTATCAGCCCCTGAGGGCAGAAGCAAACTCCTGCTTTTGGATTATGTACTCCTTAGTCTAAAATACAGCCTGGACAAGAGGACACTCAGTACGTGCTCACAGACAGTCCCAAAGTAAAAGGAAAACCGGGCAGTAATTGTTTAACCTCCTCACAGCCACATCGATAAGGATAGAAGACGTTTTTGTAAATTGAGTAACAACAATCATTGATTTGTATCAATGACTTAGCTATTTTAAAAAAATTGTAGGTGAGATCTCAGAATTGATAGATGGTAGAGGTTCAAAATATACTAAACATTCATCATGACTTTTCCAAGTTATACTTATTTTTTTACAATTTTAGGGAAAAGCAGGTAGATATAAACATTTTCTTTTTACAATTACAGGGAAAAGCAGATATATACAATTTTTTTTACAACTTTAGGGAAGATAGATATACACATTTTTTTAAAATACTGACCAGGAAATATTTCAGGAAAAATCATCTTTTGAATAAGCATTTATTTTCCTGTCAACACTTGAACACTTCTGAACATATTGGAGGCTTTGATTTATCCCACCACTCTCTTCCTGGACAAAAGGAGGAGGCTTTGTTGAGCTGCTGACAATAGAAAATCCATGACTTGCTCCTGGAGACAGCAGGTTGCTCTGAGCTTGTACATCATCACTTTTACTCACAGGCATTGCGGTGACTATTGATTTTATACCAGATGTGCGAGAATTCTGACATGGGAAACGAAACCTTAAATCTTCCCCTGCATCAGGACAGATAAGGGAAACATTGACCCACAAGTAAGAAGAGATACATTGTAGCACTCAAAGAACCTGTTATCTGAAGATGTAATTATATCCTGAAGAACAGAACCCACAAGCTCCCAGAATTGATGACACAATGGATTTCCCTTGGCAACATCCCAGGAAGGAAGGGCGCCATCTTGCTTTCCTGGGGCCGCCATCACTGGGTGCCACCAACTGGCTTCACACCACAGAAGTTTCTGTTCACAGTTCTGGAGACCAGAAGTCTGAAATTGAGGAGCGGGCAGGATCATGCCCCCTCTGACATCTGTAGGGGACAGTCTATTCCTTGCCCCTCTCCTGGCTTCTGGTGTTTGCCAACAATCCTTGGCAGTCCCTGGTTTGCAGCTGCATCAGTCTAATTTCTGCATGTCTCTTCATGTGGTCGTCTTCTCTCTCTGAGTCTCTTTGTCTCTTCTCATAAAGACACCAGTCATGTTGGATTACGCAACCCCACCCCCATTTCAGTGTGATCTGATTTGAACCAAATTCCATGTGAAATGACACTATGTAAGGTCTCAGAAGTGCATTCAGCACCCAAGGGGAGTCGTCAAACAGACAAACGGAGACACAGATCTGGTTGGAGATGCAAAATCCTCACATTGGGTGGGCTCACCTTGAGAGTGAGTGTGAAGGTCACACTGACAGAGGAGGGTTCTGCAAAGGACAGGGACTGGCCGTTGGGTTTGAGAATCCCTAGTTCATGGCATCCAGTCTTATTTGACCTGCTAATTCAGTTCTCCAAGAACCCCCTAATACAAGCTTCCTGCCCAAGCTCATTTGAAATAAATAAGCAGAATGGTTTACATCCATGGGATTTACCAACTGTCCAGCCAAGCTTCAATTGTGTGAAAACACTACTATTCACAAGTCCTGTGAAAAATAGGAAACAGTCCTATTCTGGATTAAAATTCCTGGTCTACCATTTATGTGTCTAACAGTATGTCATCAGAGTTACTTATGGCGAGGATTGATTCCATATTCCCCCAGACAAAACTAGGTGGGGATACCGGTGGAAGCCCACCTCAATGCAGGGAACAAAATTTATGGAGTCCCAGGTCCACAAACAATAATCTCCACAAGGATGAGGCAGTGAGAGGCTTGAAACTTTTTAAAGCCTCGCTCTTCCTCTATTGTTAACACCCAGCTGTTAAGCAGGCAATAGTTAAGCACATTGTATTTCTAGACCCTTTGTGGCCAGACTTAGGAGAGCAGCTTTGAGCCCTCCAAGCGTCATTGGGAACTTTCCCTGAAATTAAGATCCCAGCTAAATTGCTCCTTTGAGGAACCTTAAGGAGAAACATGACAATTGCATAGTCTCAAAGTATATCCTACCCCTAAAAATGTACTATTTCCCAAGGGAAACGTCAGCAGAAACCACCCTCACCAAGAGTTAATGCATATGGATATTAGGGTAATGTCATGTTACTCTGATATTCTAAGAATAGCACATTTCCAAAAAAAAAAAAAAATTTAAACGTCCATCAAATCATCAGAAAACTTCAGACAAACCCAAAATGAGGGGCATACTACAAAAAAAAGAAATGTGTATCACAAGAAAACAGGAAACAACCTGAAAGAACCCCCCCACCCCTAATCTCCAAAGCTGGAACAATTTGATCAA
Organism: Choloepus didactylus; assembly: GCF_015220235.1. Lineage (NCBI taxonomy): Eukaryota > Metazoa > Chordata > Mammalia > Pilosa > Megalonychidae > Choloepus > Choloepus didactylus. The sequence goes on along the minus strand of NW_023637621.1, from coordinate 917,084 downwards.
AAAAATAAATAACAATGGTATTACATTACAAACCAAAAAATAAAAACAACATAGAATAAATACCCATCAGCCCTACTGATATAAGTGAGTGGGTGGATTAATATTAATATATAAAACAGAGAAAAGTGGTCAAACCTTCCTTACTGGAGAATTCTAATTAATGCGTGTAGACCCTCTCCCCTCCAGCAGGGGGAGCTTAACACCTCCTGTGAACGGTGGGTGTGCCAGTTTGAATGTATTATGTCCCCCAAAACACCATTATCTTTGATGCAATGTTGTGTGGGCAGACGTATTAGTGTTGATTAGATTCTAATTCTTTGAGTTTCCATGGAGATACAACCTATCCAACTGTAGTTAATAACTCTGATTGGATAATTTCCATGGAGTTGTGGCCACACCCATTCAGTGTGGGCTTTGATTAGTTTACTAGAGCCCTATATAAGCTCAGACAGAAGGAGCAAGCTTGCCACAACCGAGAGGGACACGTTGAAGAATGCACAGGAGCTGAGAGGAGATGCAGATGAGAAACAGTTTGAAGACGGCCATTAAAGCAGACTTTTGCTCTAGAGAAGCTAAGAGAAGACAAATGCCCCAAGAGCAACTGAGAGTGACATTTTAAGGAGCTAGCTGCAGCTGAGAGACACATTTTGAAGATGGCCATTGGAACCTAACACTGACATTTTGGAGAATGCCATTTTGAAATGTAACCTAGGAGCAAGCAGACGCCAGCCACGTGCCTTCCCAGCTAACAGAGGTTTCCAGATGCCATTTGCCATCCTGCAGTGAAGGTACCCTGTGTTGATGCCTTACCTTGGATACTTTACGGCCTTAAGACTGTAACTTTGTAACCAAATAAACCCCCTTTATAAAAGCCAATCCATTTCTGGTGTTTTGCCATCTGGCAGCATTAGCAAACTGGAACAGTGGGTATTGGTTTCTAATCAATAGACAGTGGAAAGGGAAAAGAGTAACTTGATGTGCAGAAACCTGGCAGATATCACATTAACCAAGTACTCAGGTTAACGTCATGTCGATGTTAGTGATGTACTTGGTGACATCATGCTGATATCGGAGACCCCCTCCCCAATATGATGGGCTGTGAGGAACACTTCACCTCCCTGTTATTCTTCCCAAAAGTCAGTCACCCCAGACAAATCCTGAGAAAACACAAGGGAACTCTACAAGACACCTCACCAGCAAGCTTCAAAAGTGTCGAGGTCACACAACAAGGAAAGACTGAGAAGCTGTCACAGGTTGGAAGCAATTTAGGAGACATGTTGTCTAAACATGACGTGGCATCCTGGATTAATAGAAATGTGGCATTCCTGTAAAAACTGGGGATGCCCAAATCAAGTCTGTATGTTAGTCATAGCATTTCTATATCAATGCTTCTTTCTTAGTTTTGATAAATGTATCATGGTAATGACACACGTTAAATTAGGGGAAGCAGGGTGAACTCTGTACTCTTTTGCAACCCCTCTATAGGGCTAAAATTATATCTGAAAGTTTAAAATGTTGCTTATCCCTTAAAAATACAAATGTAAGAGGCTTATTGTGTACTGAAAATCTGCAGTTTTCACATTTAATATTCTGGTTATTCAATGATGAGAATTGCACTCAGAAAAAGAAAAAAATATCAGGCTTGATTTCACTTCATAGAAATCTTATCTTTGTCCAAACCATGAATATTACTGCCAGGGATTCTGAGGTTTCATTATTAGAAACCTAAGTCTCTCTGCTAATGCAATGAATTATGCAAATATGAAAGTACAGAAAGCAAGCAATCTTGTACAGAATATAAGCAAGGTAATTACAATGATGTTCAAATTGAGTATGTTAAAAAGACTTGTCAAAGACCCAACATTTTCACTGTGATAAAGACATTTAGCCTGAAAGATATTTTTTGAAATCACTTTTCATAGACTCTTGATATTCTTACCTTTTTCTCATTGGGGAATCGTATTAAAGTACTATCTTTTAAAAACTTCATTCACCACCTATTCCCCATCTGAAATCCAATTTTTAGGCTGTGGCATCATAACCCTTATTTTTTTCAGCAACCTGTAAATGAACAGGGAAAACCAAAGAGACTCAATTGCTACTGATGCGTGTTTCAGATAGCTTACCAGTCAGGAATGGAGTTCATTAAAGTATAGAATTTTGAAACAGAATATTTCCACGTCATAATTATACTTTGCATACGACCCTCTGGCATCATCTCTCAAACACTTTTTTTCCAAATGCTTCCCATTTGTGTACATTTCAAATCAACCAGATGTTTTTTAATGGGCTTATGCCTGTAGACAGCAGAGAAAAATTAAGGACACTGCCAGTTTAGATTCCCACTGAAAAAGACTAAAAGGACACAAATTTACCTTTGATCTTTCATCCAAATCTCAATTTGTTTTTTGCATACTGGCTTCTAAGGGAACTGGAGTTTTCTTTCTGATGGAAACACAGAAGGACTACCAGCTGAAAAGGAGATGAGCAAGTATGGGAAACAGATTGTTTCCTGGCTATTTTATGTAGAAGAAAATTGGGGGGCTCTTAAATGCCATCTCTATATCTGGACATCAAATAACTTTATTTCTTGATTTGAAAACAAGAAAAGTCCTGAATTCATATTAAATCGCCTTGACAAGGATGCAGGAACACAGCTCTCCAGGCACAGTCTGAAGTCTCCAAATCCTCTCCCAGGAAAAGAAGGCAGAGAATGGAAAGCTGGCTGGGGGGGGGGGGGGGGTTGTTCTAGTTTGCTAATGCTGCTGGAATGCAAAACACCAGAAACGGATTGGCTTTTATAAAGGGGGTTTATTTGGTTACACGGTTACAGTCTTAAGGCCATAAAGTGTCCAAGGTAAGGCATCAACAATAGTGTACCTTCACTGGAGAATGGCCAGTGGCGTCTGGAAAACCTGTTTGCTGGGAAGGCACATGGCTGGAGTCTGCTCCAAGTTCTGGTTTCAAAATGGCTTTCTCCCAGGACATCCCTCTCTAGGCTGCAGCTCTTCAAAAATGTCACTCTCAGTTGCTCTTCAGACATTTGTCCTTTCTTAGGTTCTCTGGAGCAAAAGTCTGCTTTCAAAGGCTATCTCCAAAGTGTCTCTGTAAACTGCAGCTCCTCTCTCAGCTCCTGTGCATTCTTCAAAGTGTCCCTCTTGGCTGTAGCAAGCTCGCTTCTTCTGTCTGAGCTTATCTAGTGCTCCAGTGAACTAATCAAGGCCCACGCTGAATGGGCAGGGCCACGCCTCCATGGAAATTATCTAATCAGAGTTATCACTTACACTTGGGTGGGTCATAGCTCCATGGAAATGCTCAAAGAATTACAATCTAATCAACACCAATACATCTGCCCACACAAGATTGCATCAAAGATAATGGTGTTTTAGGGGAGATAATACATTCAAACCGGCACAGTTGTCTTCTTCTGCTTGCTCCAAATACACCATGAATGGCACAGACTGACGATGAAGAGGGGCTGCCATCTCTAATTATGCACAAACTCAGGGCAGAAATTTGAGTCTCGGATAACTTGATTTCCCATCATCTAGCAAGGTGCCCTGCAAATGGTAGCTGTCAATCCAGTTCCTCTATTCGTATCTGTGTCCATCTCTGTATGAAAATTTCCACCACTTTCTGCCTCGACAGAATCATCCAGGTCCACTCACCTGAGACAGGTGTTTGCCTCCCTGTTTCCCATTACCACTGCTCACATGTACCTGGAAGAAACGTTTTGGAACATCATTAGCATGAACACTGTAAATTCTCCAGGATCGGGAGCTTCAGCTGGAAGCTTTTGTTGAGGGTGCAAGGTCTTGGGCAGGAAGGACTGGAATGTGGGAAAGTCAGCCCCTCCAAGGAGGGGACACCAGGAGCCATCCCTGTGCAAGTGTTCTAGGCCACACCCTGAAATCCTTCAGACCAGATCCTGGGGATCTCAGCCACAGATCAACAATTGTTCTTGGTACAGGTTGGGAGTGCCGAGGCTTTAGATTTGTGTCACAGACACTTGCAGGCTTAGTCAGTTGCTTCATCTTCCTGACACTCACGTGGCACCTCTGTAATGAATTTGGAAAGTTGGATTAGAATTGAATGGCACATGGAAAGCACTCAGCACATTTACCAATAAGTGTGCTATGTATAATCCATCCTCATACTTGCAGATTCTGTACTTGCAAATTCCCCTACTGGCTCACGTTGCTTTGTAACCCCAAACCAATAATTGTGCAGCTTTTGCGGTCACTCCCGGACCCATGCAGAATGGTAGAAAATTTGAGTCTCCAGAAACCCATGTCCCAGCTGAGGCTGGACAAGGCGACGCTCTGCCTTCTTGTGTCAACACTCAGGCTGTGAATGAGTCCTTTTTCTGATGTATTTAGAGTTGTGTTTTTCTCATTTTTTGTGCCTGGGAAGGTGAGCAGAATGCAGGGGTTATGAGAGCAGAATCCTCCAACACGCAGCAGCCAGCCCAGGGAGGCTCCTACCCGACGCCCTGTTGGAACAGGGAGCTGGTCCAAGCCAGGGTCCATTGGCCTGAGAATGGATGGGGAAGGGCCAGTTCCTTCTGTGTGTGTGTGTGTGTGTGTGCACATGTTGTCGTGTCAGTGCTACATGTAAGGATATTGTGTGAGTATGTGCATCTGGGGTGTACGTGTGAGAGTGTGTATGCGAGCAGGGTATGTGTTGTGTGTGAGTGTGTCACTGTGTGTGGTGCACAGTATACATGAGAGATTGTGTATTTAAGTGTGTGTATGGATGAGTGTGCATGTCTGTGTGTAGTATGTGTGAATGTGTGTGGGGGGTATGTTGGTTTGTGTGTGTGTGTGTGACATACCTTGTCTGGTGTGTGTGTGGTAGATGTATTTGTGGTGTATGTGTAGGTGTGAGTTGTGATGCTTGTGTGTGCATGTGCTTGTAATACATGTGTACATTGTGTGTATCTGTGGTGTGCATGTAGGTGTGAGTGTGTGAGTGTGTATGCACGTGATATGTATTATGTGTGTCAGAGCCTCTGTGCATATGAGTGTGTTGTGTGTGGTGTTGGAGGAAATATTTCAGGGGTGGGGGAAGCAGTGCATGGCACGGCACCACTTGTGCTGTATTTCGAACGAGAATGAATCAGGGAACCAGAGAGTTAACTGCAGTGCCTGCAGCTGCCAAAACAAACTGGACAAAGAAGAGACAACCACCCTCTGAATCTCCAAGAGCAGAAATTAATTTAAGGAATGAATTTGCAGCCTGGTTTATATATTCCTGGAATCCAAAAGCTTGCGGTTTCATGAAACCTCCATTTCGTTTAAGTAGGTTCTGGAGATACCTATTTTTGCTTTTGTGTAAATCCCCGAACCTGTGTGAGAGGTAATGAATTTCCTCTTTCAAATAATGCGCTTCAGCATTTCAGTATGTAAATACCTTCCCTATCCAAGAGTAAATAAATAAGGCACTAGAGATGAAATACTTCAAACAGAAAAGCTGAAGGAGAGGAAAATGATATAGCAGGCTTCAACATTAGAAAACCGGAAAAAAAGGAAAGCAGAAATGGTGCATTCTAACCACAGAAGGAAAAGCAGCATATGTGAGTTTAACAAGCATCCTCTGGCCTCTGAACCAAGCACATGGAAAGCAGAAATGATGCAGCGTGCCTCCCCTGCTCACTGGCCCAGCACCTGTCACCCCACCTTTCTAAGCTCACCTGGCTCATATGTTACCTGGGAATTGGATGTAGTCTTGGATGCTATGGGGGGGGGGTCCCAAGATCCCTCCATTTGGGGGATTCATAAGGACTGAGGACATAGTTGCCTTCATGTCTATAATTTACTACAGCGAAAGGATGCAGAGTGAAATCAGCAAGGAGAAAAGACACATGGCTGGGGGCAAGGGGAGCCCAGAGGAAACCAGGTATGAACTTCTGGAGTCCTCTTCCAGTGGAGTCACATGGGACAGGATTAATCCCCCCAGCAACAAATTGTCACAGCACATGTGAAATGTCATCTACCAGGGAAGTTCAATAGATACTTAGTGCCCGAGTTTTTATTGGGGGTGGGTGGGTAGTCATGTAGGTACCCTCTACCCAACACCTACCAAAATCCCAGACTCCCAGAAGGAAAGCAGGTAGTCAAGATAAACCACAACAGTTTGCACAAAAAGTTGCAAAAGAGTGCAACATTCTTATCAGTCAGGGAACCCTCCTGAAACCCAGTTCCCGGGCTGCAAGTAAGGGTTACATTGTAACCAGGAGTTTCTAAGGATGGTGGCCTCAGGCTTGCTATGTGACCCTTTTAAAAACAGGTTTATGGAGATATAATTCCCCTACTATGGAATTCACCCATTAAAGTGTACAAGTCAATGGTTTTAGTATATTCACAGGCTTATACAACCATCGCCATAATCTTAAAACATTGTCATCACCTTGCAAAGAAGCCCCACACCCTTTAGCAGTCACCTCCTTTCCCGCACCCCCACTGCTAGGCAACCACTAATCTACATTCTCTCTCTATACTTCTCTATTCTGGATATTTCATATAAATGGATCATGTGATATGTGGTCCTTTTGTGTCTGGCTCTGTTCACTCAGCCTATAATTTCAAAGTTCATCCATGTTGCAGCATGTATCAGAACTCCATTTCTTTTTTATGACTAACATATCCCATTCATATGTAGAGACCACATTTTATTGATCCATTTATTGGATGGAAACTTGGGTTGCTCCCACCTTTTGGCTGGGTGAACAATACCATGTGAACATTCGTGGACAAGGTTTTGCATAGACATTTCTGTCAGCTTTATATCTACAGGTAGAATGGCAGCACTGCATGGGGAATCTACAGTTAATAGTTTGAGGAACTAGACTCTTTGCCAAAGTGGCTTGTGTTAACTCTTTCTGCAGAGATTCCTGCCTCTGCATGCATGTTACTGCACGTGAGAACTGAATTCAATGTCAAGCCCCAAAATGACCAATCTGCAGGCTGCTTTTCAGATTTGATACTATACAGCCAAGGCCTCCATGCTCATGGCAGAACATCTTTCTCCAGAATGATGGACTTCTTCTCTTGCTTGCATCTCTTTGGGGACTTACAGGGAAGTAGGACAGAGCATTCCCTTGGAGCTGTGGCCATTGGGAAGTCAACGGTCCCACCAAGGAAGTCAGCCCCTGGGGTTCCCAACCCTGCAGACCCGCCTGGAGAAATCCTAGCTCTGCCGTCCCCTGCTCCAGCATGCCACTCCTGAATCTGGTTCTTCAAGGCATGCCTGGGAATCTGCATTGTATCATCCAGGCAACTCCAGTGAAACTCTCCCAGCCCCGTCATGAGGGCCAGTTTTTCTGGAACAACCACCCCCACCCACCTGCTGAGCTAATCCATCAGTAAGTGCCTGAGCTCCAAGGTGACCAGAGCTCCTCCAGGCTGTTGATGGACTTTCACCCACAGGGGTTCCATCAGGAGCCGAGGAAGTCCATAGGGTCAAAGCAGAACATCCTAGAGTTTATTTTCACATACTCCCATCCCCGAGTTCTGGGTACAGGGCTTAGAGGGACCTACCAGCAGTCCCATTGGAGAGAAACTCTGATTATCCAGCTCTGTCCTCTCCCTCTAAGACCATCCCCTCCCATGTCCTATCTATCTATCTACTATGTATCCATCTAGCAATTATCTATCAATCTATCTACCTACTGTCTATCTACCTACCTACTATCTATCTATCTATCTACCTACCTACCTACTATCTGTCTGTCTACCTACCTACCTACCTATCACCTATCACAGTAGTTCAAAGCAGGGATGATTCTGCCCCCAGTGGACACTGGCCATGTCTGGAGACATGGTTGTCACAGCTGGGTTGGGAGAGCTCGTAGCATTGAGTGGGGGGAGCCCAGGGCTGCTGCTTAACACCCTGCAATGCCCAGGACGGCCCCACCTGGGGGAATCATCAGGCCCCAGATGTCAATAGTAAAACTGCTCTAAGGAAACCACAACCATGGATTTGCAAGGCATGCTTTTGTGTTGCAAACACCCCCAGTGTTGGATCTTTAGCTGTGATAAGCACAACCGAGCACCAGAAAGCCTGTAAGTATACCATTTGGAGGAAAAGACTTTCCAAAGAAATGCATTGACAGGTGGAAACGTGACTTTGGGAGACCGTGGGTGAGTTTAGAGAGGGAAGATGGTTTAAAATGCAGGCAAGTAAAGACCAGATGTGCACTAAGGTACAGAATGAGAAAGTTCAGGATGGGGAGCCAGCACTGAAAGAGGGTGTTCCAGTTTGCTAACGCTGCCATTATGCAAAATACCAGAAATGGATTGGCTTTTATAAAGGGAGTTTATTTGGTTACACAGTTACAGTCATAAGGCCATAAAGTGTCCAAGGTAATGCATCAACAATAGGGTACTTTCACTGGAGAATGGCCAATGGCATCTGGAAAACCTCTGTTGTCTGGGAAGGCATGTGGCTGACATCTTCCTTTGCTCCCAGGTTGTGTTTTAGCTCCTCTCTCAGCTCCTGTGCTTTCTTCAAAATGTTGCTCTTGGGGCATCCTGCCCTCTCTTAGCTTCTCTGGAGCAAACACTGGGCTAGCATCCCCAAAGTGTCAGCAAAAGTCTGCTTTCAGCAGCTATCTTCAAAATGTCTCTTTTGGCTGCAGCAGCAAGCTCCTTCTGTCTGAGCTTATATAGTGCTGTAGTAAGAATCAAGACCCATGCTGAATGGGCGGGGCCACACTTCCATGGAAATTATCTAATCAAAGTTATCACCGACAGTTGGGTGGGTCACATCACCATGGAAACAACCTAATCCAAAGGTTCCAACCTAATCAACCCTAATACATCTGTCCCCACAAGATTGCATCAAAGAGTATGGCATTTTGGGGGACATAATACATCCAAACTGACCCAGAGGGCACTTGATTAAGTCAAAGCCCAAAACCACAGGCATGGGTTAAACAGATAGACATTCTTCTGGGTGTGGCTGAGATACTCACCTGTGACCTGCTCAAGGTGGAATGCAGCTGTACCTGGTCAGGGCTCCAGGAGCATGAGAGCAGACGGCCTCATTAACTTGCTGAAAATAAATGTGGATGCTCTCAGCCACATGAAAAGGAAGGCAGAGCTAATGAAAAGGCCAGCGGAGGACAGGCCCCATGAGCTGAGGGTTAATCAAATGTTGAGCTTCTTGCTTGGAAACCGAACACCTGCAGGGATCAGAAACTGCCTTTCCTCTCTGCTGCTCACAAATGCTCAATTACACAAATACAACCTTTTGTGCTCCTTTTATCTTTCCTTTTAATGGTAAGTGAATGTCATGGTCTTTGATTTAAAAAGGAAAAAAAAAAAAAAACTTACTAGGGCCTGCCCTCCAGTGAATACAACAAACTAATGTGTGGCCATTCCTCAGAGAATGGCCCCAGAGCCAGAAAAAACCTTCTAATCAGGTACTCCAGCTGTGCCTTGTCAATAAACCCAGCACAGAAAAGATGAATTGCTCTAAATTGTAAACCCCGAGAAAGCAGGAGCCCCAACTGCTGTGTTTGTTAATGTGCATTCAAAGCCCGGACCCTGGCCTGGGAGCCTCCGAGGAAATGCTTGATAAAAATGAATCAATGCATGACTGTAATGATGACACGATTCCATGACCTTGCTGAATCAAGAATCCCCAGAAGCTGACCCTCTGACGTGCTTTCATGTGAAAATGACTTACTGGGGATTCTCATTATTCACAGTCGTTATGTCCTGTGACATCCAGAGAACACTGAATTAGCCAATACTGAACCCTTGTCCCTGGCAGGAACGTAAGATTTAGGCTCCTTCCAGCCTCTGGTCTTACTTCCTAAACCAATGGATACATAGTAACAGTGTTTCATGTGTGCTTCTATTCAAAAACACTTTGTATCTTTTGCTTCTTCCTTAAACCTGCATGCATCGATTCCTAGGAAATTCTTTGTTTCACCATCCTTTCAAAGTCTGCCCCTATTTAACCCCTGAAAACAGCATCATTGCCTTCTGAACATGTTAGAGCAGCATTTAAAGAGAGCCTCTGAACGTCCATTTCAGCGACTTTAATCATAATTCGTGACCGGGGGCAAGTAATTGGAGCTCATTGGGTAAGGGGTTGATTCATGTGTTCCGTGCAAGTTGGCAAATGATTGCAAAACCCTGAGAGTATTGATTTGGGGTTATATATCAATTTTAGCGTGTTTGCTAATTCGCAACTACAGAGGCTCCACTGTATTAGAAAGTGTCCCCGGGTCAGGAGAAGGGAGCAGGGATGTGGGAAGCGGGGCTGGGAGGGCAGGTGCAGCAAGAGAGAATGTGGAATGAGCAGCATCCCTGGGAGGGAGGGTCCAAAGACAAATTGGAGTCGAATTTGCAGACTACAGAATTTTATTCTGGGTGCCACAGTTCTGCTGCAGCCGGTTCACTTGCAAAAATGGGAGTAGCTTCAGGCTTCTAGGGATGGTAATCACTTTCTGTAGACATCAAAAGGAAGTTAGTGTGACTCCTGTTGATTGGACAAGCATTGGTCCATCTCATGGGGGTACATTTAGGGCAACTGGGCTTTATTTCATATTGAGTCAGATGTAATGAACCAGGGGCTTGATTGGCTCTCTGGGCTGGCCACCTTGGTAGGGACTCCAAAATTTAAAATATATCAAGAGGAAACTCAAAAGGGAATTCAAAGAGGAATTAGGGCATGGGTTCTTGTTTGATTTTTTGTTTTTTGTTTTTGGCTCTGAGGGGTCCCCAGGGCTTTCTCTACATAATTTTGTCAGGAGCTTTGGCTCAGCCTCACAGATTTTGGAAGTCACTCCTCACAGGTGCTTCTGTTGGAGAGAGGGAAAATTTGTGTCCCTGCATCTGATTCATGGATCAGGGCTGCCCTCAGGGACTCTTGAACCTCTGTTCTCTTCACCTATTGGCCAAGTGAGCGCCTCTGGCAGCCGCAGGTGCTGGGTGTTGAGAGCAAAAAGAGGGACCAGGTGTACAATGAAATGGAGCAGGTGTGCAAGTCAGAGCAGAGTCAGCATCTGCCACAGGTACCAGGACACACCTCCAACTTGCCCAATATCCAGGAACACTGATCCCATATCCAGCTCCAGGAATGGGCAAAACACTTCTGTAAAGATTGCAAATATTTTAGACTTTGGTGGTCATTTGGTCTGTGTGGCAACAGTTCAACTCTGCCATTGCAGTCTGAGAATAGACACAAGTAAATGAATGGGTGTGACTCATTCCCATAAAACTTTATTTACCAAAGCAGGTCAGGAGCTGGATTTGTCCATAGATTGCAATTTGCTGTGTGCTGGGTTAGTCTCTAGGTAACCCGTCATCTCTTCTCAATAATCTTTCAGGACAGGTCCTGCAGTCCAACTGGGGCCAACGAGACTCAATGAGAGATTTGCCGGTGACATCTGGAAACACGTGTCCTTGCTTTCTTGGAAAAAAATCCCCAAAGGTGGCTTTCTCTCTCCTGTGTTGTGTGATTGAGGGAATCATAAAATATAGCACCTCCATCCATAGCAGCAGCCTTCATCCATGAGGGGAAAGAGCCTCAGGAAGAAACTGAAGTTATAGATGCCCAAGTGGAGAAATGGAACACAAATGGAAGAGGTTCTTGATGGCATCACGGAGATGCTGGATGAATCAACCCAGAAGGCAAACCTGCCTCTGGGCTCCAGGTGTGGGAGACTGGATGCTTCTTCACCATCAAAGCTGGCCCAGCTTGGTATGACTTGCAGCCGAAATTATTGCAGATGTTTTGCTGCATCACACCATGTCCAGTGCTCTGTTCCCCTCACCGCCACAGGGATGGCTTTTCATTTGGCATGCAAAACCTCGCTGCATCTTGCTTCGGACCTTTGCCCTCGTCCCGCTGCTTCCTGCCTGAGGCTTCTGCTGGTGCCAAGACAGGGAAACTGCCTGGAAACCCCTCAGTTCCTGCTCCTGAACAACTCAGATGTTGCCCCATGGGGTTAACCTCCAACCAGGGTCAGGGGTGAGAGCTGATGATGACACTTCCCCCTTCCTGCCCTGGACAGCTTGCTCTGGGGGGCATGCTGAGCTCTCCTTGGGTAGCCCCATTGGATTAGTCACTGATATTGGTTGAACTATATCCCCCACAAATGGCTTGTGCAGATCCCCACACCTACCTGGTCCGTGGTGTGAACCCACCTGTAAGATGTTAGTTCAGATGCTCAATCTGAATCAGGGTGGACTTTGACCCCACGTGGTTGAGTCTTATAAGCAGAGGAAATTGGACTCAGAAGCAGGAACCTTGGAAAAAAACAAGAAGAGACAGATTGTCATGCAGCAGAGGAGTGACAGCAAACAATCCCCAGAATGCCCCAGATATCAGAGAGAGCACGGCCTGCCAACACCTTGACATTGCACATCTGTCCTCCAAACCTGAGACAATAAATTCCTGTTGGTTAAGCTGACCAAACTGTGGTATTTGTTATAAAAGCCCTGAGAATCTAAGGCAATTCTCAAGTACCCATAGCAGCAGCCAACTAGAAAATGCTTCTTGTACATCTTGCATCACTTTCTCTTCCTTCCCTGCTTCACTTTCCCAACCCTCACTCCTGCTCATTGGCACACACTCCAATCAAAGAACTTACTGTTAAGCCTCTGTCCTCTGCTTTCTGGGATTCCCATACTGAGTTAAGATGCTTTGGGAGTTGACATCCCAAGTGTACTAGTTAGCTATTGCTGCATAACAAATTTCTCCAAACTTAGCAGCTTAAAACCCAAAATGTATTATCTCACCAACCTGTTGGGTCAGGAATCTGGGAGGCACTTAGCTGGCTGCATCTGATTCATAGCTGATCATGAGGCTATAGTCTCTGTGTCAGCCAAGGTTATGGTCTCATCTGAAGGCTTGACTGGGGAAGAGTCACTTCTGAGCTCACTCACGTGGTTCTAGGCAGCCTCAGGTGCTCACTGGCCATTGACCAGAGACATTGATTCCTTTCCCTGTCACCTTGCCATAGGGCAGCTCACAACCCAGACAGTGGCTTCCATGAGATGGTGCCCAAGATGGAAGCCTCAGTCTCTGTGTTACCTGATCTTAGAAGTGACATCCCATCCTTTCTGCTAGAAGCTGTCCCTAGGTCCAGTCCCCATGCAAGAGGAGAGGATTACACATGTCTGGGAACACCAGGTGGTGAGGACCATTGGGGTCATCTTGGAGGCTGCCTCCCATGCCAATCTTAAGATCAAGTCTAGACCCACCTGATGCCGTCCATCCTTCCTAAGGTCCCCCAAACCTGGGCCACAGGTAGCTCTACACCAAGACCACTCATTCAAGGCCAGCCCTGCCCTGGACCTGTGTGAGAACATAGGATGCACTTCAGGGGCACCTCAAACCAGGGAAGCACCTTCCTTGAGCTCAGCAACCTGGATGGACATTCAGCTCAGCCACACCAAAAATTCAGCCATCTAGTCTACCAGTAACGTGCCTCTTGGAAGCCCCTAAAATATGTCCCATGGGATAAACCATCATCGCCATAATGCTTTCTTATCTTCAAGTCCTTATTCCACGCCTCTCGCCTTCCATGCTCTGGGGATGGGTATTTCATGAGAAGACGGTTTCTTCAATTATGGCTAATTTTCCTTTTTTCAAACTTTTATATGTATCTTCTTGAGTACATAGAAAAGAGTAGGACACGGGAGTTTAAATAACTTGCCAAGGTCATGCAGATAATCCTGGGCAGAACCAACGTGAAACCTCAGAAGATCCTTCTGAGCCAGTCTCTCCTCCCAAGTGGGATGGAGGACGAGTAAGTTCCAAGGAGCCACATGCAGTTATGGCTTCTTTTTATACACAGATCTTGGATCATCGGGCATTCTGTCAAATACGATGGCCAAGCTGAGTGCAGATGATACATGCCAGTTTGTCCCTTCCAGAACAATTCTTCCAGGACCCAGCCCTCAAGGTGTTCATTGCTCTACTTCCCCAAGTAGAATGGCTCCAATAAAGAATAATTCTGGTACCTGTTAGCAATACATGTCCGCATGCTAAGCCCAAAACCAAAAATAGTTTGATTGCCCATCACGCATGTTGTTAACGCATGAGGTGATTCCACCTAAATTAATTAGACACATTTTGAACAACCAGCAGCAGTTTGCCCATCATGCATGTTTTTAATGCATGAGGTGAATTCCACCAAAATTAATTAGACACATTTTGAACAGCCGGCTACAAATCTAAGATGTGCTGATATGGAGATGTCACAGTGGCAGTGAACTGGACACATTTCCTGTCTGCAGATTCATTTGTTGACACCCAGACACCAAGGGTTCTCTCTTTCTCATGAGGAACTCAAAGCCCACTGCAGACATCTTGACAGCCTTCTTTGTGAGTTTCTGGTGACATTAGTTTTGTTAGATGAACATTAGATTTGTTCATCTAATGCAGAGATCAGCAGACCACAGCTTCTGGCCCAAAACTGGCCCACTGCTTGCTTTTATAAATAAACTCTTATTGGCACACAGCCATGCCCATTTGTGTTGCATTGTCTGTGGCTGCTTCCATACTACAATGACAGAATTCCATAGCTGCCATGGAGACTATATTTCCCATAAAGTCTAAAATATTTACCTTCTGACCCTTTACAGAAAAAGTTTGCTGATCCCTGCTTCAATGGAATATTAGAAAATCAGTTAGTCATTTATTTTTTCAAAACAGAGATAAGATTTTAGATTACATTTGGATAATAATTCTTAAAGCTAGATGCAAGCTTGCATATCATGCAGTTCAAATCTATCATTTTGTAGACAGAAAACTAGCAAACATCTTTCAAATATGAGCCGGTGTTATGTGTAATTGAAAATGACAGCTGTGGGCATCACAGTGTCCATGATGATATTTTGGCAAGAATGAGTGGTTGTAGCCCCACGATAGCTGTGGCTATTAGCAATTCTGGTGCATAATTGAGTGAAAATTAAAACCTATTTTTTTTTAAAAATGTGCTCTGCATTCAGGAAAATGAATACGTGAACACCAAACTCATAAAACACCCCTAAGTGGGAGTACTCAGTCATTTTCAAAATATTCTTTTAATCAGAGAACTTTCCTTTCACATCAAAGTGTCTGGAGAAAAAGGAAGGGAATGAGAACAGAGAAACTTACAACTAAAATATTAGGAGCTACTGATGATTGAACATTGAATGGGAAATGATTGTGAAGCATCTCCATGGTTATAATAAATGTCAGGAGAAAAAATATGACAATTTATGAAAATCTGGTTTGAACGTCTATTTTATGATGGGTAAAAAGAGTAATTGAATGATAACAAATATGTCATAGCACCTGTTAGTTTTCAAAGCACATTTACTCCTATTATATCGAGTGGGCCTCACAAAAATGAGAAGGTAAACACACTATAGTTTGTTATTGAGGAAACTAAGGCTTATTGTGCAGTGTTGGTATATGGCAGGCTCTGGGTGAATTTTATTTATATTCTCCCCTGCACTGTTTGGTGTAGACTGTTTCCATATTAAACAGGGCAGAGCTGAATCGAGGAGAGATCAACTAATTTCCAAGTTCACTCAGTAGACATACAGAGAGCCAACTTGTAGAAAATAATACATAAGGTCACCTTCCTCCAAGACTTTATGCCCAGAATGCCAATATTTTGTGATAGAGCACCTTACTCCAAGCCGTATGTTGCCTGCTTTAGTTTCTAATTTGTACTGCAACAAATGACCACAAACTTAGTGACTTGAAGAACTCAAGTGTATTATCTTATAATTTGGAGGGCCAGAAGTCTGAAATAGGTCTAATATCAGGTATATTCCTTCTAGAGATTCTCGAGTATTTTAGTTTCCTTTGGTTACTCAACCAAATACCAGGCAATGATTCAGCTTAAACAATGGGAATTTATTTGCTCACAGTTTTGAGGCTTAAAGAGCCCCAAAACTTTTAAAGAAAGTGTTTCTTTTGCAAATCAAGGCATTGTCAAGTTGATGCTTTGTCCCCGAAGACCATGGCGTTCTGGGACTGACTGCTGGTGATCCTTGGTCCTTGGCTTGTCACTTGGCAATGCATATGGCGGCTTCCCTTCTCTTCTGGGTTCCACTGATTTTTCAGCTTCTGACTGCTCCCTCTGTGGCTTTTTCTCTCCATGTAAGAATTCCATTTTCTTACAGAGGACTCCAGTTATAGGATGACAATCCATCCTGATGGAGCTGGGCCAAACCTTAACTGAAGTCACCTCATCAAAAGGTCCCACTTACAATGAGTCCACACCCACAGGAATGGAGTAGGCTTAAGAGCATGTTTTTATGGAGTATGTAGCTTCAAGCCACCACAGTGGGAAGGTCAGTTTCTTGGCATTTCCCAGCTCCTAGCATCCACCTACTTTCCTTGGCTCCTGACCCCTCACCTCTCCACCTCTGCTCCCGTCATGCCATCTCCTTCTCTGACTCTAACCCTCCTGCTTCCCTCCTATAAATTCCAATGACATTGGGCCCAGCCAGATAATCCAAAATAATCTTCCTTCTCAGGATCCTTAACTTAATCCCACCTGCAAAGGCTCCTTGACCCCGACAGGTCACAGATTCACAGGTTCCAGGCATTAGGAACGTGGGCATCTTTGGGGAATGAAATTGTTCCTACCTCCCTTCTCTAATCAAAAAGCGAGTGATTGAAATAATTAGTATAAGCAAATTCATAGACTCAGAAACTAGAATACAGGTTATCAGGGGATGGGATGGGGTAAGAATGAGGAGTTAAGGCTTAAATTGTACAGAGTTTCTATTTGGGAAGATGGGAAAGTGTTGGTAATGGCTGGCGGTGATAATAGCAGAATGCTGTGAACATAATTAACAGCACTTAATTATATGTTTGAATGTGCTTCAAAGGGGAAATTTTAGGTTGTATATACGTTACAAGAATAAAATTAAAAAAAAAAAAACACAACATGGGACTATACCACACAAACAGAAAGCCCTAATGTAAACCATGGACTATGGCTAATACTACAATTATAATAATATTCTTTCATCAATTGTAACTAATGGGCCACACCAATGCAAGGTTTTAATCACATAATAACAGGGTGGTATATGGGAACTCTGTATTTTATGCAAGATTTCTCTGCAAACTTACAACAAACTTCTCTAATTAAAAAAAAAGGATAATTTTTTTTAAAAGAGAGTGATTGCAATGGACCCAAAATAAATGATCATGATATAATTGTCATCTACTCTTGAAAATAAAATACTGAATTTTAGAACTTGGAGGACTTCATATCAAGTCAAATGGTCCCAATTAGTAGAAGAAAAAAAAATGCACAAGACAAAATTTACCAAAAGCATTTGGTGGCTGTTGTATTTTCCCAGATGCTAAAGCAAATACCGTACAATGGGTTGGCTTAACAACAACAGTTTCAGAGGCTGGAAGGCTGGATTCCTTCCCAGGTTGGTGTCTTCTGAACACCAGCAATCTTTGGGGTCTGTTGGCTTCTCCATCACCTGGCAATGCACATGGAGGCATCTTCTCCTTTCTCCTCTGGGTTCCAGTGACTTCCGGCTTCTGGCTGCTCCCTGTGGCTCTCCTTCCACGTCCAATTTCCTTTGCTTATAAGGACTCAGTCCTATTGGATTAAGGCCACCACATTGAGTTTGGGCACCTTAACTAGTAACGTTCTCCAAGGTCCTATTTACAATTGGTTTCCACCCACAGGTCCAGGGGTTGGAATCCAAACATACCTTTTGTGGGGACAGGATTCAGTCCCCACAGTGGCAAACCTGAAATGACAGCCCTTGACCCCTTCCTAAATCCTTCTGCATCAGCATTCTTCTTTAGCTTTAACCCAAAGACTGTTTCCACGAACCACTTAAACAGCAAGATACCATCACCCTCAAGACATCTTCCGGACACAGCATAATCGATCTTTTTTTTTTTTTTTTTTTTTTTGAGGTTGCTAAGGAAAATGGATTTGGCAGTTTTATAGATGACAAAATACCTGGGGAGAACACCTGTTCATGCCTGAGACCCCTGACCTCCTTGCACAAACAGGAAGGATCTCTGCAGACCGTGAGCTCCCAACAAAGAATCCCGAATGCATCATGTCAGAACAAGGTATGGTGGCCAGTGCCCCCCCCATCACATCCTCCCTGCCCTTTGAGGAATCACTATGCCCATTGGGTATTGGTTTTCCTTTTGTAAACAGCTTTATTGAGGTATAACAGATGCACAATAAACCATGGCTATTTAAACTATACAGTCTGATACATTCTGACATGAAGCTTTCTTTGCAAATAAGAGAACACACGTGAGCCTTGCTCCCAAAAGTTTCTCAAGCCCCTTCAAAATCCCTTCCACTAATCTGCTTTCTGCCCCTATTTAATTGTTTTAATGTGATAAAATTCTCTATAAATGAAATTTATAGAAATTTAAGTTTTCTATAAATGGCATCATACAGTATGAACTTTCTTGTTCTGTCTTCTTCCATTTAGCTTATTTATTTTCAGGTTCATCCACATTGCAAGTTTCAATACCTACTTTTTTTTTACTTCCTATTTATGAGTCACTGCCAGGAGTCTGAGTGGGAAATCTCTGGAGTTACCTGAAGCAGGTGAGGATAGCCTACCATGGCATGTACTTATTCTCTGACAGCTCCACAAACCTGGCTCGTCTTTGAAATTGCTCCTTTCTAGTTGACTTTATTTGTTGTGTTTTCCATTGATTCACTCCAATATATCCCCAAAGTGTAAATAGAACTTGAGAGGGAAAAGTGGGCTTTGGAAACAATATCTCAAAGAGAAACAAGGAACCTGAAATTAGTAGCTTTAATATTATTTGCTGTATTGGTATCTGCTCTCGTTTGCTAAGCCACTCAAGCAGATACCATGAAATATGTTGGCTTTTACAGTGGGAATTTTTTAGCTTACAAGCTTACCGTTTTGAGGCTGAGAAAATGTCCAAGTGAAGGCACCATCAGGCAATGCATTTTCCTGGAAGATCGACTGCCGGCGACTCTTGGCTCCTTTGCCACTTGGCAAGGCACATGGTGGCATCTGGAGGTCTCTCCCTTTTCTTTTGGGTTTTGTTGCTCCCAGCTTCTTTCTTTGGTGTCTTCCTCTCTCTTTGTCTGAGTTTCATTCACTTATAAAGGACTCCAGTAAGAGGATTAAGACCCACCCTGAATGAGGTGAGTCACGTCTTAAGACCCTATTCACCAAAACATCCTACCCACCCACAAGAATGGATTAACTTTAAAAACATACTTTTCTGGGGTACACACAGCATCAAACCACCACAGTATCATTTGAAATTTGTGTTTTTTATCTTGACTTCCATTTTCTTTTTTGCATTGGAAAAAAAAGCAGTCTTTCCAAAAACTGAAGTTTTACCAATAGTTACCTTTACTGCCTTCACTGCAGATATTCTTAAACTATTAAGAATGTCCCCCAAACCACCACACAAATGCATCAATTTAAGAGAATTGAATATTGAAAGATCCAAGAATGCAAGAAAAAAAATGTATTCACATTGAGAAAAATTCGGGGTTTTTTTTGACAAAAAAAAAAAGGATCTGTTTATTGACCTCATAGTAAGTGGTGGATTTGATTATTTGAAGGTGGTGGCTTTTAGCAGGTGGTACACTCCCTGACTGAGGAGCAAAACCCCAGAGCACTACCACCCCTGCTCCATCGCTTGGAATTAGGGAGAGCTTTGGGAGTGACCCACGCCGAGAAGACAGAGTCGAGATTATGGGATTTCTCCAAATCCACCTCTTTAAGCCAACACACATTGTGTTAGGGAAGGATGTTTGCACAGAATTCATTAAAGTAGCATTTTAGCTTCCAAAACGTCAAAGTAAGGGACAATTAGCTGTACCCTCAAACAAGAAGCACGTCGCTGTCTAAGGTGAGATTTTTATTATTCCTATTTGAAATTTAAAATACAAACAATCACTACCCCCACCCCTCTCCTGGTAACCTCCGATCTCCTTTCTATCTCTATAAATTTGCCACTTCTGGTCATCTATTGTCAAGGACATCATACAATTTTTGCCCTAATTTTTGCTTATTTCACTCAGCATAATGTTTTCAAGCTTATTCCGTGTTGCAGCATGTCTCAGAACTTTTTTGTTCTTGTGTTCAAATAATATTCCACTATGTATGTACCATGTTTTGTTATCCATTCATCTGTTGACTGACACTCAGTTTGTTTCCTGCTTTTTGTCACTGTGAATTATGTTGCTATGAACTTCGGTGCACAAGGACCTGTGTGAGACCCTGTTTTCGCTCTCTCTGGTGTATACCTAGAAGTGGGATTGCTGGGTCATATGGTAACTCTAAGGTGATATTTGAGGCGCAGGGGCCCTTTGACCTCATATGCAGCCACTAAGTCCAAAATTCCTCCATGACACTGACCAACACTGCTTTATCTTCCCCTTCACTTGACCACACTTTAGGGGGCTTCTCTCTGACCCCTAAGCCCCTGGCTTCCCTCCCAGCCTGGCCCTTCCCTCCCAGGCACCCAAGAGGCTCTTACTGCACAGCTTCCCATCTCCCACCTCCTCTGCAGCCCCCTCAGGCACCAGGCAGCACAATACGGCAAATGAAAACATTTGGAACCAGGTGGCCCTGATCGCAGCTCAGCAAATCCCTCACCCATCTCCGTGGAACCAAAGCATCCTAAATGCACCCTCAGTAAATCCTCTCCCACCCCAGGGGCCTGCCCCCCTCGCCATCTTCTGAGATTTTCTCTCAGACCCGCTCCCAGCCCCTAAAAACTCAGTTGTTCTTTGTCTGGTTGGAGCTGAGTTCGTCTCTCTACCCCCTGAAATAAAGTCTTCCTTGCCTGTTTAATATTTTCCAGTGCAGAATTTTCTTCGACATCACATTTGTCCTGTTGAAAGAAATAAAACAAAATAGAATTTCTATGGCTAAGAGATTTAAAATGGAGAGGGGAGCTCATTCTGGAGTTTTCTCTTTATGCAGGTCTCAGCCAGATATCACGAACTCCGGAAGTACACAAAGCCTCACAAAACAGGTTTCCTCAAAACCCCGAGGACACATGAGCACGATAAACAAAGCACAAGCTCAAGAACTCCAGCTAACTCTCTAACCGAAAGGACACAATTAGAGCAGCCCAAGTATACACCAACTACAAACAACATGTCTCATCTTCTTTCCCTTTTAAAAACCCTTGTCTGGAAACACCAAGACAGGACATGATTTGGGTTCCTTGCTGAGTCTGTGCTCCCAGATTTGCACTTCTAAGTCCCCAAATAAATGCCTCGTTGCCTTGAAGCTTAATTTGTTATTACTCCATTGACAGTTCTTATCCTGAAGGTTTTTGGTCTTCAAGAAATCCCCATGCCAATATATGTATATATATATTTATTTATAATAAAGCAGAAAGAAATGGGGTTGAAAAGGGCAAGAAAAGATGGAAGGGAAAGGAACTAGTGGGGTACACAACCAACTCAGCTCCTTCTAAAGAGTTGGCATGATTGAGGCTGTGTGTGTGTGTGTGCGTGTGTGTGTGAGCGTGTGCATATTTGCACTCACACCACTTCCAGAACATGGGTACAGGGCACCAGCCTGGGACCAGAAGCTGCGTGCATCAACCACGTGTCTCCTAAACCACGGCTCCACGCCGAAAGCTGAGACGCTGCAAACCTCCAGGTTTCTCCAATGGTCAGCATCACAGCAGGCTCGGCCTCAAAAACCTGATAAAATTATACAGAGAAAGCCCTGGGGACCCCTCAGAGCTGAGAAACCAGTGCCCTACTTCCTCTTTGAACTCCCTCTCATGCTTCCTCTTTATCTTTTGAAATGTGAAATCCCCATGAAGCAGCAGATCCTACTAGTCAATGAAACCTAATTCATTATTTTTGACTCAATACAAGATAAAGCCTACTGCTCGAAATGTGCCCCTGCAAGACAGACAACCCCTCACCCAATCAGTAGGAGTCAAGCCAACTTCCTTTTTATGTCTGTAAAATGCATTTGCCATCTCTAGAACACTGAAGCTATTTCCTTTTTTGCAAGTGATCTGGCTTCCTTTGTTGCAGCAAAACTTTGGTGTCCGAAATAAAATGCTGTCATATGCAAACTTGACTCTGGTTTGTCTTTTGACAAATCCAAAGCTAACTTCCAGTCAAGAAAATTCCCAAATAAACCACAGAAAACCCTGCATTAAAAAAGCACCCTAAATTATGCACAAGGGATTGAAGGCTGAGTGAGATGAGAAAAGTAAAATGTGCCCCAAATCTCAATGTCAATGGAAAAGCTGAAATCTCTCTGTTCCCAAAACCACAATGGTTTCATTTCACTTTACAGAAAATGCCTGAAATGTGGGATGGAAAAAGCACAAACACATTATCACCCACCATAGTTCTCTGAGTGACAATTTCTATTTATCATTTCCAGAAGAAATATGAGTCAAAGTTACATGTGGTCATTGAAATAGCATCAGGCTGCAATGCAGTTCAATGACAAAATGCAACTGGGTTGCAATCAGGAACAGAAGCAGCCCAATCCGCGGTCCCAATAAATGGGAGAAGGTACGAAACCTCTCCCCATAAAATCAATGAGGGTGTTTTCCAGCCATTAGAAAACTTAAATTTGCACACTGTGCCCTCTCTTCAGGCTTGACTTTGCAGCAATATAGTAAGACGTGAGAGCAGGACATAATTCCAACGTTTGCTCAGCGTTGTAACGCCTTGCTGGAGGTTGGTAACAAAGCAAAGGAACAGAAGCATCATTTGGCTGAATTGGGGTGCAGGACAGAGAAATCAGGGATCAGAGAAGCAGCGAATCTGCTGTCTGCTGTCTCTGAATCCAGCTGCCCCTGCCCCATTTCTGGAGTGGGACGAATGCCGAGTCTTCCCTCCAGAAATCCTGGAGAGGCAATTCCATCTCAGGAAAACACGTGGTCATTGAAATAGCTTCAGGCTGCAAGGCAGTTCAATGACAAAATGCAACTGGGTTGCAATCAGGGACACACCACAGTAAAAAGGAGAACATCAACCCGAATTTTAACAGTGCTCGGGGATAACCTTAAGAATTGTGTGAATTATAGGCAGGAAGCAAAACTCTTTCCCTGAGAGACTTAGAAGGCTTCAACAAACAGAGAGCTGGACTACAGGAAGGATGCAATATTTTCTGACATTATTTTAGTATCTGGGTGTGCAAAGTCTCCCTTCGTTATTAGTTTTCCCTCAGAATATTTCTAGCTGCACCCCTACATTTATTCTACCAGTTGAAGTCATGAAACGTGTTAGGTAGTTCCACCCTGTGCTCACAGATGCTTGCAGTGTGTAACAGAAATGGCATTTCAAATCCAAGGAGAAATGAAAAGTTATTATAAATATTTCTGGGCAACTGATGATTTAAATATTTTTAAAAAGAGAGACCCCTGTGTTGCATTCTATCCCATAATCCATTCCACAAAGTATACATGTTTAAAATGAAAAATGAAGAAATGTGCTAAAAGAAGAAATACGAGTTTACTTTTACAATGAAAAAAAGAGAGAGAACACCTTTCCAAGCCCAATGGCCACAGGCAGAAACTATAAAGACAGGTTTGAAGATTCTAATTTTTGTTTTACCATCAAATATTCTGGTAAAGTTAAAAGGCAAACTACTTACTAAAGAATAAGTTTGCAGCATATGACATAAAAGGAGTTAATATTCTCAAGAGTGTTTTTATGCAACAAGAAAAATATGAGAGTTATCCCGTTGGAAAAGCACAAAGCATGTGATTGGAAAATTTACACAATCGGTGGCCTCAATTATCATAAAAGCCCAGAAGCCAGGTTCTCTGGCTCATAGATGGCAGATAAAATGACTCAAAAATACATGCAACCTCACTAGCAATTACCCTTGAATGGGGGAATTACTGATTATTTTTTAATTCTTTGTTCTTTTCCGAGCATTCTGATTTTTAAAGAGTAAACATATTTTACTATTTAAATTTTAAATAGTAAAAGTTACTTTTCTAAGGGCCATCTGTGTCATTTTAACTAGAAGCTTGTTTCTTTTTTATTATTATTAAGAAGTTGTAGGCTTACAAAAAGATCATGCCAAAAATACAGAGTTTCCCTATGTACTCTTATTATTAACATCTGGCATTAGTGTGGTGCATTTGTTACAACTGATGACAGAACATTATTATAATTGCACTATTTACTATTGTCAGTGGTTTCATTAAGGTTCAATATTTGTGTTGCACAGTCCTGCAGTTGTTTTAAAATTTTTTATTTTAGTAACATACATGCAACCTAAACTTGCCCCCTTTTATCCACATTTACATATATAATTCAGGGCTGATAACTGCATTCACAATGTTGTGCTACCATCACACCACCATTGCCAAAACTTTTCACTCTGTACAATTCCCTGCCCAGCCCAGCACCTGGTCATGTATATTCTCGTTTCTGACTCTATAAATTTGCTTACTCTAATTATTTAATATCAGTGGAGGCTGATATTCCCGAATGCCCCAGGGAAAGGGGACACTCGCCTCCAGCCAGCTGCTTCCTGGGAGAAACCTCAGGGAGGTTTTCAGATGAATTTCAAACAGCTGCTTCCTCCAGGAAGTAGGCAGCCTGGGGGGGGGAGGGCAGTTCCCAGGGCATGGAAATCCCACTGGGGGAAGGCAGTTCTCAGGGCAGTGGTGCTTTCTTCATTCCGGGAAATCCCAAGAAGACCACACTCCAGTGGTCCCACATCCTCCCTAAATAACAGCTGATGTTGGTGAAAGGGGAGGTAACAGGCACTAGGGGATGAAAGGGGAGGTAACAGTCTCTCGAGAGGCAGAGAAGATGCTACCCAGCTTGTGCAGAGTTTGGGACCATCTTGGGAGGCAGCATTTAGACAGAAACCCAAAGACCAGCAGGAGAAAGCCAGACAGAGTTTATGTAAATGCTCTTTTCCAAAGAGACAAGAGTGTGGTTTGGGGGTGGGAGGGGCAAGGGGTCTTATTGTACTGATGCTTCCCACTTTTTCCAAATTTCTGAGAATGAGCCTTATTCCTTTTATTATCAGGAGAAGAATTCAGTTTACTTTTCCTCTCAAAAAGTACAAACTGAGTTAAAGAAGATGGAGATAAAGCTGGAGTGATGCATCCACAAGCCAAGGATGCTTGGGGTCCCCCAGAGCTGGAAGAGGCAGGAAGGAGCCTCCAGAATGAACCAACCCAGCTCCCACCCGGATTTCAGACTTCTGGTCTCCAGAGCTTGAGAAAATAAGTTCCTGTACTTTTAATCCTCCCAATTTGTGGTATGTTGTAATGTCCACCCTGGGAAATTGATACAGTATCATTTTTTTTCCCTAACTTTTTTCTATAATCCTCAAATTTTGTATTGTTATAAGTTATAAAGCTAAACAGCTCTTCCCCAAGTGGGATTTAAGTTTCTTTTTTTAAGTAGCTCAAACTGATCTGGCACCTGCTATATATCAGGAACTGGCTCACACTTTGCTTATTTATCATTTCATTTCATGGATAATGCTCCATGAAGTGAACATCACCCAAACCCTCCTAGATGAAGAAGTTGAGGCCAGACCTTCTGGAATGTTCTCCAGAGCACACATGCACGTTTCCGGGATCCTTAGCTGGACCCAAAGCTGGGTCTCCCTCCCGGCTGCTGCCCGTCCCCACAAACCGTTCACTCCTTCCATGTACAAGGCCTTACCCTATTTTCAGGAATAAGGGGCAGAGATTCCTTAGGAACAGAACCAGCTGGAAAGGAGGAGTCTTTCTTCTCAAGTCAACTGAGAAATCCCAGAAGCATAAAATTCAAAGCTCAGCATGTTGGCTAGACGGGACCCCCAATCCCACCCAGGGAGCACCCCAGACTGTGGGCAGAAATGGGGGCTCTGGCTTCAGGGTGACGGGGTGGAGGGCAAGCTGAGAGGACACTCCACTGCTGGCCCTAGAATATGGAAAAAGGTGGCATCTGGCTCGCCATCGAAAAAGAAACCACTAACCAAGAGGGGCATTTAATCTATGCTTCCATTCACATGATACAAATGTGCAAATCGTTTCAAATTGTCTCAGTTTGCCAGGGCTGCTACAACAAAGAACCCAGACTGATTGGCCAGAAGTGTGTGAGTGAGTACAGCCGTGTTCCCTCCAGGGCTCCAGGGAGGCTCCTTCCTGCCTCTTCCAGCCACAGGGGGGCCCAGGCATCCTTGGCTTGTAGCTGTGTCACCCCCAGCTCCAGCTCTGCTCCATCTTCACACAGCCTCCTCCCCTGTGTGCCTTCTCTTCTTATAAGACACCAGTGGTATTGCACACATAGCTTAGATAAATAACCCTGTAAAGTCCCTATTTCCAAATAAAGTCACCTCTGAGGTCCTAGGGTTACAATTTTAACCTGCCTTTTGGGGGGACACCATTGAACCCATAACATGTATCCACTCAGAGGAAACACCAACACTCTCAATGTCTCTTCCCAAAGGAATGGGATATCTGATGGCTTTTATGTTATGAGAATGTTAAACAAACAAACAAAAATAACAGCCCGGAGCACATGTCTGCAACAACCGAATTGGCAGGTGCATTTCCGTGTCTTCAAAGGTGAAGCCAGGCCTCGTTGGCTTCTATGGGACACCTGTCAGAGATGGGATCCTGTCTGCCATAAAGGCATGTTTGTATCTTCATCTGCGTTCCTGTGGGTGTGAACCCATTTGTCAATAAGACCTCAGAACAGGCTATGATTCATCAAGGTGTGGTGTCATTTGGGAATAGCTCTTTGAAGATCCTATTTAGATGGGGTCACGTTGAATCAGTCTGGGTCTTCCTTGGTAGGACTGGGTGTCTTATAAGCAAAGGGGATGTGGGTGCAGACTTAGAAGAAGCCAGAAGTTAGCAGAAGGCAGTGGAAGTCAGAGGAGCAAACAAGGAGAAACAGATTGCCAAAATGCAAGCCCTGCTGATACATCCATATGGGCCTCCAGCCTCCAAAACTGTGAGGCAATAAGCTCATGTGGTTTAAGCAGACTCAGTGTGTGCTGTCTGTCGTAGCAGCCTCAGCAAATCAAGACACACCGTCCACTGCTCCACTGAGCCAGGTGGTTCTGAAAACGCCGTCGGAAAGATCAGCATCTGCAGAAGTCGAGCCAGCGCTGAAGACTCTGCCAAGCCCAGGTGAGCCTTTGGTGGACAAGGAGCTGAGATGTCTGTCTGACCCCCTCTTACGATGCGATCCAGGGCCACGAGAGATGAGTCGCCTTGCTGGCAGTAGGGGGACCCCACTTCTTAGTCCCATGAGAGCCCCAGCAGCCTCCTTTTTCTAAAAAGGTCTCCTGTGCTGCCCAGCTCTGAAGTCAGGCTGAAGAAGATTCTCAAGGGCAAGGAGTGGAGACAACCACCAGCTTGATGGATGGGGAAGGGCTGAGCACAAGGGACTTGGGAGGGGAGTTCAGAAGGGGGAAAGGCAAGGAAGACATGGAGCTGCTGACCATACTGGACAGTGGACAGTGGACGTCCCTCCAGCAGCCCCAAGTGACCTATGGGATCCCCCACCAAGTCTCCTTGGACCCCAGCCGCCCTCCAGAGAAAAGACTTACCCCCGGCAGGCCAAGCAGGAGGCGCAGATGGGTTCCCAGGAGATAAAACCTCAATAATACATCTTCTGGAAAAGATCACCAAAACCCGAGGACTTGGGTTTAAATGAAAATGACCCCATTAACCAGCATCTGTCAGAATTTTTCAACCAGATGCTGAGCAACCAGTTAGAATCCAAGACGTGCAGGAGAATCTGCAACACACTACCCAGGACCCCATGGGAGTGGTCCTGGAGTCCTGAGTAGACAGAAAATGTTATCCTTTTCTTAAAAAAAAAAAAAAAAAAGAGCTAATCTCCAGAAAAAGATTCCACAGTTTCAGGTAAGGTCTCTACCAATTTCCAAATACTTGTAAAGAACCGTGGCCCTAAAGCTTTTCATTGTGGCTCAAGCTCATTGTATCTTGACCAAGACTTAGACGTCCTTAACTTCTCCTTTGCTTGACCAAATTTAAGATGCCTTCTCCTTACCCCAAAACCCCAGCTTCCCTCCCAGCCTGGCCCCTACCCTACTAGGCACCTGAGGCATCTAACCAGGTGTGTTCTTCTCTCCCTCCTCTTCTCCCAGCCCCCACAGGCTCCAGGCAGCCCAATTACCACAAGGGAAAACATTCGGAATCAAGTGGTCCTAACGGCAATCTCAGCAAATCCCTCACCCATTCTCCAAGGGACCAAACCTCCGTTTTGCTTCGATTGAATGATGGATGGCGGGGACTCTCCTTCATCCCAAATTGGCTGATGGAAGATGCTAACCCCATGTAGAGGATACCTCCCCAATGCCATAAGGAGGGTTTGCTGAATTCCTGAGCAGTCTCACCCAGCCAAGTCGATGTGCAAAACTGACCATCACAACACTGGAACCCGAAATCATGCTCTCCATCACCACCCAGATGGAGTCTGCCAAAACCACATGCACCTGCCGTGGGCTCCTGGAGACAAAAGCCCAGGTGCACGGGAATCCCATTTGGGGATGACACTGCTGAGCTCTGCGGGCACACTGGGGTCCCAGTGCCTAGAGTCTGTGACACAGTTAGGCTCCTTGTGATTACATTCAACCCACCTGGAAAATCCAGGCTCATCTCCCATCTCCAAGTCCTTACCTTAATCACACCTGCAAGGCCCCTTGGCTGTGGAGGTGTCACAGCTGGAAGCTGCAGGGATTGGCATGGGCTGCAGGACACCGAAAAGTCCCCCAGGTGACCCCGATTTGCAGCCAGGGTTGAGAACCACTCATTTAGTTGTGGTTGGTGAAGTCCTGGAGGAGAGGAACAAACTGTCAAATAGGGTTATCATAAGTGTGGTGAACCTCATCCCCTAACAAATTACCTAGCTATACGGTGGAAAAAGGAAGGTAATTCTCTCCTTTGAGAAACAGGTTTGGATGCAGAGTTTCTGTTTGAGGTGATGAAGAAGGAGGGATAACAGATATTGGCAGTATTAGCACAATATTGCGAGTGCAATTAATACCACTCAATTGTACATTTGACAGTGGTTAACATGGGAAATTTCGAGAAGTGATATGTTACTGCAGTAAAAAGATTAAAACTGAAATAGGCTAATCTACACCTGAAAGTGGTTAACATGGGAAATTTTGAGATGTGTATATGTTACTACAATTTAAAGATAAAAAAAATAAATAGGTTAACCTAGCTCCATTTTAAAGTTTAAAAAGCATGCTCTGCAAATCGAACTTTTAAATCTCCAGGGAAAATATCAGTAAAATAAAGTTGTATTTGAGTCAATGAAAGTCAAAAAGAAAAACTCTTAGATCCATGCAAAAGGCAAAGGAAGTTGTGTTCTGTCTACCACCAGCCATGTTCATCTTGTTCATCTTCTGGTTTATATTTGTGCACGGTTGGGAATCCCTGCTTTTTGGAAAAACAAGATTTGAAGACTGTCATTTGCATTCATAGCACGTGTGAAAGAAAGTAGTGAAATAACCCTTGCTGCTTGGGGAACAGTGAGCTCCCAATTATCCGTGGTAACTCAGGGCAGGTAAGAGTCAAAACCCTGAAGACTCTGAGACTGTGGAGAAAATGAGATTCCCAGTCAGATAACCAAAACTCAGGTGTATACCCAAACTACCACCTTTCACTCTGCAACTTTCACTCTGAAATCTCAAACATCCCCAAATTCCCTTATCCATCATTACAGGAAACAGCCCTGTCCATCCTTGAATTTTCCAAGTAATTGAAATTTAACTCTTTAAATGATGAAGCTCAAATAATCTAACTACTACTATGAAATGGTGTCTTGCATGGAACGTTCTGAATAAGTGAGCTTA
Source organism: Choloepus didactylus (assembly GCF_015220235.1). Classification (NCBI taxonomy): domain Eukaryota; kingdom Metazoa; phylum Chordata; class Mammalia; order Pilosa; family Megalonychidae; genus Choloepus; species Choloepus didactylus. The sequence continues at coordinate 887,277 of NW_023637621.1, read as the reverse complement.
AGTTAACACTTTTCATTGGTACATGTTATGCTTTCCAAAGTGGCATATGGAGAAAATTATTCCAAGATGTTCTATGCTAAATGAATCTGGGAAAGGATAGTGGTGAGGTGTCTTTTGGGAAGTCCCAGTTAACCTGAAGTTTCTCAGACTTATTAAAGATTCATAATATATATACAGTATATAATATATATATATTAGTGATACATATATATACACATATATATGTATATAAATAGACATTCATTCCTATAGCCAAGACCCAACCTCACCTAATAAATTCTCTGGAAAGGGTCACATATGAGAAATCTATTGCAAACAGCAAGCTCTGTGTTGAGGAAATTAGAGGCAGGGAGCAAGAATGGAAGGGTCATCTTGGCTAATTTGAGGTGTAAATTTTTAACAGTAAATGGATAGACCTTTTAAAAGAGATTGGGTACTGACAGAATGGTCTCATTAAGGCAACATCTGTTTTTGAAAAATAACAACACACAATCTAAGTACTCGGTCAATGACAAATTTCTAGAGAGGAAAGTTTGACCCATAGGTTGAAGAGACTGTAGGGCAAGAGCTCCCCCTACTGGGAAGTGTGATAACTGCTCTCAAGCCCAGAGAAATCACACCTGGCTCCATCCCACATGATTCCATCTCACCTGGCTATAGCTATCTCACCTGGCTCCAACTCACCTGACTCCATCCTACCTGTATCCATCCATTCCACCTGACTCCATTTCACCTGGCTATAGCCATCTCACCTTGCTCCAACCCATCTGACTCCATCCCACCTGCATCCAGCCATCTCACCTGGCTCCAACCCACATGGCTCCATCCACATGGCTCCTGCCATCTCACCTGGCTCCATCCCATCTGACTTCATCCCACCTGCATCCAGCCATCTCACCTGGCTCCATCCCATCTGACTCCATCCCACCTGCATCCAGCCATCTCACCTGCCTCCATCCCACATGGCTCCAGCCACATGGCTCCAGCCACCTCACCTGGCTCTGTCTTGCCTGCTCTAGCCATCCACCTGGCTCCACTTCTAGGGGATTTGGCTTCTGTGAAAAGGAAATGCTTCATCTCCAACCCCCTCCATCCTGTGTGTACTTCTCAGTCCAGACCCCAAGTGCTGGAAATGGGCTCAGCTTTGTTTCAATTATTTTACCTGGCTGAGTTCTTCTTAGGATATTTTCAGAGAAATTCGGCATTTCGGGGCACAGTGAAGCAAGCTTTACCTGTGTCTGTCTCCTCCATTTCCTGATCCCTCCCCCTCACTCATAAACCCCAAACCTATGCCCCCTCCCCCATTTATTTCCTCCCTGACTTCTGTGACCCTTCCCCAAATCCAACATCCTTTGTCCACATCCATACACCCTTCCCCACTCCTATACATACGTTTGTGACCAAGTCAAACAGAACTTCTTCCCAAATGCAAGTTTCCATTTTATTTTCTTTAGCTCATTATAATTGTAACACTCTTTTTAAGAAATGTGTTTAAATTTGTAAAAAGCATATAAAATATTTTCTTTTACTTCTTGGACTTACAATAATTTCAAAGCTATTAATCTGATGTAGCTGCACTTGGGTATGGAAAACGTGACAATAATCGTACAAGTTCTCTAAGAACCTTCCCCTGAAAATGCCGGCAAACCACATTTGCTCTCATCATTTAGTGCAGGGTCAGAAAACTTTTCCTGTAAATGGTCATAAAGTAAACATTTTTGGCTCTGTGGACCATAGGGTGTCTGTGTCAACTACTAAACTCTGCCTTTGTAGCGTGAAATCCACCGTAGACAATATGTAAGTGAAGGGGTGTGGCTGTATGCCAATAAAACTTTATCACCAGCAGCACACTGGATTTGGCCTGAGGGCTGTAGCTTGCTCACCCCTGGTTTAATGACCTGGGTGGCTTAAACACAGTAATTAATCCTCCCTGCATATTAGAGGACATTTGAGTACTTCAAATTCCATCCCAAACTTATATCTAGAGTCACCCAGAGCAACCAAAATAGGATGTAAGGCTGCTATTTGCCATTAAGTCTTTATGTCATGATGATTTCATTCTGAAATGAATATCAAGAGGGAACTCTTCCTCAGCATCCTTCTTAACACAAGCACACAGAGTTCTACCTATCAGTTGCAGTGAAAATTGTTTGCCCTCCATGACTTGAATTGAACCTTGGGGATTTCATACCCAAATCTTCAAATATATATGTATACGTTTCTTTCAAAAAGCTTATTTTTACGTGAACTGTGAAACCACTTTGAAATGCATGTTCAGGCTAAATAGGGCAAATATAGGATATCCCAAAGCAATTCAAACACACATGACTACTGATTAAAATCCCTTTCTTCAGCATTCAATATTCTGATCTCCCAAAGCTCTCCCAGGGCTTTCTCTCCACACCCAGAAAACCGTCTGACCTGCTGTATCAGCCACCGGGACAGTATCACGAGGTGATACAGCTTCTGCCGGGTCCTCTTGGGTTTTCTTACCTTGGCAGCCGGTTGCCACATTGCATCGAAGCCCAAATCACAAATTTCAGATATTGGGGGGGGGGGTTGAGTTCTTGGAATTGGTTCCTCCAGCAGCCCCTGGGGCAGAGACAAACTTCCCTGCTGAGCTGTTTCCAGAAGTAGAACAAGCTCAGATTCCCCACGCTCATCCCCGGGTGTATTTGCATGGATATCCCAAGTCCACTTCTGCACACCCACCTCCAAGGATGTGAACGCTTTGTAAAAACAGTGGAGAGCATTCTGTGTGGTTTCTCGCTGCTCTCGCCAATAATATATGTACATACCATTTTCCTATAGATAGCGGAGTTATCCAGGAGAATAAAAGGAGAGAGAAATGCAATTTATCACCGTAATGACTGTCAAAACATTATTACTAATCAGATGTGTGTCATTTGTAATTTTTATGTTCAATGCATGAACACAAACAGGTTCTACTTTGCAGAAACACGGGCTCCAAACAGACCATCGACCAGGAATTTAAGTGGCCCAGGCTGCTGAAAGATTTCCTCTAGAAATTTTTCAGTTTGGCTCTCTTTGTAGCCCCTGAGTAGAAGCTTATGGCAGAGAGAGAAACAAAATGTTAGAGGCTTTAGTTTGCTGTGACGTTCTTTTCAATGAATATTTTTCTTTTTAACCCAAAAGGACCATGCCTTGCTGGTTTTGTGGGTGTGTGTGTGTGTGATATTTTTTAAAAAATAAATTTGTCTTGAGCAATACAATGCATCCTTAGAAATTTATCCTAAAAAACTCATCCTAAGAAATAATCTGATTTTTCTTTGAAAGATGACCCTTTCTTCATTTATTTGAGAAACAATCCAATTTTGAATGTTTCAGCAACTGGAAATTTATTATTTCTTTCACAACCTTTTTGTCTTAGATTAGGATCACAGCTGTGACAACTATTGCTTAGTTAAAATTATGCTTTTAATACAATCTTGCTAAAAATCAAAATCCTTTTTAATGAATCTGATGTTGACACATTTTTAATTGAACATAAGTTCCTCTAAACAAACGATGGTGTCTGAACATACCAAAAGCAGACCTCTTATGTTTATTTGGTGTAGGATCAATATTTTCTAAACAATATATCTTCTACACTCAGTTTGTTCAGACACCATAATTACATGGAACTTTGAATAGGAAGTGAGATATGGTAGGTTTGTACAGGTTAGTGTGAAATAGTGACACATCCCAAAGTAATTTGGTCAGAGAATAAAAATATCTATTCAGGGCCCCCCTGATGAGCTGGGGGAGGATGCAGAGGTGTTGGAGACTTCCTCTCCTGGATTGTTGCTGATGTTCTCACACACACTGGGGGCTGATAGCTTGATGTGCTGAGCCCTCTGTCTTGGGCTTGCCCCTATGAAGCTTGTTACTGCAAAGGAGAGGCTACACCTGCTTATAATTGTGCCTAAGAGTCTCCCCCTGAGTACCTCTTTGTTGCTCAGATGTGGCCCTCTCTCTCTCTAGCTAAGCCAACTTGGCAGGTGATCTTGCTGCCCTCCCCCTACATGGGACCCAACTCCCAGGGGCGTAAACCTCCCTGGCAATGCAGGATATGACTCCAGGGGATGAGCCTGGACCTGGCATCATGGGATTGAGAACATCTTCTTGACCAAAAGTGGGATGCAAAATGAAACAAAATAAAGTTTCAGTGGCTAAGAGATTTCAAATGGAGTCCAGAGGTCACTCTGGTGGGAGTTCTTTCTTACTATATAGATAACCCTTTTTAGGTTTTAATGTATTGGAATAGCTAGAAGTAAATACCTGAAACTACCAAACTCCAACCCAGTAGTCTGGACTCCTGAAGATGATTGTATAACAATGTAGCTTACAAGGGGTGTCAGTGTGATTGTGAAAACTGTGTGGATCACACTCCCTTTATCTAGTGTATGGATGGATGAGTACAAAAATGGGGACAAAAACTAAATGAAAAATAGGGTGGGATGGCAGGGGATGATTTGGGTGTTCTTTTTTACTTTTATTTTTTATTCTTATTCTGATTCTTTTTGATGTAAGGAAGATGTTCAGAAATAGATTGTGGTGATGAATGCATAACTATATGATTATACTCAGAACAGTTGACTGTATACCATGGATGACTGTATGGTATGTGAATATATTTCAATAAAACTGAATTAATTAAAAATAGCAAAGCAAAATGAAATGAACCTGCACTTTAAAAAAAGCAGACATCTTCCAACAATTATGCTTTTGAAGACATATTTGAAGGCAAGTGAAATAAACAACTGGGGCTGAAAATAACTATAGAACTCATGCTCCCCCCAAAAAAAGAGATGCCCAAATCCTAACCACTGGCACATGTGGATGTGACCTTATTTGGAAATCAGGTTACTGCAGATGGAATTTGTTCATTTTTTAAGATGAGGTCATACTGGGCTAGAGTGTGTCCTTAACCCAATACAAATGATGCATTTGTAAGAGAGAGGAGGTGGCTGTGTGGAGACAGAGCAGAGCTGGGTGATGTAGCTGCGAGCCAAGGAGCACCTGGGGCCCCCAGAACCTGGAAGAGGGGGGAAGGGGCCTCCAAGGGAGCTGGCCCTGCACTTCTGGTCTCCGAAACTGTGACAGAACACACTTGTCGTGTTTTAAGCCCCCAGTTTGTGGAGCTTTGCTGCAGCAGCCCCAGGAAACTAAGGCACACGACTGTTCTCCAAATAGTGCTGGCATTTCTCCTGTGTTCCCACAACAATCAAGAAGCCAACAGACAGTACACAGGACATTAATTCAAGCTAGCAGGAGGCGTCTGCTGCACTTAGCGTCAAAGTCACAGCAAGACGCTTGCACCCTCCAGGGGTCAGTTACTCTTGGTGGGCTGTAACTAATTTCTTGGATTCTTCGTTTCAAAATCTGCTCCTTGAAATAACTGAAATGGTGGAACAGTAACCCATAACATTCTTTGAAATATGTTCTATAGCTACTTATTACATCATACTTTGAAAGTTATCACTTTTCTGTATTTATGTTATATTCCACAATTTAAAATGTTAGAGGATAAAGATGCTAGTAAAAAAAAAAATCTGCTCCTTGAATTTGAAGAGCAGGAGACACACACCATGTATTAGATACTTAGATAGAAGCCTGAGGTCTTCATCTGATGATGAAAGCAAATCAGCCCAGTCTGTGGTGTTCGAGATGGAGCAGGCTGGGTTTGTGTTATCCTTCATTGTCACCTTTGACATGTTATTCTCATGTGTGACTGGTGTTCACGTGCGTAAGTCCTAGGGGTGGTTTGCATTGGAGGGAAGTGAATATTGTATGGCCAGCAGGAGGTGTCCTTCATTACTTGGAGAAGGATTTTGACGTTTATTTACTTTTCTAATTCAGGTCTCAACTCTGGGTGACTTTGCCCCCAGGGACGCTGGGCCATGTCCAGAGCCTTTCTTGGTAGTCACAACTGGGGGAGGGGGAATGTGCTCCTGGCATCGAGTGGGTTAAAGGACGCTGTTCAAACATCGTACAGCACACAGCGCAGCCTCCTCCACAAAGAATGATCCAGCCCCAAATGTCAGCTGTGCCAGGATGAGAGACCCTGAGAGATCCTGGCTGGCTGGCTGTCTGTCTATATCTATTATCTATCCATCCATCTATATCTATCTATCTATCTATCTCTCTAACTATCCAACTGTGCCAGTTTGGATGTATTATGTCCCCCAAAATGCCATTATCTTTGATGCAATCTTCTGGGGGCAGATGTATTAGTGTTGATTAGGTTGGAACTTATTGATTGAGTGTTTCCATGGAGATGTGACTCAATCAACTGTAGGACAAGACCTTGATTGGATAATTTCCATGGAGGTGTTGCCCTACCCATTCAGGGTGGGTCTGAATTGGATCACTGGAGTACTTTAAAAAGAGCAACTAAGAGTGACAATGTTGGAAGAGGAGCTGCAGCTAAAAGAGGACATAGTGCCCCAAGAGCAACATTTTGGAGAATGCTATTTTGAAACACAACCTGGGAACAAGCAGACGCCAGCCACGTGCCTTCCCAGCTGATAGGTTTTCCGGATGCCAATGGCCATCCTTCAGTGAAGGTACCCTGTTGTTGATGCCTTACCTTGGACACTGTAGGGCCTTAAGACTGTAACTGTGTAACCAAATAAACCCCCTTTATAAAAGCCAATCCATTTCTGGTGTTTTGCTTTTCAGCAGCATTAGCAAACCAGAACACCATCCATCCATCTATTTCTATCTATCTATATATCTATCTATATTTTATTATCTATATTCATCTAGATCTATCTATATCCAGCATCCATCTATATATCTGTATCTCTCTATATATAATCTATAAATCATACCTAGCTATATAATCTATCATATCTATCATGTATCTATCTATATCTAGCATCTAGTTAGATGCTAACTAAATCTGTATCTATTTGTATCTATCATCTATCTAATATATTTATCTATATCTATCATCATCTATATCTATATCTGTCTGTTATCTACCTAGCTATATATCTATATCTATCTATCCATCTATCATCTGTCATCTATCTATGTATCTATCATCCATCTATCATCTATCTATCATCTATCTATGTATCATCTATCTATCTATCTTTCATCTATCTATCATCTGTCTATCATCTATCTATCTCTGTCTGTCCAACTATCATCTATCTTTCTCTCTATTTCCTGTGTTTCTCTCTCTTTCTCTGGCTACTATATGTATCTATAATAATATATATGTATAATAATAATTTGTATCTATTTTATGATGTAATATATAATAATATGTATCTATTATGCTGGTTTTCAACTGGGGCCATCTCCTGCCTAGGGGACATGTGGCAATGTCTGGAAACAAATTTGGTTGTCACATCTGACCCCTGAGGGAGGGTCTCCTGGCCTCAAGTGGGTGAAGACCAGAAATGCCACTCACCACCATACAGTGCCCGTCTTACAGACCCCAAATGTCTCTAGGGCAGAGGCTCTAAGTCGCAATGGGTCTCTCTCCAAGCACTGGAGTGGAAGGTGCCCAAATGGCAGGCTCCAGGGGTCCCAGGAAGCCAGGGGAGGGGCTTGGGGCTGCTCTCAGCCCTCCCCTTCTTGTGTCTTAAGGCCTGAGGCTGTGGGTGCTCCACCCTGGAGGCTGCCTCTGCCCCACAGTCCCCCAACTCACTACCCTGGGCTGTCCCTTCCTGTCTTCTCACTGGAGAGAGCTGGGAGTCTGTGGCATGTGTTAAAGCCCACGCTCCCCATCCCAGCCCCAGGGACCCCTCTCCTAGGCTCAGACCCCACACTGCCCCACATCCCCTCCCCCTTTCTCCCACCCTGCCAGCACCGTGGTCCTCAAGCCTGAGCCTGCCTGGGAATCAGGGAGAGGACTTGCCAAAACACACATTGTGCCGCAGTCCCACCCCCAACCCTCTGATTCTGCAGATCTGGGCAAGGCCGGCCAGCTCCCAGGGCCAAAATGAGTTTAAAGTTTAGAAACAGCTTACTCGTGTCCCCCTTGGGCAAGGAAAGCCTAACCCTGGAAGACACAAAGCCCTGTCCTCCTGCTCCAGAGAGAGGAAGAAAAGGCCTTTTTTTCTTTCCTATTTTGCTGGTAAATTAAGACAACAAGGAAAGGAATGAGCGAGTTTCAGCTCACTAGCCAGATGCCCCTCTTATTGTAAATATACAATATAGTGGTTTCAGATCATGGGGCCTTTAAAATATTACATATAAGTATCAAAACAAGCAAACAACAAAAAGAACTGAGTTTTGGTCCTTGTGATCCAAAAAGTGTGAAATCCTCTTTAATTTTCCTCATGTTTTCTACCTCACCATCCTGCATCCTAAATTTTATCCTGATGCATCCTAAGGGTCTCCAAGGTAGACATAAAGATGCCTCAACATGGCTGCCATGTTTTGCACCGATGCATTGACTATTAACGATTTTATTGACTATTATCATTAAGCACAAGAATAAAGATTCCTCAGCTAAAGAAGCTCTGGGAGTTTGTGTGATATACATTGTGAACGTCCAAGAGGAGAATGTGTAGATTTCCAAACTCACGTTGGATGGCAAAACTCTTCTCTGAAGCCTCTGGTACCTGCAGAGCCACACTGGCCTGGGGAGCCCATGCATGACCAGTGCTGGAATTAACTCTGGGGGTGACGTTGCCCTGGCCATGAGTCTGGGCCAGCCCACCCCCAGCTTCTGTTTCATTTCCAACAGGCAAGTGGAATTGAGGTGGAGGGAAGGATCAAAGGTTGGGGCGAGATGGGTGTCGAGGAAAAAATGGCCCCAGACCATGTTAAAGAAGCAAGGATGGTTTGAATCAGGTGCTGCTGTAGCAGCGGGGAAAGAGTAGAGCCCAACTTCTTCCAGATAAAGGACAGTGGAGGTTTCTGAGGGCTGGGGTGGGCTCGGGGACAAGTACTTGGAGGATGCTAAGGGGGCTTGATCACAGGGGTGTGGTGTGGTGAGGGATTGACTGAGTTTGTGATCAGAATTCTCCTTTGGGCTGTGATGGGGCCACCTGGAGCCTGAAAGGGTCAGGAAAGGTGGAGAAAGACAAGGAACCATGCAGATAAAAGCCTCTGAGGTGCTCAGGTAAGACAAGGTCCAGGTGAGAGGGAAACCAGGGTCCTGGAGCCAGGGAGAAGCTGCCTAAAGTTCAGTCTCACTAGAGGGATTGAATCACCTCCACAAGGCCATGCTGGAGTGCAAACCTGACTTCCCGTGGGTGTAGATAGGACCTTCCAAGAGGGTTTGGTTGGTCCAGGTGTGCACTCGGCATCTTCAAAGATCTATTCGGATGAGACCGCACTGAGTTGGAATGCACCTCAATCTGTAGGACTGGAGTTATATAAGGCAGAGGAAATTCTGCAGTCCTTGGAAGCCAGGAGTCTGCAGAAGCCAGAAACCAGAAGACAGCAGAGAATGAGGCAGATTGTTCACGGAGCAGAGGTGGAGCTGCAAGGTGAGATGGAGCCCCAAGAGTGCTGCAAGCTGGGGCCAGAGCCCTATAGACCCTGGGAGAAAGCACAGCCTGTGGAGTTGAAGCACAGCTACGTGATGATACTGTGAACCTCTGATTGTATACTTGGGATGGTTTCTGTAGTATGTCAATAAAAGTGCATCAAAAAATTATTGTGATAGCCAAAATAAAAGGAAAGGAGGCCAGGCAAGCCCCCATCACGTCTCCTCCTGACCTCTCTCAGCATTTGCAAACCACAAAGAAAACCGTCACGCGACAGCGTCTGAACAACAAGGGCTTCTGGAGTGTCCCGCCAGATGAGCTGACGGAGGGTGGCTCTTTGGAGAGCCCAATTCAGGAGACAAGGACAGAGTTCCCTATCAGTGAATTCATTCCAGAATTGTTGCAACCACCGAGCTCCTCTGCACATTTAAAGTCAGTTCAATCCACAGGAATTGCATCTGCTCCGTTTTAGTGAGATCTGTCTCTGTGAGCATCTGCCACGGCTTGGACACCTGAGCCTGGGACAGCTTGTCTCCACAAACCAGAGCTCCCCGGTGCTTCAGCATTTTGGATGCAGGAGAGCTTGCTACGTGCTACTGGCTGCTCTCATTCTTCTCAAAGTCACACCCTCCCCTTAGATGAAGAAGGATTAATTTCCACCCCGGAGTGGTGCAGACTGTTAAAAAATTATGGATTGACATGGGAGTCCTGCCACCAGCTTCCCCCAGGGACACGGGTAATAAAAATGTAAAGACCTGGCAGCCTGTCTTTTTTTTTTAATGGGCTTGTAGTGGTATCTCATTTATTTTTAATTAAGTTTCATTGAGATACATTCACATACCACACAATCATCCATGGTGTACGGTCAACTGTTCACAGCACCATCATATACTTGTGCATTCATTACCCCAATCTATTTTTGAACATTTTCCTTACACCAGAAAGAATCAGAATCAGAAGAAAAAATAAAACTAAAAAAGAACACCCAAATCATCCCCCCATCCCACCTTATTTATCACTTAGGTTTTGTCCCCATTTTTCTACTCATCCATCCATACACTGGATAAAGGGAGTGTGATCCACAAGGTTTCCACAGTCATACTGTGTATAACTAAGCTACATAGTTACACAATCGTTTGCGAGAGTCAAGGCTACTGGGTTGGAGTTTGGTAGTCTCAGGTATTTACTTCTAGCTATCCCAATGCATTAAAACCTAAAATGGGTTATCTATATAGTGCATAAGAATGCCCACCAGAGTGACCTCTCGACCTCATTTGAGATCTCTCAGCCACAAAGACTTTATTTTGTTTCATTTCTCTTCCCATTTTTGGTCAGGAAGATGTTCTCAATTCCATGATGCCAGGTCCAGGCTCATCCCCGGGAGTCATATCCTGCATTGCCAGGGAGATTTACACCCCTGGGAGTCAGGTCCCATGTAGGGGGGAGGGCAGTGAGTTCACCTGCCGAGGTGGCTTAATTAGAGACAGAGAGGGCCACATCTGAGCAACAAAGAGGTACTCAGGGGGAGACTCTTAGGCACAATTATATGCAAGTTTAGCCTCTCCTTTGCAGTAACAAGCTTCACAGGGGCAAGCCCCAAGGTAGAGGGCTTGGCGCATCAAGCCACCAGTCCCCAATGTTTGTGACAACATCAGCAACAATCCCGGTGAGGAAGCCCAACACGTCTGCATTTTTCCCCAGCTCCTCAGGGGATCCCTGCATATATATTTTTATTCTCTGTCCAAATTATTCTGAGATATGTCACTATTTCACGCTAACATGTACAAACCTACCAGATCTCACTTCCTATTCAAAGTTCCATGTAATTATGGTGTCTGAACAAACTGACTGTATAAGTTAAATTGTTTAGAAAATATCGATCCCAGGCAGCCTGTCTTTTAACTGCAGGGATCCAACTTCAGAGCCTGGGAGCCTCCACCTCTCTCCAGAGGCATCCTGTCCCATAAAGAATTTAGGTCATCAACTGAAATCGCCAAGCCCCAAGCTGGCTTTCTTGCATTTTGCAGTTGACACTTGCATTTCAGGATCTCTGGAAATAGGTTTTATTTTCTTGTGTTAACTGAGCAGGTGTGAATGTGCATCTGTGTGTGTGTGTAACCTCTGGATATTACCTTATCTGGGAAAAATAGGGTCTTCGTAGACATGATAAAGTTTAGGAACTTGAGATGGGGAGATGATTCTGGATGATCTGGGTAGGTCTTTTTAAGAGGCTGGCCACACACAGAGGAGCTGACGTGAAGACGGAGCAGAGAGAGATTTGAGCTGGGGCTGGTGTAGCCACAAGCCACGGAGCACCTGGGGCCACCTGGAGCTGAAGAGAAAGGACGGAGCCTCCCTGGAGGCACTGCACACCTTGACTTCATCCCAGCAATGCTAATTGCAAACTTCCGACCCCCAGAGTTGCGATGGAATGATTTCTTTTCTTCTAAGTCGCCCAGTTTGTGGCACTTTGTTTCCCCAGCCTCAGAATGCTAATGGGGTGTGCTCCTTGGGTTGGTGAGAAACGTACCACTGTGCACATGGAGAGGAGCCTTTTCCAGAGTGAATCCATCAAATTATTCTCCATCCACCGTTTTGCTCTGCTCCCCCTCATTCATGGGAACCTGAGATAAAATGTAAACACGCACAGAGCAAAAACGAGCAGCTCACCTCGAGGCTCCCCGAGGGAAGAGAGGATTTGGCACAGGATTCTTGGAGTTAAAGGAAATGAGCTGCCTCCACACCCCCCAGGGACCACAGCATGCATGAATCACCCAGCAAAGCTTCATTCTGATTTGCCATAAATGTATGGCAAAAAAAAGGGGTGTCTCACATTTTTTCATTTCAACACTATGAATGGTTTTATTTTATCTTCCCATCAAATAAAGAAGGAACCAATCATTGATTTAGAAAGGGATACTGTCTGAAAATTGTTAAGGATAAATTTTCTGAAGCCACTTGGGTAAAACTATTTAGGTGATCCACGAGACCCCCCCTCCCAGACCACACACAGAAGACTCAACACAGAAAAACTCTCCCTGGGATCACTGGGGATTCCCATGGGCACCCAACATTTTACCAACAAGTCAGAGCAGAACATTCACAAATCCTCAGCAGTGGATGCTCCCACTTCCTACTTGGAGAAATGGGGAAAAGAGAAACTGAACTTGAGCTTGTAGTATCTCCCACATGCTGTGAATAAATGAATCACTAAACAGTAGCTATGCCTCTCTCGAAGGAAAACAGGATTAAAGTTTGAAAGTTTCCACCAGTCTGAGTGACACCAGTTCAAATCCTGATTTCCTGAGCAAAAATTCAAAGTGGACCCTTTCATGCTTTTTAAATTGAAAAATAACCCATTATTTTATTACTAATTAATTATTCGAGGGGCTTTACCTTGCCAAAGACCACAGGACTCAGAAGATAAGAAGGAACTGCACATGGTAGTTAAGGCTCCAAGTCTTGAAACCAGACTGATCTGAGCCTTCTCCAGACTTCGCAAGTCAGGGAGCTCAGGCAACTCATTTGTTGCATCAGTCAGCTCTTGCCACAATAACGCTGCATAACAAGCATCCCCAATGTGGAAAATAACCACTGGGAGCACTGGCTTTCCACCCTCACGTCTGTGGATTGTGAAAGAGCCTAAGCTGAGCTTGGCTCCAAGCTAACCAGTGAGTTTGGGCCGCTTCACGTGTTCCTCACGTTTTATCCATGTTGGAACAGCTGCTCAGGAAAAGCCCTTCTCACGGTGATGGGGATGCCACCACGCAAGAACATTGCAAATCACAACATCCCCTTAGTCAAAGGCCATGGAAGATGTGGGCACAGCCAAAGTCAAACAGACTTTTCCCACCACGGCCAGGGATGAGAACACAGGATGGCCCTAGAGGGGGGTGCAGGGTCAAAATCAAGCACTCTCTCTACCACTTAGCTCCCATTTCCAAGGAGCCTTGCCGACCTCATAGGATTTCCTGGGAAAAGTTAAGGAAACAGCCCCTTACCAGATGCTCCAAGCATGCTGACCCGCATCTCCTGACTCGCTGGGAGCATGCATTCCAGCCGCTGATGAAAGCAAAGTCACCCTGAAAGCCACCCAGCTGGGAACCAGCAGCCCCACAAGGTAAAGCCTCAGAGGTAAATCCGCACTTTCTTCTCCACTTCCAGGCACCACACACCTCTCCAAGCTCTTCTCTTTGCACGGTTGGATAAGATGTCCACACACATCTAACCTGTGTCTTTTTGTGTGGGTTTCACCACACCCCTGAGGTTCAGAAATGCATCTCACAACTGGGCTGGATAAATACATAGAGCTGTGCCTGCACCAGAACCTCTTTCTCAGGGTGAGAGTCATAGACAGAAAACAGCCCCTAAAGGGGCCCACCTGCCGATCCCCAGAATCTGTGAATGTGCTGCTTTACACGGCAAAGAGGACGTGCAGCTGTGGTTACATTAATTCTTGAGATGGGAGATGATTCCAGATTATCCATGTGAGCCCAATGTAATCACAAGTCTCCTTAAATGGAGAAGAGGGAGGCAGGAGGTCAGATCGGCAAAGACATGTAACCACTGGAGAAAGATTTTAGAGTAATAGGAGGAAGGAGCCACAAACCAAGGAGTGTGAGCACATCCAGAAGCTGGAAAAGGAAAGCAAATGATTCTCCCTGAGAAACTCTGGAAAGAATCAGCTCTGCCGATACCTTGACTTTATCCAGTGACACCCACTTTTGGACTTTTGACATATAGAACCCTACAAGAGTAAATTTGTGTTGTTTTAAGCCAATACAGTTGCGGTGATTTGTTATTCCTGCAACAGGAGAGTAATATGTTGTGATGGCCTGGCCCAGAAGCTTGTGTCTCCCCTGCAGAGATCTGGCCTGCTCCAGCCTGGAGGATGCCATGAACCATGAATCTCAGGAGCCTGTCACGTGGGATTCATTCAGGCAAGCTTGGGAGTTGACACATCACTGTTAGCATCAGTCAGCATCAGTCAGCTCTTCCCACAATACTGCTATGTAACAAAACCACCCAAAACCCAGGGGCCAATGATAAAGAGCATCAGTTTTCGCTCTTGTATCTGTGGATTGGGGAGGGTTGGCTGGTCATAAATGACTCTTTTCAGAAAATCATGCTCGTTGACCCTGCAGCCTGCATTGGGAATCACAACCTGATGTGCAAGTACCATGGTGGGCCTGGCCCAAGAGAAGCTGCTGGCAAAACATACAGCCTGGTTAGCACCGGGTTCCAGTTGTGTGAGCTGGAGAGACATAGCTTCTCACCCTGGAGTATGGGGCATGCCCAGGGCCGTGGGGTACCCTTGGGGCTCCCATTACCTGGCCCAGCTGGCAGCTTTCGAGCAGGTCTGGCTCCCAATCTGAGAGTCGGCAGTAGTCAGCAATGGGTGCAACGGCTTCCATTGTTCTCCCTAAATCCCGCAGACCCACCCAGAAAGGACACTGTCAGCCCCCAGGAAACACCCTTGAAAGAGGAGACCCCTGCCTTAAATTCACAGGAGTTTGGGGCCAAATGCCCAGAAGCAGAGCTTTTCTGAGGACCAGAGGGTGGTTTCCCAGGAATGATGCTGAGAAGGGGCCCAGGGGAAGGAACAGACAGACAGACCTGTCTGCTGGGTGGGACAGAGCAGCCTCTCCCGTCAGCCCCCACTGCATCCCAGACTCAGCCCTCCTTCTCCGTGCCTCTCCAGCGTCTCTGTCACAGAGGGCGGCATCATCCTGAGGCTGCTCCAGACGTGCAAAGCTAAGTCTGAAAACACCTGGTGAAACCAAACACCTGCTTGCTTAGCCACAAGGTTTTTTCGAGGGGGTCCCCCAAATCCAGGACCAAGGGAAACCTCAGGGGTCTGGACCCACTCCCCCGGAGCCGGCTTGCTTCTCACGTCCATCCTACACCTTCTTTGGTCCCTTCGGAGCCCCCATCCAGCATGCAGAAATCATCCGATTGCCCCAATCTCCAGGAACATGGGCTCCAGCCATTTCCTACTTCTGACCTGGGGCTGAGTGAAGTTTGGGGGTGCATTAAGCTCCCTGATATCAGCAGCCCCTCGAGGAGAGGAAGTCATGCCAGCTGTCTCTTCGGCAATGGGAATAACTGCTCCCACTGGAGGGAAACATCTTCACGGTAAAGCCCACGAATGGATGAGGCTACCTGGGTCCCATTTTAAACTTGATGGCCAAGCGATGAAACAAACTAACCTGGAGGCTGCCGAATCTCTTTAACTTGGCCTCTTTTGGCTAACAATGTTATCCTTCGAAGCGATTTGAATCAAAACTAAAAGCTCTGTTGGTTGCAAAGGTGATAAATAGCCCAAACCACACTCGTTTGGGGAAAAGGATGAAATGATCTTTTTTGGACTTTGAAGTTTTTCATTAGACCGGATGTTTAAAGGGGTAAAGTAATGAAGCAGGGTGGATTTTTCTCTGCCTAGGGTCGTCTCAGCCCCTTCTGACTTCCCACCCAGTGAGCTAAGTGTGAACTTGCGAGAAGCAGAAAGAGCCAATTCGATTCGCCACGCGACAGTGCCATCTACCGGCCAAAGCGAGTTCGGACCCTCCTCAAATGGTCCAACGTCGCCGTGGCAACTCGAGGGACCCCAAGGCTCTGAGAGGCATTTGGGAAAGAAGGACAGAGAGGTCAGCACATCCTGGAGGGCTCTACCTCATGATGCTGGAGACGTACACTCCAGACACCAGCAGCTGGCCTTCCCACACCTACCTCCTTTCCTTGAAACTCCTAAAGGAGGACTGCATCCACCGACCCTCAGGGAACCAGACTCCCTTCCTGGGCCAGCGTCCGAGCTCTCCTGCTGTCCCGTTGGCTGGAGCTGAGCCCACAGCCCACCACTGTCAGGCAGAACTTTCAAAGAAGTCTTCCACTAGAGTAATAAGAATCAATGATGCTCCGAGGCAGCCATACCTTAATCCAAGGTTTCTCAGCCTTGGCATTGTTGATATTTGGGCTGGATAATTATTTTGTGGTGGGGGCTGTCTGTGCATTGTAGGGTGTTGAGCAGTATCCCTGTTCTCCACCCACTCGATGCCAGGAGCAAACCCTTCCCCAGTCAGCAAAACTAAAATATCTCCAGACGTTGCCAAGTGTCCCCTGGGGACAAAATCAACTCAGTTGACATCCACTGACCTAGATAGATAGATAATTAGATGGTGGATAGATAGATAGATAGACACACAGATAGATATAGATGAGAGATGTTAGTTGATAGAAAGATATAGATGAGAGATGGTTGTTGATAGATAGATAGATATAGATGAGAAATGGTAGTAGATAGATACGGTAGTTGAGAGATAAATAGATATGATGTGACAGTTGATAGATGCATAGATGATTGATAGATGATAGATGACAGATAGGTAAGTAGATAGATAGATAAATAGAGTTAGTTTGTATCTCTATAAATAGGTAGATGATAAATAGATGACATAAAGAAATAGATGGTATTGATAGATATGGTAGTTGATAGATAAGTAGATATGATATGACAGATAGCTGATAGATGTATAGGTGATAGATAGATGATAGATGACAGGTACGTAAGTAGATAGATAACAGATAGACAGATAGATGGATATACAGTTTGTATCTCTACAAATAGATGATAGATAAATCAATAGATTATGGATACTTAGATGATATAAATAGATAGATGATAGATGATAGATGATAGATACATAGATACATAGATACATAGATAGAAAGAAGACAGACGATAGAAGCAGTCTCATGCTAAGGAAGTTTCTCCAACCCAGCACCACTGACCTCTGGGGCTGGAGGATTCTTTGTTGTGGGGCCATCCTGTGCCTTGTAGGATGTCGAGCAGCATCCCTGGTCTCCACCCACTCGGTGCCAGGAGCACCCCCCACCCCAGTTGTAAAAACCGAAATGTCTCCAGACATTGCCGGTGTCCCCAGAGGGCAAACTTGTCCCTGGGTGAGAACCACAGGTTTAGATGCATCCAAAGAATCACATCACAGAGGGTTTAGGATAGACAGCAAGCAAGAGATGACTTTATCCCATCCTTCCCCTTAATTGCATGGCCAGAGAAGTGACATGTCCTCATCAAGGTCGGATCCCCATCCAGTAGAAATTCTAAGCCTAGAACACAGTGTCACCAGCTCCCAGCATCTTGCCCTCCTGCTTCCACAGGCTGCCTATGGATTCGG
Organism: Choloepus didactylus; assembly: GCF_015220235.1. Taxonomy (NCBI): domain Eukaryota; kingdom Metazoa; phylum Chordata; class Mammalia; order Pilosa; family Megalonychidae; genus Choloepus; species Choloepus didactylus. Next base: position 869,627 of record NW_023637621.1, on the reverse strand, counting down.
CATCATCTACGAGTCCATCTGTACCACTGGGGTCTTTCAAAGAGAGATCCACAGTGGAGAACGTTGTGCAAGGATCCAGGAGAGAAGCCGTCAGAGATTAGAGGAGACCTGCAGATGCTGGGAAAGTCTGCCCAGCCCAAGATACTTCCACGCTTGCTCCTCCAGGTGTGGCTGCACCCAAGACAGGCTTGAGCTTTGGGCAGACTTTAAAGAAGCACGAGGCTTTTTAAGGGGCTCATCGTGTGGTAATAGGGTGCGCGTTTTGATTCCCCAAGTCACATAGGGCTTGCTGGCTTTGTGGACCATCCATGTCTCATTTGTCCCATCTTGCGGGCTGCCAGGCTGGGGAATATGCAGGCACAACTCAGCATCAACAGAATTCCAAGTCTCCTCTTTCCTGGACCACTCAACACTTGGATTCAGGGTAGGAAATTCTGCTCTGGGAGGCTCAAAATGGCCTGGTACATCCAGGTAAGCTGCACATCTCAGCTTTAGCCACTTTAGGGATGGTTATAGGACTGTAATTTCTGGGAAAAAATATACATATACAGATACATGTGCATGTGTGTATATATATCTGTACATATGTATACACATAAATTTTATATAAATTTACATATATTTATACATTTATAAACTTATGCATTATAAATTTATATATTTATATATGTATATACATATAGTTATACAGAATATATTATATATGCACATATAAATTTATACATATATCATACAAAAATTTATACATTTATACATTTGTATACATATGTTTATACAGATATGTATTTTATATACACAAAAATTTATACATGTATCATATAATTTATATATTTATATATTTATATACATATATTTTATATGAATTTATACATATGTGAATTTATACATTTATATACATATATTTATATGTATATATTTTATATACACATATATAATGTATACATTTATTCATTTATATACATATGTTTATACAGATATATTTTTATATACACATAAATGTATACATATATCCATACAAAATTTATACATTTACACATTGGTATACATATATTTATACAGATATATATTTTATATACACATATAAATTTATACATGTATCATACATAAATTTATAAATTTATATATTTACATACATATATTTATACAGATATATATTTTATATACACATAAATTTATACATGTATCATATATAAATGTATATGTTTATATATTTATATACATATATTTTTGTATAAACATGAATTTATACATATATAAATTTATACATTGATATACCTATATTTATAGATATATATTTTATATACACATATATCCATATATAATGCATACATTTATATGATGTATTTACACATATATTTTTTATATACACATAAATTTATGCATATATCCATATATAAATTTATACATTTATATACCCATATTTGTACCTATATATTTATGTATACAGAAGTATATACATATATACATGTACACAAAGAGTCCTGATTAAAATATTGCAATTTAATCCTAAATGTTAGAATAAGGCTATTCAAGCCTGCCAACAACAACTAAAAAGATAAGCATCCCACCCTAATTGCTGGTGTGGTTTGAGAATTAGAACATTTATCTTGGCCTCATCCAAGTTGTCCTGCCCAACCTACCTCCTGCCTCACATTTTTGTGCACAGGCTGAGAATAGAATTCACCCCCCATCCGAACCAGGACGGCTTTTCCACAGTGGGGTGGGCACAAATCCACACCCCCTACTTCAGTGGAAGGAGATGGCTCACCTTCTTTAGGCCTTTGTGTGCCCAGCTTTATGAACGTGGTGAGGAAATAGCCCTTCCGAGTCCACCCCACAGCCAGAAATCCTCTAAGACCCTCTATGAGATGGTTTAATATTGCAAAGGTCAAGGCAGGAGGTGCCTGCAGTAGATGGGGAGGAGCCCCTCTTGGGGACAGGCAGGGATAGCCCCAACACACCCAGAGTTGGGGCTGGTCAACTTTCCAGTGAGGAACCAGCAGGAGCCCGGGAAATGTGGGAATTGTGAGAAAGATGCTCATCCCTGGAGCTGCTGATGCCAGTGAGCAGAAGCCACCCAGTGGTGGCCCCAAAGATGCCCACCTCCTCATCCCCCAAAACTGTGACCATGCTACTTACATGGCAAAAGGGATTTTGCAGGTGGGGAGAAGTTAAAGCTCTTGAGAAGGGAGATGATGCTGGGTTTACCAGTTGGCCCAATGTCATCACAAAAGACTTTATAAGAAGGGGGCAAGAAGGTGAGAGAAGGGAGGATGACAGAGATGGCGATTTGAAGATGCTCAACTGCTGGGTTTGGAGATGGAGGAAGGGGCCACGAGTCAAGGAATGGAAGCTGGAAAAAGCAAGGAGCAAATTCTCCCCCTGGAGCCTCCAGAAGGAACCAGCCCTGCTGAAATCAATTTTGGACATTTGGTCCCCAAAACTGTAACAGAATCAATTTATGCTATTTTAAGCTACAAAGTTTGTGGTAATTTGTTACCACAGCTATAGGAAACTCGTACACTCTGCAACCCAATAAAGTCACACAATTTTCTGGAAAGGGTAAAAATCGCTGGCAAAGATCCAACTTTGTTCCTCTTTTTTATCACTTAGGGCATGAGATATTTAAAAAGAGAGAAAATGAAAATGGCTCTAGCTGCTACACCATGTACCTCATCAACTCAGCAGGATTCGGGGTCTAAGGAAAAGTGGGAGAAAAACACAAATATATACTCATTCCTACCACTTGGAATCCTGCTTTGGTAGTATAAGAGTCAAGAAAACATAGGAAGCAACAAAAGTCCTTTAAGGAATTGAGTTTCTACTTATGGAGAAGACTTTTCCCACTGACTCTGAATTATACCCGAGACCCAAATGTGAGAAAACATGCTATAGAACCATCAAAGACTTTCCAAGAGTTCAGAGGGGTCAATGTCCCTCCTAGGTTTGCCAAAAGGAGCTGGGGCCCCAGCATGGGAATAATCAGCCTGGATGAGGAACATCTCCCACCCTGTTGGGACAGAAGCACCGTCCCCTGCCAGCTCCAGCCCTCTTCTCTGCCCCAGGGAGATGCAAGAGCCAAGCCAGGTTCCAGCCCTTCCTCCTTAGGGACTAGTTAGGGTCCTGCCCCCAGCCCAGACGTCCTAACTGCCCCTGACCCCTGCCCTTCTCCCACCACCCCTCTCCTCAGCCCTATTCAGATGTCCACCCTGGCCAGTGTCTTACCCAGAGCCCTGGCATGGCCATTCCCGCCTCTGAGCCTCATGCTCGTCCAAGGATGGACCTGAGCTTGGCGCCCTGGACTTCCTTTCAGCCCCAGCTTTTAAGAAGGGTCCTACATTCCAGCCAGCAGACTAGGGCTTATCTGCAAAAGAGCCCCCGCCTCTCCCAGTAGCACAGTGTCTAACCCTGTGATGGGCACAGACCCTGCATCAAGGCAGGAGGTGGGAGCCCAGCTGCAAGAAGACTGAAATTCTGCAGCCAGGCTAGAGGGGAACTCGGGAACTCTGGTTTATAGGATAATTGTGGCATCAGAGAAGACTTTGCTATCCAGGGCTCAAGGTAAGGAAGATGTCACATGGCATTGCTGGGGTGGGGATGAGAAAAGAGAAAACTTTTATCCACCCATGAATCAAGGAACCTCCAAAATTAGCTGTACGTGCATCTCCAAAACCCCATAAACGGGACCCCATAACTGGTGCTGCTGACACATCACTACGGACTCGTGCCGGGCACTTGCTGTCAGTTGTGATCACCTGGCGCCACTCTCCCCCACAGCCACAAACACCTTTTCAGCAGAAGATCACATCCCAGCTCTAGCGAGAACACTCTGAAATTAGACAATCACGGTTGCGAGAACTCCTCCACAGAAAATTAAGATGTCCTGGATTCTTCTTTCCGTCCTGCTGCATCTAATTTTAAAAGGTGTCATGAAACTGTGCACACATTCCCAGCTCACTTCTCGGAAACAGACCATCGTGGCAAAGAAGCACAGACCTCTGGAGCTTTTTCAATCTTAAAACTTGGAATGGGTGTGTCGTTGCTTGCTTTCGACACTTTCACCATGACCCGTTTTGTTTTGTTTTCTCACCCTCAAGTGGGAAAAAAAGGCTAGACTGAAAGGAAAGACAGCACCAAAAATAATTTTCTGATGTGTGTGCAAGAGGAAAACCAGAAGCAGAAAATGTCTTTGCCATCTTGGAAAATCCCCAGGAGGACTGGGTATGGGTTTTCAGGGGCAGGAAACTTCCTTGCTCCATAGCGTCTTCTGCTGACCAGTCCCTCTGTCTGCAGAATGAGTATGATTTAATGAGACGACATGTGGCTGGCTCCCCTTTTGGAGGTTTTGCAAATAGGTATGCATACAAATGAGACAGGGGGACGGAATTCTCCCAGCCTGACTTGTTGAGATGGCATTGCTAGCAATTCGTAGAACAAGCACAAGCAGTTACCGTCTGTCACCACCATTGATTATCCAGATGTCTGTTTGTGCCAATTGCTCAGCTCAGGGCATAGTTTCTGGGACACCCCATGAGGTGGGTTCCCAAACCCCATATTACAGCTCAGGAAGTGTGACAGTCTCGCCCACATCAGCAATGCAGGTGAACTCAATCCCCCATCACCAAGACCCCAAGCAGAACCTGTGAGAACACAGGAGCTATGTCTAGGTACAGAAGGATGAATTTCCTGATTCCCCGGACAGTTGGCAGCCTGGCAGCGAAAACACCGAATCCCTCTCTGTGCAAACCCTGAGAGCAAGAAACCCGGTCGAGACCCATCTCTTCATTATTCCCTGTGTGTTTTGAGTATAGGTGTATATTTCCTGGGTAGCTCGGCGTCGTAGATATTCCTTGTTCTCTTTGGCTGGAAGTCACGGCCACCAGCTGAATAGGTGAGCATGCGGCACGCTGCCGGGTCCCCTCTCTGCCATCATCTGAATGAGCCCGTTTAGGGAGTGCAGTTGGGGGGTCAGAGGGCCCCAGATGTCCTCGTCCAGGAGGCTTTCGATCACCAAGACCCCACCGCGTGGGAAGGGAGAGGAAAGTGTGTGAGGACGTCCAAACCACCCCCCACCCCTGCTCTTCTCCCACCAACCCTGTCCTCAGCCCCATCCAGGTGACCCCTAGCCAGGTGTCTTACCCAGAGCCCTGGCACATCTGTTCCCCTCTCTGAGCCCCGTGCTCGTCCAAGGATGGACCCCAGCTTGGTGCCTTGGACTTCCTTTTAGCCCCAGATTCCAAGAAGCGTTCTGCATTCCAGCCAGTGGACAAGGGGCGTGTCTGCAAAACAGCCCCTGCCTCTCCCAGTAGAACAGTGAAGGGTGCAGACCTCTCAGGAGGCTGGAGGCAGAGCTGGGATGATGGCGGATTCTGTGTGGTCACCAAATCACACAGGTATAGCCAGTGGTTAGACCTGCACCTGAGAGAGGAGGGTGTAGCCCAGGGTTAGGCTAAGAGTGATTCGACAGCTATTTGCAGAGCTTAGGTGCCATGTATGAAACCTTCAATTATCCCCATGGAGAGAATATTCTGAGCATCTTGGAAACGTGCAGGTGAGGTGTAAAAATATGCTCAGTCACCCGTTTGGTGTAATTGCTTGGCTGAACCCCACGAGCTATTTGATACCTTTGACCATTAAACAGTTTTAAATTTTAATTTTCATATTCTGTTTATTTATAGCCATCATGGAAATCTGGCTAAATGCAGAAAGCACATGGAACAAATGATGCTAAAATGCAAGGTAATGAGGAGCAAACTGCCTCAAGCTCTGGTTTTGTAGTTAGAGGCATCTGATAAAATTTCTTATAGAGGATGTCAACAAGACTCCACCATTTCAAAACCCAGATTTAGAGAAAGCACATTGCATCAAAGGCAGCCTTTGGCTTTCCAGTTTGGGGAAAGAAGAATCATCTCTACTCATCATATATTATTGGAGAACAGAGCAGGAAAATAACAGGCTGCTGTTTAGCCCCTTATTACTAATTATATCATTTAAATGTAATATTACTGAAAATATTATTTTCTCCAAAAGCTCAAAGGGAAACAATTCTGATCAAGTTACGAAAACAATTGTTATGTATAAGTTTCAACCAGTTTTGTTATGTACCTGATCCTTGAACAAAACATGATGAAATGTCATTTAAAAATCTTGTTGAAAAATTACCAACTCATTTATCCTTTGACCCAATAAATAATATTTATAGGACTTCACTCTGGAGATCAAAACAAAGCAACATGTATATATAATTTGCAGGAATTTGTAATTATTTAGAAATGACTCGGTAGGAGGCTGGTGGAGTAAATGCTGGGACATCTGCATATAGAATACTACTCAGCAGTGAAAAAGGTGGAGAAGCACTTTACATCAAGACATAGCCTGGTCTCCTGGTTCCACTGTTCAGTGAAGAAAGCAACGAGCAAACTAGTGTCCAGAGTATATGACTAGGTGCTTGTGCATATATAGTTATGAGTTGAATGTGCCCTCCAAAAAGGTATGTTCAATTTTATATATAAGTCAAATATAAATATGCTTATATATAAACCAAATACAAACATGAAATATATTTATAGATACATAAAATATAAAATATAAGATATAGAAAAATTTATGTAAATATAAATATATATATTTGCTTTTACAAAAGAAACGCTGGAAGAATAAATAAGAAACTAATAAAACTGCTCACTACATAGCCAGGGAGAAATGGGTTATGCATGGAAGCTAAACTTCTCCAAACATAATTTTTTTGTGTAGTTTTGGATTTTTGTTTGTTCCTTTTTTTGTTTTTTTATTAGAGAAATGGGTTGTCAGAATCATCATGCATAAAATACAGGATTCCCATATGCCACCCTGTTATTAACCCCTTGCATTGGTTTGGAATATTTGTTACAATTGATGAAAGCCCATTTTTATAGTTGTGCTATTAATTATAGTCCATGCTTGAACTTAAGATTTGCTGTTGATAATGTGCAGTTCCATGGATTTTTTTTTAATTTTTATTCTATTACCATATATACAACCCAGCATTTCCCCCTTTTAACCACATTCATATATATATTTCAGTACTGTTAATTCTGTTCACAATGTGTTACCGTCACCACCACCCATTACCAAAACATTTCAATCGTCCCAAATAGGAACTCTGCAGCCTTTTAAGCCTTAATTGACTATCCCCTACCTTACCCTACCCCCTGGTAACCTATATTATAATTTCTGACTCTAGGAGTTTGCTTATTCTAATTATTGGCTCTTGAAGCATGTTTTACTATTCAAAAATTAAAATTAAAACACAAAGGGAAAAAGCAAGGACTAAAATTGTAAGCAAACCCAAGTACTTGAGCCTAACAATGTATCAAATTGATAATATCACTTCAAGGTGAAAACCATTGCTCTGAGCCCTCTTTGAATACAGAAACCACAACCTCCTTGGAGGGGATATGTTTCAAGACAAGAACTGCCAAGAAACCATGAACTTCACTTGGTAGTTGTTTGTAGCAACATTGATTTAGTTACTTTGTTACAATGGCATGTATTAGTTACTTTGTTACAATGTCATCTATTCTACTGTATAAAGCAAACAAGTAGCATTTTAATATAACTAGGAATCAGAACTCCAGATCTAAGAGAAGTTGCAAATATAAAAGCACAGAGCTAAATGCCATTTTGTGAATTGGAAATTTCAGTAAGAATCATGAACATTAGATATGTTTCCTAGATCTCCCCACAGAAGGGGGCTGGAAACAGGCACCCCAGCTTTCAGCACCCCCAGACCTAGCTCGTGGTCCCTGGAGACCACTCCCCACCAACAGAACCAACAAAAGGGCAGATTCTGGTGCCAGGAGGTAGACAGTGATGGTGGGAGATGGTGGGAAGCCAGAGAGCAAAAAGGGCTTCAGAGACCCCTGAATGGGCTTGCAGGAATTAGCAAACAAAAATACAGGAAGCCCAGTTAAGTTGATCTCAAATAAACCATAATGTTTTAGGATGAGTATGTCACAGACAATATTTGGGAAGCACCACTTTGAAAGTTCTTAAACTCCATCAACCTGAGATTTCTCATCTAATAAATAGAGATACTGATCGTTAACAATCTCAGGTCATGTCTTATTGGGGAGGCATTTATTATTGTGGCGTTTGTAACAGCTGTGACCACATCATCCTGCACCTTCAGGATGGGTGTGTCTTGGAGGTTAGCTGGGTACCTTTCCCATTCACAGAACAGTGGCTGTGCCCAGGTATGGACGGTTTGGGCCAAATTCACCAAATTTACACTACTCGGAGGCTCAGGGGATTTCACATCTGTGTACTTTCTCCATCTATTACTGCATTAGTGATGGAATGACGGAATGTTATACTCATCTGTCCAGATGGAAATCCAATCAGTTGGCATCTACACTCACCTGTACACCCACTCATGACATGGCACTGAAATGAGACCCCAGGAATTCTGCTTCCAAAGGGCTCACAAGCTCAGGTGCATGTGCAGAACCCAAACCCACCTGGCTTGCAGGCATGCCAGGTGGATCCTTGCCAGCAGGTATGAATACTTCTCATCCTTCCAGTCATGCAGGACCCTCATCAGAACAAACAGACCCACCTCCAGAAGGGTTTCTTTAAAGAAATATCCTGTAATGCAAAGCGGGTGCACCGGGGTCAGCTGTGAGCTCTCCCACTTTACAAAATCTGCACCAGCAAGGAGTCACCTGGTGAGTGTGCCATCCCCCAGGTTTCACCAGGTGGTCACCTGCAGATTTATCACTGAACAGAGACACAGCTCAGTGTAAACACCGGGAAATCCTGAAGATGGGTGGGGTGACGTTTCCCGTCTCGCCTCTTGAAAACGTTTTCATTTCCTAATGCCCTGACAGAGCCCAAACCCCAGGGCAATCCTTTGGGATGAATTCAATTGACCCAATCATCAAGTCCCATTTCCTGATTGAAAGGAAATCCCAAAGACAGGCCATCTATGCACGCATGAAGTCAAGCACTTGACTCTGAAAATATTCTCTCTACAAAATCAAAAGGTACCAATTTTGGAAGATAGCATGGAAAACCCCATGCAGCAAAGGGTTAACTCAGCAGAGCTCTGTTGTCTGAACTCTGCACCTTCCGAAGAATAGTCTGGCCCTTGCCTGGCTCCTGGGAGGTCCTGCCGGATAAAACTGACTTATCACTGAAATGAGGACCCACATTGCACAAATCATGAGATTGTCTCTCAAACAAGTTAAGTGGCTTGCCTGGGTCTCTTGGTGAGAGGCTCACACTTACTCAGATGGCGAACATGGTCACTCTATGTTCTTTTGAAGCAGCAAGTCCCACTCACAAGCTCTTAACACTCAGAGAAAGGAGAACGTGCCTGGGATGGTACCTAATTGGAAAATCTTACAGCTCTCTCCCCAACTGCAGGTCCTTTGCACGTGCCGCTGCCTCCTTCTGCAAGCCTCAATCTGCATGCAACTTGTTTCTTTCCATCCTTCCAGTCTCAGCTCACGTACCCTCTGCTGGGAGAAGCCTTCTCTGAACAAGGTATTAAATTAGATATTCCTCTGTTTCCCCATCTCAGTCTCTTTGTTACTTTCCCTGCATGGGGAAATGCTCTTCTTTTGTTGGGGTTCTGCCATCTCCTCTCCCAGAAAGTAAATTCCCAGGCAGTCCAGCTGCCTTATCTGACGTACATGGTAGAAACTCCTGGAATCCAAGGAGATTTTGTAGAGATGCCATGCAATGGGCACACAGATAAACTAACAGCCAAGAGTGGCTTCCCCAGCCTCGGTATGTTCCGGAAATCTAAGGAGAGACTGACACCCATCTCCATGCCTTCTCTTCTCCACTGGCTACTTCTCTTGAATTTTACTCTGTAGCTGACGGGTCATCCTCATTTCCAGAAAGACTTCAGCCTCAGTGAATGTCTGAACCAACAGCATCTTGGTTATCTCTGACCTCTCACCCCTGTGCCGAGTGTCCGCGGAGATTCGGGGTCTCCAAACATTCCTCCATGCCGTAGGGCAGGGAAAGGGAGGCGTGAGTCCCAAGGATTGTCTTCTGCAAATGAGATGAGGTAGAGCTCAGCAAACCACAGCCCACGAGCCAAAGTCAGCCAACTGTCACCTGCAGAGCTAAGAATGGTTTTTGCCTTTTAAAATGATAGAAAAAAAAATTGAAAGAAGAATATATAATTTCTTGATCCATGAAAATGACATGGAATTCACATTTCAGCATCCGTCAACTTAAAAACTACATGGAAATGTGTTTTCTCTCCGTTATAAAAGCACCTACATAATATCCTCAGTGTTACCTCTTGGCCAGCAAAGCTTAAAACATGGTCCATCTAGCTCTTTACAGAAAAAGTTGGCAAACCCCAGGCAGAAAGGACGGTATGTCTTTCAGGAATCTAAGAAGCTGGAGCTTTGCAATTTGGGGGCATGAAGATACAGCTATTTGTTTAGTTATTTCATGACATGGCTGTTTAGATGGGTTTAAAATATCCAGCAGGAAAAACAAAGACACAGCCCCTTTAAGCATCTTCCTAGAAAATGGAAAATTCAGTGTGGGACTCTGGAGGTGGGAGGGTGGGGAGAGGTACAGAACAGGTGCAAGAAAATTCCTGTCCAAGACTGTGGCTTCCACTAGCTTTCCCTTGATTTTTTGTGTTTTTTTTAAATTTTTTAAATTGAGGTGAAAGTCACATAAAATAAAATTAATCTTATTGAAGTGCACAACGTGGTGGCATTTAGTACATTGAAAATATTGTGTAGCCAACACCTCTATCTACTTCCAAAACATTTTCATCACCCAAAAGGAGATCCGTGTCCATCAGCAGTCATTCCCCCTTCCCCGTCCCCCAAGCCCTGGGCACCCACTTGTCTGCTTTCTCTATGGTTTTGCCTGTTTTGGGCATTTCCATGGAATCATACAACATGTGTTTTTTTAAAGTGTTCAAGCTTCATCCACATCATAGCAGGTGTCAGAACTTTGTTTCTTTTTATGGATGACTACTGTTACTTTGTATGTGGCTTTTCCCTTCTTTGCTAACAACAGAGTTCCAAATGCATGCCTCAGCTGTGCAGGCTCTGGCTTGCAACTCTAATTTATCATTTCTTTGAACTCCCTGACCCTCTGAAGGTCATTTCATGACTCCACTTTTCAGATGAGTAAACAGAAATCAACACTGAGCATTCCTCTCTAAGAAGTGAAAAAAAACACTCACCAGGCCAAAACTAGGGTGAAGCAAGCAAGGCACTCACGTTGACTCCAGATTAAAGGGGCCCAAAAGACTCGGTCAATAACATAAATTGTATCTCAATGGGATATATTAAAAAACCAAAATTAATGCAAAAAATCTACTATGCACCAAAAATCAGAGCCTTAAATACAGTAACCAACCCTGAGAATGTTATGCTGTGGCTGCACTCGACTCACCCTAAATTGTGGTCTGTCGGATCCAGAGAAGTTCAAAAGGAGATGACTCATTGACTTAGTAAATATACTGTATGTACTATGTTACATATGTCCAGTTCTGCCCCAGTACAGATTCATCATCGCTGTGGTGGCCGATGTCCCACAAGAAGGCTTAAAAATTGGAGATGATGGGGGAAAAAAAACAGTAATACCAAATTCATGGCAGAACTAAGAACAGATGTGGCTGATATCTTCCCTGGCATTTTCTTTCTGATGCAGGGAAGAGAAAGAGCCATGAAAGGTCAGTTTCTTCCTTGAAAGGAGGGACAGAGTATCTGAAGATGGGAGAGAAATTCCTGACAGATTACAGGGAGCCATATCCAATGTTTCCCAGGCAATAAATGACAGCTCCTCACCGCAGCAGTCAGCTCGGTTCTGTGGCCTCTGCACCTCAGAATGGCTGAAATGCTTCTCCTGAATCAGTCATTGTCTCCTCATCGTTTTCTCACCTTAATTTAACCCAGTCCCACTTATTGCATAAGTACATTTGGTTTAGATACCCAAGAAAGGGTTCATTGTAAGGAAACAGGATACCCTTATGCAGTCTCCCATTCACTGTGAATAATAGACAGTTGCACATTGAAGGGGATTACCTAGGGTCTAGGAAGCCACGCTGAACCTCCATCGGAGACGGTAAGCGTCCGGCCACCCCTGTCTCGAATGCATCTGTCTTTCCTTGAGGACATCGACAGCAAAGGAAACCTACCTTCACAAAGTCGATCCGTTCTCCCTCCTGGCATAAGCAGTGCTTTTTTTGCCATCTGTACCACATCTGGTAGATGAAAACAGTGACCTTGCACCCTGGATATGGAGACATGCACTCCTTGACCAGGGCTCTAGAACAGCCTGGAAGTGGACACAAAGCATGAGCCAGGCAGAGGGCTTGCAGGCAGCCCCACACCCTCTGCCCCGGGGTGAACCAAGCTGGGGTCCCTCCCCCACTCCCGTCTTTTTGGCTGCATCATCAGTGACCAGCGCCGAAATTCAGCTCCTCTTCCTGACTGGGCTGACCATGACTTCACCGTCCACAGTGGCTCCAGCTTAACCTTTTGTGCCCAGGGTCCCTGTCCAGCTAAGGGCAGATGACAGCCTAAAGGAGCCGGGAATTCCCAGGCAGACTCTGTAGGTGAGAAGTGCACACATTTCCTGTAGCAGACATGTCCAGGTGAGACAACAGGGAAGATACCCCTCCAGATTCTTCACAGGGGCATATCTGAGTCTAGAGGCTCCGATGCTCCTTGTCTTGAATTTTCATCCCAAGTTGCTGAAACAGAGCAGTCTGGGCTCCTCTCTTGCTTGCAATAACTGACTATATCACTGACTGTGGAAAATCTGCACATGCACTGAGAAACTTCTGAGTGATTCAATCATCACAATCATCTTCATTGTACATCTGAGGAAACCGAAGCTGAGAGAGACCCTGGGCCCTGCCCAGAGCCAAGTGGCCAGGGATTTTGAACTCAGACAGCTCCTTGCCTGGAGCTGACCCTGCCAACCACGGTGGACAGCAGATGCACACACACCTTTGGGCTGGCTTCCATAGATCCCAGAGTTCCTCACGGAGAGAACCCTTTCCTTCTATGCCCTGATGCTGCCCTACAGATGAGGGGGGCACCCTCAGATCCAGGAACTTGGGACCATGCCCCTTTTGAGCATGCCTCACGCATCCTGACTTCATTTTGAGCAGCTCAGCCAATGCCTCCGAACCATGGTTTTGATGAAAGGGTTTTTCCTCCTGCAGCTTGGAAGGGTAACCACAGCAAGTGCATCCAGCCAGAGACTGCATTGTGGAAAGCAGATCCCGTCTTACCAAGAGGCTCCTACCTTTGTACCTCCCCTATTGGGAAGGCAGCACAGGGTGATGTAGGGAGTGAGATGATGTACATGTAGCAGACTGCAGGGGAAACCCCAGCCCTGCCACTTCTACCTTCTTAACCTCTAAGACAAGGATGATAAACACCTGCTCTGGGGCATTGGAGACCCAATGGTATCATGCTGGGGCCTGCTACACCCACAAAGATGCTCCAGAGATGGCCAGGGGTCCCTGTCATACCTCAGCATCAGAGCATGGAGTTCCTAAGGCTCCAGGGACATCTGTGCCCCAGAACTCCAGAAAATGCATCTGTCCCTTTAGGCTCAGCCAGCCTTTTGCTTCCTCCAGGAAGGCAATGTGGAAAGCAGCAAGTTGCTGCTCGATGGTTCCACTGATTGTTTTCCAGGGGTGCAGGTGTAGCTTGAGGAGGGAAGAGAACAAGGTCTTTGGCTAAAACATCCACTTGATCCACACCAGTGGTTCTCAAAGTGGGGTCCCTGGACCAGCAGCTTCCCTGGGAACTTGTTAGACGTGAGGACCCTCAGCTCCACCCAGACAGGCTGAATCAGAAGCTCTGGGGCTGACACCCGGCAATCCCCAGGGGATGCTGGCAGACGCTTGAGTTTAGGGATCCCTGATGTACCCAACCCCTCTCCTTTCAGCCATTGCTCATTGGCTACAGCAAACAGCTGGGGCCAGCAGTCTTCCAAAGTAGGAAATGCAGAAGAATTTCTTCACTGTTCCAAGTGGGATTTCCATTTTTTTCTTTCATTAGCTTGTAGGACATCTTTGAAGCAAAGCTCCCCAAGGGATTTACAAGCAGATGCCCGATTTCTTAAATGTTATGTATGAATTCCCTGCAGCTGCTGAGACAAATGACCACAGAATGGGTGGCTGAAAATAACAGAAAGTCATTCTCTCATTACCCTGGAGGACAGAAGAATGAAATGAAGGTGGGGCATGGTCATATCTCCTCCGAAGGCTCTAGGGCAAGCTCCCTCCTGCGTCTTGCAGCTCCTCGTGGCCCCGACACTCCACAGTTTGTAGTTGCATCTCTGTGGTCTTCCTTTCTTCTCTCTCTCTGTCTTCTTGTCTCCCCTCTTCTTAAAAGATGGATTTGGGACCCACTGTACATCCAGGATGGGTTCATCTCCAGATCCTTAACTTAATGACATCTTCATTATAGTTCCTATAGTTGCAAATTTCCACCTGTTGCATCTATTTCCACATAAAGCATATTCTGAGGTTGCAGGGGTTAGTTCAACACATTTTGGGGGCACCAGTCAACTGTCAACATGTGGGAGATGGATCAGCCCCATGATGAGGTCCAACAAATCCTGTCTGTGCAGCAGGGACAGTCCACGGATGCACCCTCCCGTGGGCTAATGCGAGTTGACCTGCTGCCCACATTCCCTCGTCATTTTCTTTACCACGTTCTGGCCTTTGTAAAATGGAGTGAGCAGTACCGTGGAACCCCCAAAGAGGTCAGCTCCCAAAGCTTCCCCATGGACATGGACATGGACATGGACAGACTCAAAGGTTCTCTGGCAGCCCGTCTGGGATGTTCCCATCAGAAATGAGTCCACATGCTCTCTAATTGGGAGAATCAAGAAAGGGTCCCTCCACCCAAAGTCCAGAGCGCAAGAATGGCCCCCATTTCGAGCCCTAGAGGGGGGTTCACATGCCCTGGGGCTGAGGATCCAAAAGGTGAGAATTCAGGGAGGTGGGGAAGAGGCTGCGGGAAAGGGATGGGTCTCCGCAGGGGTGACAGGTGGGCGAGCAGAAGGACACAGCGCGGGGAGGGCTGGGAGCTTTCTCTCCCCTCCTTTTGCAATCCCCTCCCTCACCCAGAACCCCCCACCCCACCCCCAGCCTGCTCTCTGGTTTGCAATCAGAGGGAATGGGGAGGGGGAGGGAGAGGAGAGGGTGGGAGAGAGAGGAGGGCAGGGGAAGTCAGAGTTTCTGGCAGCAACCCCAACTCATGCACTTTCCACCACCACCCCACCCTTTCCCCCTTTTTGTCCTGCACCCCTTGGCCATCTGGAAACACTTGAAACCACCATCAACTCATGACCATCACAGAACTCGATACCAGAGCTTCATGTGTATGCAAAAACTGCCTATACATGCCAAGGAAAGCGAAGAACTAAGCCATTACCACGCTCATTCTGGCCAAAGTAACAATCACACCTCAACTTTCTACCTGAGTGTTGGATTTAGCAACAATCATGCCTCAACTTTCTACATAAATGTTGGATTTAGTACAACTGTGTCTCAACTTTCTACTTGAATTTGGATTTAGCAAAAACTGTGTTTGAATTTTCCACTTAAATGACGGGATTATGAGTAATCTCTTAAAGAGAAGGGCATTTGCGTCTGCCCAGGGAATGGATCAAGGAAAACATCAGAACAGAAAAATCTGATCATTTTAAAAAGTAAATATCCACTCCCTTCTCTGTCATTCTATTTGGATGCATTTATTCACTTCTGGAATTACTTTTAAAATAAACATAAATGGAGTCCAAAGTAAATGACCTTTCATATCTAGCATCTCCCACTTGGCAGTTTAATGGGTACAAACAGGTCTCCGTTGGGGTGATTAGAATGTTCCGGAACTAGATAGAGACGGTGGTTGAACAGCATTGCAAATGTATGCAATGCCACTGAATTGTTCACTTTAAAATGGTTAATTTTGTGTTGTATGAGTTTCACCTTAATAAAAAAAAAATGCATAAACATGAACCCATCAGAATCGGTGCTTTCTGAGGGGCAAGCGTTACCTGTAGATGGCTGTGAAGAGCTCATCTGATGAACTCTGAATGCCTTCTTGTAGTGGTTCTTCCCTTCTCTGAAAAAGGGGAAAGTGTTTCGCTTAAATATGCACACGTTCATTGAACATCACCAGGGACAGCCCGGTGGCCCCATGCACTCGTCTTGCATCACGTCCACAACAAACGGGGGATGTAATTAAGTCAGCAAACCCAGGCAGCAATTCCTTTCTAAACGCACAAACACACACGCTAAGCTGCAGCCTCCTGAGCTACTGCCTTGTTCCTGACCCAGGCAAGGAGGGAACGAGCTACAAAGACGATCTAGAAGGGAAATGAGGGACAGTCAGCAGGCGTCGCCGTCCCGAAACTCACTGCCAGGCATCTGGGCACAGAGGCGCCTCGTGGGGGCAAGGCAGCTGACTCTGCACTGCCCTCTGCTCTCTTCACCATAGAGGTGTCCTTGGCTGTCCACACCCACCTTGACCATCCACCCCACCTTGACCGTCAACACCCACATTTGCCATCAACACCTACCTTGACCGTCAACACCCACATTTGCCATCAACACCCACCTTGACCGTCCACACCCACCTTGATCATCCACACCGCTTGGACAAGTCCTGTGCAATATGGAGGCGAATGCTTTCCCTACATTCCTCCCACTTCCATCCTGGTGGAGGCTCTGAAACCAACAAAACCATCCCATCTTTCTCCTGGCGTTCACAGTTCCCAACTCCTGGCCACCATAACCATGTCTTTTTTGCCTGACCCTCTGAGACGACCAGTCACCATGTGATGAAGAATACAAGAAAGGTAAATCAATAGCTACCTGCAGCACAGAAACAGCAGTTGTAAATAAACCACCTGAGATGGTGCCCATCATCAGGGGTCATGTCATGGAGACAGGTGGCAGTGGTCCAGCAAGACCTGGAGAGACCTGGAGTGTACCCACTCTAAGGGGTCAGCACTTTGGGGAAGAGCTAAAACAAGCAACCCCAGGGCTGTGTCGAGCCCATGGAAACACTTGTTTTATCCTCTCCATTTATTTTAATTGAGAGTCCCACCATCCAAACATTGAGAGAGGTCACACTAAAATGTGGATATGCCATTTCTCATTTAAACACAAAAATCAGGATAAAATGAAGCTATAGCAAGTGGCCTTGTCTCCCCATGCACCCACCAACTTGAGCTGATGGAGCAGGCTGCCTCTTTAGATGAGCACACGCCCGTTTGCCACAGTTCCCACTGCATCCCTCATTTACTGCAGCTCCCCCATTGGAATTTTAGCCAGAAGCACTTGCCCTGATACAAGGGAAGACTTGGTAAGATGCATGAATGAGCAGATGGAGGATGATAAAGGAGACACCCCGGAACCCAAGGGAAGGAAATAAGAGTTTTCTTAGCAGGATAATGTCTGAGGTTGCAACCTGAGCCTCCTGAGGACTGGATCTCTGACAAATAACTACTCAGAGCCCCCTTGCACCAGCTCTCAGCACACCCCACCCCAGGCACGTTACACCTCCTTCCCCATCCTTTCCCCGCTCCCAACTCCACCCCTCGGCCACCCATAGGGGCTCAAAACAGCCTTCAGGTGAAACATTTCAGGTGAATCTCACATGTAGGCAATTTCAGAACATAAAATTAAATCAAATGAAGATTATAGAAGGGAAAATAAGTAAGGGGAATATATTTTCCAAAATAAATGTCAAAACTCAGCCCCAGCTTTTTTCACAGCTAAGCTATATTTGATTTGAATTAAGATAACTAAAAAATAAAATGAAGAGCAGGGGTTCTCAACTGAGGGTGACTTTTCTCCCTAGAGGACACTTGGCAATGTCTGGAGACATTTTTGGTTGTCACAACTCCTCGGGGGGGAGGGCTCCTGGTATTGAGTGGGTGGAGCCCAGAGACGGTGCTAGACATCCTGCAAGACACAGGATGGTTCCCACCACAGAGAACCATTCAACCCCAAATGCCAATAGGGTTGAGGTGGGGAACCATGTCTTAGCATGAAAGATTCTGTCTCTGTCTGTCTGTCTACCTCTCTATCATCTATCTATCCATCAATCATCTATCATTTATCCATCCATCATCTATGTCATCTATCTACCATCTATCTATCCATCATCTATCATCCATCCATCCAACCATTCAGCCATCATCTATCTTATCTATCTATCCTCATTGATCTATCCATCCATCATTTATCTATCTAACATATCATCTATTTATCATCTATCTATCCATCTATCATCTATCTATTTCCATCATTTATCTATCTAAACTCTTTATCTCTCCATCCATCATCTATCTATATGTATATATACATCATTTATCTATCTATCTGTTTATCTATGTAAACTATCATTTACCTATCCATCCATCATTTATCTATCATCTAGACTATCATATGTCCATCATCTATGTATCATCTATCTATCATCTATCTATCCATTCATCCATCATCTATCATCTATTTGCCTAACTATGCATCTATCCACCATCACTTATCATAAATCTACTATCTATCTATAATCTATCTATACATCCATCACTTATCTATCTAAACTATCATCTGTCATCTATCTATCCAGCCATCATCTATTATCTATCTATCCATCCCTCTTTCCATCACTGATCATGTATCTACTATCTACCTATCTATCCATCCATCACCTATGTATCTATCTACCCATTCATCTATCCATCCATCCATCATCTATCTACCTATCATCTATCTAATCTATCTATCATCTGTCTAATCTGTCTATCTATCTATCTATCTATCTATCTATCTATCTATCTATCTATTTGTCTAAACTATCATCTATCTGTCTGTCTTTGGACCTGTCTGTCTATGGCAGTGGTTTGCACCCAGGGAAGATTTTGTCACCAGGGCATCTCTGGCCATGTCCAAAGACATTTTTTGGAGGGGTGCTCCTGGCATCGAGTGGATGGAGACCAGAGATGTTTCTCAACACTCTTCACAGGAAAGTGCACAGGACAGCCCCCACCCCAAAGGATGATCGGCCCCAAATGCCCATAGCTCTGGGGTTGAGAAGCCTCAATGACGATGAGAGCTGGTTCCTGTGTTTTAGGTCTCACCACTGTGCTGAGTCATCTTCCTTGCTTGGCCTCAGCAGCAGCACAGACCGCCTTCCCCAGAGACACACGAAGCCCACAGGACTCCACACCACTGAGGAGTGAAATGAATCCTGCCTGTCCACTCCTGCTGAATGCAACCTCTGCTTGGGATTTCCAAGCTTAGCCAGGTAGGGGGTGGGTTCTACAGAAAACTTGGCATTTTCCCTGCCTGGACTCCCTTCAAGCAGCCCCCACTGAGCCCTGGGACCCAGCCAAAGCCACCAGGGCCATGCCCACCTCACAGCATTGGCCAGGTGAGCCAGCACAGGTACGTCGTCCTGGCCAGGTACAGCAGCACATGATGCTGGGATGTGGGGCTGGCCCTGGTGAGGTAGTTGCTCAAGAGCACTGTGTTTTGATACAGAGCTGAGCACAAACAGAAAGAAAGAAAACAGGTTAAATTTCCCATCATTGCTGATACAACACCCCTCCTCCCTACATCCTGACTTAAATCGATTCTCATCCTTACACCTGTGGGTTAGGACTGAAGGAACAGGAGGTCCGGCCGATGGGCAGATGGCCCACCTGTTGAGGTGAGTCTTTGCAAATCCCATTGGGAGATAAGCCATTTCCACATCGACTTTCTCTGCATCCTTGCCACATCAGCTCCCTGCCCTTCTTCCTTCCTTCCCTTCCTGGGACCCGGTTCCCACTGAGGTTTTGCACAAACTCTACCTTGGCCTCTTCCTGTGCTTAGTTGCCCACACGCTTCCCTTTACAACAGGGAGCACAGCCTGCACAGCCCAGGAAGCCCATGAGCTTGAGTCCTGGGCCTGGGTCTCCACCGTCCCTGAACACTTGGCCCTCTGCCTGCAGGACCCTCTCCATGGACCCCCAAGGCAGAGCCCGGAGGGAAAGCTGGAAGCCACACTCAGCCGCTTGGCCTCCGAGCTGAGCCTGGAGAGCCTCCGTGTCGGCTCGTGGGACCTGAGCTGGACACACCGGCCAGTGCTGTGTCAGAGCCAGTCTCCCTTCCAGGACCCAGGCTTAGCTCAGCCAGGAAGCACCCCACTGTAGGGGATTAAATCACATCCTCCAAAACACACACTCAAGCCCTAAATGCTGTACATGTCAATGGGACCCTATTTGGAAATAGGGTCATTGCACACGGAATCTGGAGTAGGATGGACCCTACATACAATATGCCTGGTGCCCTTATCCGAGAAAGGAGAGGGAAATTTGGACACAGCAGATAAAGATGGAGCAAAGCTGTGATGTGGCCACAAGCCAAGGACACCTGGGGTCCCAAGAAGAGGCATGGAGGGGCCTCCCTGGAGCCTCCAAAGGGAGCACAGCCATGCCCACACCTTGATTTCAGATGTCTGACCTCCAGAGCTGTGAGAGTACATTTCTGTTGTTTTCAGCCGCTTAAACTAGGAAACTAAGATGCGCTCCATCACCAGCCACCCTAGGATTCAGGGACCAGAGCTGAGGAAAAGAAGCAGGGAAAGCGTGTCTCCAACCCAGGGCCTGCGGGGACAGCTCACAAGCATGGGGGACCCCCAGACAGCTCAAGAGGTGGGGCGGCATTGCTTTGAGTAGCTTGCACCCCAATTCCTCCTGGTTTCTTATCCTGGGAATCTGAGAGCAACCAACACCCCAAAGCCACCTTCCCACTCAAGGCAGCTCATCCCTGATGCCGGCACCCCACAGACTCCTCACTGGCAGCAAAAAGCCCCCCACTGTCACCCCCCACACACACAGCCACGCCACATCATCCTGTTCTTTTGTGCTTCGGTTCAGACAACAGCCCTTAGGCTTTGCAACTTCAGCATCTAGAGAACTCCAAAAATGATGTCGAGCTGACAATTTTGAATTTTGCAAACAAAGGACATTAAATATATATATACACCAGCTACCATCACCATATTTCCTAAAAGAAAGGCCAATTTAGCATCAAAATGAAAAAATATAATTGAATAAATTTAGCATGATGAAAAATTACATACCTGTGATTTTTTTTCTCATTTTTGTCTTGTTCATTCATCAGATACTTTTTCACACTTGCCTGTGTGCACACCTGTGTGTGGAAACCTCTGGAACACAGTTCAGCAAACCACAGCTTGGGGGCCAAATTTGATACATATTTCTATATAAAGTTTTACTGGCACCCAGCCATGCCCGTTTGATAGCATATTATCACTCTACAAAGGCAGGGCTGAGCCTTTGCAAGGGAGACCACAAGTCCTGTAAAGCTGAAAATATTTACTCTCTGGTCCTTTAGAGAGTCTGCTGAGGATGCACATTTGAAATGCCTCATTTCAAAGGCCAAGCGTCTCCTTCTGCCCTGCGTTTACCTTCTCGTCTACTCATTTCCACTTTCAGAAGCTTCAGGGATGCATGGGCGTCTGGTAAAAGCTCCGTCCTACGGTGCTGGTGCCCAGATATGTGGCCTCAATGAGGAAGTCAAACACGCCCTGCTCACAGGTAGCAAAGAGAACCTCCGAGAACAACAGAAAAAACAACAGGACCAGCTCTCTGTCTCCTGGAGACCCCACTCAGAAACACACACCATGGGTTGCAAGGGATACATTTGTTTTTTAATTTAAAAACGCCTAAAATTTATAAACATTCTGTACTCTCCAGGCAACAACTCCCCTTTCTCTCTCCCCTTAGTCCCCAGAAACTCCAATTTGCTTTCTGTCTCTAAAATTTTCTATTCCTAGATATTTCATATAAGTGTCATCCTACAATATCGGTCCTTTTGTGTCTGGCTTATTCCACTCAACATGATGTCTTCAAGGTTCATCCATGGTGTCGTGTGCATCAGAACTCCATTCCTTTTTACAGCTGAATAATATCCCACTGTGTGTACAGACCACATTTTGTGTGTCCGTTGATCTGTCAATGGACACGGGCTGCTTTCACCTTTTGGCAATTGTGAATAATGCTGCTATGAACATCGTCATTCAAATACTTGTTGGAGTCCCTGCTTTCAATTTTGTGGGGCATACACCCAGGAATGGGATTGCCGGGTCCTATGGTTACTCAGTGGATCCTATACTGCTTTCCATGGTGACTGCACCACTTTACATTCCCAAGAGATACATTGTTACATGTTGCTGCAACTGTAGGCTCAGGAAACAGCAGTTTCTGCTGCTCCAAGCCCCTGTTTGGGGTTGACCACCTGCCCAGGTGTGACACCGGCTATCCAATGGACTGAACCCCAGGAAGGTGTGGGTGAGGGCTGGGCAGGGGTCCAGCAAGGCTGACCCTGACTGCCCAGCCGGCCAAGGAAGAGCAAAGCAAGGGGATGCTGAGCAGGTCCAACCTCCCCATGCCCAGCCCATCCTCAACAAACTTCACCAAACCTCCCAGCCCCTCGGCAAAAACAGAGCAAAGTGTCCTCCACAAAGTTGTCCTGGAAGTGGACATGCCCGCCGCGGCCTCACTCCTAAAACAAAAGAGCCTGGAAACCGTTCTGGGAGAGAAAAACCCTCCACAGTGGAATCTCCAGTCCCCAAAGGGAAGACAGCTGTGCCAACACAGCCAAGCTTGCAGAATCCCTGCTTCTCCCTGGGGCAGAACGTCGGGCTGGGGGCAGAGGACTGGCTTCTGCTTTTCCTTTTGAGACTTTTCCTTTTGAGACTTCCCACAGGAGACTTTCCATTTCCTTTTGATTTCCTAAGCACGGACACGCATTTCTTTAATTTTTAAAATGCCAGTGGGGTTCCCTGCACTGTGTATCAAAGGCTCTCGGGGATTGGCTGTTTTCTTCTTTGTACCTCTCTATATAAAGAAGTTAACAAATAACCCCTTTAAATAATGCATAAAGTGTAAGTAGTTAATAAATAATAAATACTCTCCTTCTCCGGAGCTCACTGTTTTGGGTGGGTGTAAGGCATGGACGATGGAGATAATGGAGATGGGAGACGGAGGCACACGCCCCTACCACAGACCCCACACCTGCATTTCAGCAGCCTGTGGAGATAAATACAACTACCATCTTTCTCTTTGACAGCAAAATCCACTGAGGTCAGAGGGAAGTCCTAAAACTCTGTATGGGAGGGAGGGAGGGAGGTAGTAATGACATGTTAACAAATACTCTATTATGAAGGTTCTGTTATCTCTTATTATTTCCCACCTCAGCACTATTGACATTTGGGGCTGGATGGTCCTCTGTGGTAGCCGTCCTGGGCATTGTAGGATGTTGAGCAGCATCCCTGGGCTCTACCCACTCAATGCCTGGAGAACCTCCTCCCCAGTCATGACAACCAAAAATGTTTCCAGACATGGCCAGTGTCCCCTGGAGGGTGGAATTTCTCCTCGTTGAGAACAAGTGCATTAAAGTTCTATCAATTCATATACTAGTGAGTTATTCTATTAATTTTTGTCCTGTTGAAGCTTTATTCACTCTTCTCCTGTCAAGATAGGATCAATGTATCATAGCAATTCTTGTCCTGTTGAAGTTGTATTGACTCTTCTATCGAGATAGGATCAATGTATTAACTATCATTCTATGAACCTTGAATAAGCTCTTGTTCTATTAGGGTTGAATGAGCTTTGTGCTGCTAAGGTTGGATCAGCTCTTGTATTCTGCTCTGTCGACCTCTTGTTCTGTTAGCTCATGGCAACGAATGTGATCTCGTGTTATGGGTACTGAAATGATTTTCCTCCCAAGATTTATAACGCAGCAAGCCCCATCTCTGAACAATTATTGTCAACTAGCAGCAGACACTGAATGAGCTCTTTTGGTGGGCTGGATAAATTTCACAAGGAGAGTTAAGTTGCCTTTCAAAGAAGAGGAAGGAAGCACATCACTGCTTTCTGGAGAAGAATGATCCCATGTCCATATCTCAGAAGGTCTAAAATAGCTGTTCTTCACTGTTGGGGATGTGTAGATAGAATTCAGGGGGTCCATGAATGTGGACTGGACAGAAACTTGACTTTAATTCTCCCTAACCTCTAATTGAAATTAGCACTCCTTTCAATCACACACCTAGACACAAACCCCACCGGGATTTGCAGAGTCAGTGACTGTGACCAACAGAAAACACATCTATTTTCATCTCTCATTACAGCTGCTGCAGATAATTCTAAATGCCATGGGCACGCAATGCAAATCCAAAACTCTGGTAGTTTGAGACACAAGACTAGCTCTCCCATCATCACCCTCTCCCTGTGTCAGACTTTCCCACCTTCCGGCAGGTCTATGCCGACGAGCAGCTCAGCCACCAAATGCTGAAGTTGTATCATTTCAAAATTTTGGAGTTTCACCCCAAAAAGCCTCAGAGAATCCTGGTGTTCCAAGGGAAGCTCTCCCTCACCCCACAAAGCAGGCTATTGACTCTTCTATTCCTTTCACACCCATACATTTTGCAATGGAGACATTCAGCACTCGGTCCTGACAAATGGAAAACCAAAACCAATTGGAAGTCGAACTTGAGCTGCGTGTTGTATGATGAAAGAGAGCCCCTGTGTCCAACGGCCCTATTTGACTAATGCGTCTTTAAAAAACAAAATCTGATGTTAACTCACCTCTATATTTTTTATTGAGGTGAAATTCACATACCATAATAACTGTTTCAAAGCACACAATTCAGTGGCATTTTGTACATTTAGAAGAGTGCATCCAAAACATTTTCATCTCCCCAAAAGGAGTCACTCCCACACCCCATCTCCCTTGTGGCCACTACCAGACTCCTTTCCATCTCTATGTGTTTAACCTATTCTGGATATTGCATGCAAATGAAATTGTGCAGTATGTAATTTTTGTTCTGGCTTCTTTCACTTGACATGGTATTATTCGAGCATTAAAAAAGGAATGAAGTACCACACATGCTTCAACATGAGATGGACCTTGAAAAATTGCCTGTATTTTAAATGTATTGTCTTGTTATTCAGTGCATTGATAAGCAAGCACTTACATTACTCTATCACAAAATGTTTTAAATATCTTGATAATGGAAATTTGCTAAAAGTTGCCTCCTTTATCATCCTATGTAAATTAAGTTTTTAAAAACATCACGCTGAGAAGGAACTCATGGGTGACCACAAGTCTCCAAAGGGATCCTCGGATGAAAATGGCCAAACCTCTAAAACGACACAGAGACACCCCACCCATGGAGTCCCAGCTCCCCTGTATTCCTGGGTCCATTTCTGGTTTCTCTATTCATTTCCATCAATCTACCTGACTGTCTCTAAGCTGAGGCCATATTATCCAAGTTAAAATGATTCACAATAACCCCTGATCTACAACACAGCCATCTCCCTACCTGTCTACATAGAACCCTTTTATTCTTTTGCACAATTGCTTTTTGTGTGCTGATTGGAAAGTTCTTCTGGTTCTGTGTGCCATGGAGCATCCTTACCTGGGAAACTATGAAGCCATTTGTGTTCTCAGTGAAGAGATGGTAGGCTTGCTCGTCTGTGGAGCTCATTTCCTTGCATTTCCAGCCATGGGTTTGGGAGCTCTGTTTGTCCTCGCTCTGGTGAGTACTGGCTCTGTTAGCAAGCTGGGGGCTGGCTGTCCCTTAGTGATCCCAAAGTGGGCCACCCTACAAAGCTCCATTGGCCTTATAAAGGGATCAGAATCTTCTAGCTGCATCTGGCTCCCTTCTCCCCTCCTTCTGTCCTTCATGCACACAGAGCCTTAAAATAGTCAATGACTCCCCAGTGCTCTTATATCATCATCTGCAGAACTAATCCCAAAACAATATGCTCCCTGATCAATAGCACTGATTAATCATTTTATGGATTGAACATCTTTTGCTCTCCTAGGAATGGGGACAGAAGCGGATATTAGGAAGCTGACTTTCACAGCTCAGGGATCTTTCTAAGCTGTGCAAAATGACTCCCTTCTTGGCTCTCCTAGCAAGCACACGTGTCCCAAATCACTGGTTTCAACTTTGCAATTTTTCTCAATGGCATGTTTTTGCTGTGACTAAATAAGTGCAATAAGAACTTTAGTGAGAGGCGCTGCTAAAAAGCTACCTCTCGAATTTGGGTGAGTGATTCGTTTTATTCTCTACGTTCTTTCTGTCCTGTGCTTGGGGTAACATGGGAAGAATCCCAAATTGGGAGTACAGAGCACAGCACGGGAAAGGGCCCCAAGAAGTGAAAAAGGGCAGCTCCCCTTACTCCATGCTCCATCCAACCTGGAGCGGTCAGAATTCTCCAGAGAAACAGAAAAACCAGTAAAATACACACATGTATATTAAGATATTTATTTTAAGGAATTGTGCCGGCTGACAAGTCCAAAATCCACATGGGAGACCAGAAGACTGGAAACGCAGCAGAAATGGACTCTAATCTTGAGGCAGAATTTCTTCTTCTCCGGGAAACCTTGGTTTTCTCTCTTCTAGCCTGAAACTGATTGGTTGAGGTCCACCCACATTAGCGAGAATCAATGCCTTTTCTTAAAGTCAATGGATTGTAGACATTAACCACAGCTACAGAATCCCTCAACAGCAAAGTGTAGAAGCATGTTTGATTGAACAACTGGGCACCATCACCTGGTCCAGTGGAGACACAAAATCGACCAGCATTGCTGTCCCCTTGCCCTCCGGCCACACCCCAAAAGGAACCCATGGGCTGCCAACGCACCATCCCTGGATCCACACGTTGGCCAAGTTTATTAATCCAAGTGGTGACATGGGAGAGCTGACCAAAGCCAAGGTCTCCAAGACAGATTTAGATTCTGGGAGGTGAGGGGAGAGAGCATCGTGAGCTGAGTGAGAAGGTAATGAGGTGCCCAAGAAATGGCGGAAACAAGCCGGGGGTCTGGCATGGAGGGATGTTGGTGGGGGCTGTGCAGGATGGCCTATGGCTGGCTTCCTACAGAAGACAAGACGGTGTGGGAACAGAATTCCCCAGGTGTGCCACCCAGGATGGGGAACTCCAGGTGAATGCAGGTCAGAGATGTACAGTTCCTGAGAAGACGAAAGAGCAGCATGTTGACCTCATGGCTGGAGGATAGAGATGTATCGGTCTAGGACCACAAGAACTCGGTGCAATAAACAGCATCGCCAGAATCTTCCATGGCAGCTCATATAACTGCTCATTGAATTGGACCATGAAGGTCTTCACCTTTCTGTTTGGGGTGATGGAAAGTCTCGGTCATGGATGGAGGTGATGGAGCGCAACATTGTGAATGTAATTAATGCCACTGAACTGTGCATTTAAAAATGGCTAGTATGGCAAATTTCACATATATATGTGTATGTGTGTATATATATATATACACACACACATACAGATAAAAAAACCACAATAAATAAATGAACCTAGCTAATGAGAGTGGGTATGTCAAAACTGTTCTAAAGTTGGATTGTGGTGTCGGTTGCATAATTCTGGGAATACAGTAAAAATCAGGGAATTGTGGGCACTTTAAATGGGTGAATTACATGACGTGAATTATGCCTTAATAAAGCTGTTTAAAAAAAAAAAAAAAAGCGTGTGTGGGAACTTTGGAACAACAAAATGAACCGAAGCTCAAAATGACGACAGCCAGGAGCCTGATCAGAAGATTTGCCTGAGACTTCCTACAGCTAAAGACAGTGTTTTTGTCTTCTGGGGTCCCCATGTTCATTGTAGACTTAAAGACACACATGGGGGACACACAGTGGCACCCCAATTTCTTCCCCCTTTTCTGTGTGTGAAGTGCTGGGAAACTGTACCTTTCTCTGTGTTTTGAGATACACAGCCATAAACGTCAGATAACCCTATAAAATAAACAGAACCATAAATTTATAAACTCTCCATGCGGGCACTCCCACACCCGGCCGGAGAACATAAAATAAAGTTCATGGAGAGAAGTGTCTGCTCCTGGAAAACTGTATACCACAATCGGTAACAGTCCATTTGGTAAGAATGCCAGGCCTCTCCAAAGTTTATCCATAAACTTAATTCATGTCTCGTGGAAGAAAAAGTCTTTGCCTCTTAAGAGGCAGGAAAGATCTCAAGGATCCACCCTGGCTGACCCCGTCCCCAGAAACCCTGGAAAGCGGAAAACGAAGGGGCTGTCATACATGGGAGTGACCTCGGGGTGGCCGTAATTCAAGTTTCCTGGAGGCTGGGGTGCAGGAACGAAGCAGAGAGTACGATGCTCACTCAGCACAGCAGGTTCTCCACCGTGACTGCAAATTTGGGGGGAAATCGAGGCCTGCCTCCCCACCCCCACAGAACCCCATCCTGAATCCACATCTCAGGGAATGGTCCAACTTTAGTGTTTTTTCAACATTTCCCCGGGGTCGTCTAAAGTGCAAGCAAGAGTGAGAATCATGAATCTAGCCGGAGGAAATAGGCATAATCTTATAATCTTGGAATTAGTGTAGCCTCCATTTTTGTGTCAATCCCCAAATGCTCACTGTTTGCATTTCAACATCTCTGAAATCGGGACACGAGGCCAGTGATACATGGAGCAAGGACGCGGTTTTCCTCTCGGCCAAGCGTCCGAATCACTGTGTCTCGCCGAGGATGGGTCATTATGGGCTGGGTTGCATCCCCAAAAGACAAGTTCATCCGACTCCCAGAGAATGGACCTTATTTGCAAACAGGGTCTTTGAAGATGGGATTGGTTAAGATGAGGCCAAGCTGGAGCAGGGCGGGCTGTGGTCTAAGACGACTGGGGTCCTGATGAAAAGAGGGGAATTAGACACGGAGAGGCACAAGAAGGCCACGTGAAGACAGAGGTGGAAATGAAGTGATGAAGTGCTGTCGCCACGAGCCAAGGGACACCAGGATGGCAGGCAACCCCCAGATGCTGGAAAACGCAGGAAGGAGCCTCCCCAGGGCTCCGGAAGGAGCTCAGCCTTGCTCACACCTCGGTGTCCAACTTCTGTCCTCCAGAACCGTGGAGCGTGCATCCCTCTTGTTTTAAGCCACCCAACTTGTGGTGCTGTCACAGCTGCCCCAGGAACCAAAGGCAGGGTCTTGGCACAGGGAAATACGTTCATGCCGTATGCAAAGAGCGAGCGGGAAATGCAGAGAGGGGAGAAAAGACAGAGCCCCGCTGGGCAGCTGAGACATATCTACTCACCTGGGTGCCGAGAGCGGATGAAGCACGAAGGGCAGGGCTGCAGTTTCGTCCACAGCTCAGCAGTTGCTCCACGTGCCCAGGAGGGGCTTGGCTTGCCCAGTTGCCTGGGCAGTTCTCCTGTAGACTTCTGTCCCTGAGCCAAACTAGAGCGAGTGACCTCCAGAACCCAGCACCGGGGAAAGTGAAGAAAAAGCCCAAACATGTTGTCCTAATTGTGGTAAAACACACAGAAGGAAACTTTACCATTTTAACTCTTTATAAAGTGTTTGAGTCACTGGTTGTAGTATATTCTCAAATGTCTGTGCAAACATCATGTCTAATCCCAGAATTTTTAATTCCTCCAAAATAAAACTCCATCTGCATCAGCGTCACTCCCCAGCCCCCAGCCCCAGCTGCTGGCAACCACTAATCTCCTTTCTCTCTCTGTGGATTTGTCTTTTCTTGATGTTTCATATAAATGGAATTGTTCAATGTTTGTCCTTTTGTGACTGACTTCATTCACTTATCATGATGTTTCAAGATTCATCCACATCTTGGCATATATCAAAACTTCATTCCTTTCTATGGATAAACCATATTCCATCATATCTACATGCCATATTCTGTTTATCCGTTCATCTGTGGATGGACGCTTGGGTTGCTTCCATGTTTGGCTATTGTAAATAAAGCCTCATAGAACATCGATGTGCAAATATCTGTTCAAGTCCCCACTTTCAATTATTCTGGAGTCTTTACCTAGTACTGGGATTGCTGGTCATATGGTAATTCTGTATTTAACTTTTTGCGGAACCACCAAACTGTCTTCCGTATCAGCTGCACCATTTTACATTCCCACCAGCAATGCACGAGACTTCCAAGTTCTCCACATCCTCGCCAACACTTGTTATTGTCTGTTATCTTTTTATGGCCACCCTTATGGGTGAGTGGACCAACTTAATTATCACATTAGTTACACTAGATCAATGTTTTATGTATTCATTTTTAACAGGTGCATAAAGCTGTACTAGGGTAGAAGTTTGAAGAATTTCTGCTACATTGAAAAATATGGGGGGGCGAGACGGCCCCCAAGGCAGGGAGGCAACCAGGTGATGTGACGAAAGGGCATCCCAAGCAAGGGGAGGGCAGATGCAAAAGCTCCGGGGCAGGAGCACACGTGGCACGTTCAGAGAACAGCCAAGAAGCCGGCTGGGCCGGGGCATCCAGGAGGAGAGAGGCAGCCAGCAGGAGGAGGAAGGAGGATGGAGCAGGTGATGGGCATTTGGCTCAGCCCTGCAGGACATTGCATGGCCAATGCTTTCTCTTTGAGCCATGGCCCGTGGAGAGCTGTGGTGGCCACTCAGGAATACAGTGTTGTTGGGGACACAGCGTAGCTGGGATGAGGCAGCAGGTGTTGAGCAGGCACTGCCAGGCGGGCAGCATGGTGAACTGTGGATTTGGAAGGTGCAGGTGTGAAGACGGTCCACAGGGCCCAGATACCTGATGAGCTTGCCGAGGCCATGGAGGGAGGGACTGATCGTCTGGAAGCCCTCCAACGTCAGAGCGAGGAAGGGGACCCCAGGAACATGGCGTCCAGGCCCAGCTCTGCCCATTGCTGCCTTCAGCTGGAGCCGACCCCCAGCGCGGACGAGCTGTCAGAAAGAGCAACCTGGCAGCTCTTGCAGCCTCATTTCAGTGGAGAAGGGGGTCCGGGAGAGGAAGTGGGGGCATTGGGGACAGACGCTGCCTTGGGGAGGGGCTGAGAGGGAGCAGGAGCAGGACTGGGAACTGAAGCTGGGAGAGAAAACTATGCCTGGGGCTGAAGGTGGTGTGGGCAAAGGTGGGGAGATGGCGAGTGGCAGCCTGTTTGTGCAACCGAGAAGTTGGGGTTTAGGAGATGATTATGATGACTGAATCATTACATAGATGTTCCTTTTTACCCTCTACTGTATTCGGGCACAGAGGGAAATATCTGAAATCTCTGAACTGTAACCCAGTGCCACTGATCTCTGATAATGATTGTATAGCTATAGAGCCTCTATTTTGTGATTGTAAAAACCTTGTGACTGACCCCCACTTGTATCCCTTAATCCTGTTTTTCAACTTAGTCTTAAGATCACTGAAGACAGCCCCTAACGTGTATTAATGAAGGGCCTTGGGTCAGCCAGAACTAAGCCACCCCAAGTCCAAAGTTATCTTGATAACCGAAGTTGGAGCTAACCAACATGGGCCCACCTGACATGCACAGTAGCTCAGATGTTAACATACAAGTCACCCATACCTCATTATAATACTAAAAATCACAGCCATCACCATTTTAAGGTTGCCATTTTCTTACACACCTTCTGAGACTAAGCATGTAATCAATCTGTGCATGCTCAATAATTAGATCACCTCCAATTACATCATCTGGTGCCACTGTGCTCATTGTCCTAAAACTTACTCATCTTGTGATGCTATAAAACTATCAGAATTACTGCAGTTCATAGAGACATATTTTGGACAATCAGGCCATCAGCTCTCCTGCTTTGGACCTAGCAATAAACTCTCTCTCTTCGAAATCCCAGTATCTCAGGGTTTGGTCATTTGAGCGCATCAGGCAGAGAACACACAGCTTTTGATCGGTGTCATTTGTAAGCTCGCCGGAGCAAGCTGGTGGGAAGATGCCCACTTGGCTGGGGAGCCTCCTCCAGCAGGAAGCCAGGCCCTGTTGGACCAGATATCACATCGACTTAGTGGGTGTTTGGGCCACTGGGGACCCCCTGGGAGGACGTCCATTGTCTCAGGGAAGTCAGGACAAAGTGCACTGAGTGGCAGGGAGCGGGAGGGGGAGATGGAGGTCAGAGACGACCCTCTTGGCTGGTGGCACTTGCTAACGGGGTCCCACATCATGGGAAGCTGGTGAGAAATGCCAGATTCAGCCCCAACGTGGACCTGCAGAACTGGAATCTGCATTTTCTCCAGCTCCCCGGGGTTGAGGGGGTCGTACACACCTGTAAGTCTGGGATTGCTGGGAGTGAACAGGGGTCTGTCAAACACCATCCCTGAGCACTTTCAATGTCTCCTGAACCCTTTCCAACTTGCAAAGGGCATTGTCATTTCTGGAATTTAAAAATACTTTGCTTCGTTCTTTAGAAGTGTCCAGTAGCATCTAGACACTGTAGCTATTCAATAACTATATTCATCCATTTAGGAAAAAATACATGGACCAATTAATGTTTCTACTTGAACCAATTGTGCCAACCCACTTCTCCAATGGGATTCTGTGTTGTGTTGTTACACTCGCAAGGTTCTTTGCTCATTTGAACTGTACATCCCTGAAACATAAATATAAAAATTGAAATTGTGTATGTTTCTTTTTTGAGTGTCAACATAAGGTTTTAAGTGTTTTTGAAAAATTCCTGTTATAAAAACAAAGTGAAATTCTGTTGGAAATGCATCTCTTGATGAGATAGATGGCGCGTGTTCGTTATGGCTTAGTGTGAATTGCTTTTCTGTGTTTCTCTTTACGTCTTCAGAAATCATGTCCACATCAAAACTAGGCGGAAATAAATCTGATACTCGGTATTGTCAGTTCTACTGATGGTGCTGCAGACCCGCCACAAGGGTGTCTCCTTTTCTTGAAGCAGAGAAGGGGATCCCCTTGGGAGACAGGGCTCTGTCATCCTCTGGGTGGCACAGTCACCTCCCACCCCAGTACCCAACATTTGAGTCGACCTGTGGCCTGCCCATCCCAGGAAGCAGCACCCGAGAAAAATAAAGGAGAGAAATGGGCTTTTAGCGAGCTGGGAGAGCAGGAAAGAGGAGTCACAGAAGCAATTTCTTAGGCGGATCAGTGGCAGGAATGAGAGGGAAACTGAGGACTTAGAGATGAACAAGTCCCCATCGAGCTCCCCTTGGGCTGCGTGAAATCCCCGAGTGTTTGCAGATGGGTAAACCGTTGTAAACGACTTAGGAAACTGCGAGCTGAATGGACAGGTCAGCAGGTGGGTCTAAGCCTGGTTTCCTTCACCCCCATCAGCGGGTCTGGGTGTGAGCAGTGAGACAAAAGCCCAGACAGAGGGATGAGCAGGGATGAGAGGTTGCATTTCGTTCTTCTAAAGTGTTTAAAATTCACATTAAAAAACAAGTAGGACTGGAGGCCAAAATGCTCTTGCACTTGCCTGATGACGCACAGAACAGATTTGGTGTTGGAGATGAGGGGAAATCTGGGAACCGGTTTCCTGCCTCCGTATCCTTCCCTGAAATTCCTTTCCCCTGGGAGGGTCCCAGGGTGGCCCCTGAGGCAGGAGGACACTGCCCACTAGGGGGCTTGTGGGTAACCGGGGAGGGGGCTCAGCTCCCAGTCACCAGGAGCTCACACTAACCCAACCTCACTCTAACTGGAGTATGAAGTAGCATCACACTTTGTCGTTTCTGATTTCCTAGTAAGTCAACTCCTTTTCTGTAGCAACTCCACCAGTGCAACTGGAATAAATCTGGGGTGCCTTTCCTCACTCAGTGAGCTAATGACCCAGCCACCTGGAAACAGTGGGACAAAGCCCCTTGAAGACTAAAAGGAGTGGCTGCCCTCCTGTCCAGCGACTCCAGAAGAGCTTCAGTTGCTGCTTTTCATGTTGAAACCTCCATTCAATGAAATGTTCGTTTGCAGCTTTTATGTTATTTCCCAGGTACCTGCCTCAGACCTCAGAAAAACCCCCATTTGTCCTGAAAGCGTTGTGCTGCAAATACCCTAATGAATGACACACTTGTCTCAGCCTACCCCCGTTCTCACTTATCAGTGATTCTGCATCCGTAATGGACCTTGGGGAGAAATGAGAAACAGAAAATAATCATGGTGGCATCAGGCAGCGGAAACCCTATCCTAACCTGTAGGGAAGCAGGTGAGTGGACTGGCAGGAGGAGCCCTGTGGCCAAGTCCTTGCTTTTACCCCCGACACTCGCCGGGGGCACCGAGAGGGCAGGGGGCTCCGTCAGCACTGCATTCTGCCCTCCCCAGGGTTCCTGGGAGCCCCATCTCGGATCCCCCGGAACCCACACCCCCGTTTCTGTACCTGCTCCCACCTGCCTCCCACCCCGGCAGCTCCAGCCTAGAGCCCAGGGCTCCAACCAGGGATGGGTGAAAGGCTTATGGTTTTGGTGGCAGCACCAGTGGCTCCCACGATTTTTAGGTGAGGGGAAAAAAAAAAACTTAAATTCTTCTTAAAAACAGCTTTTTAGCTTTAAAGAGGCTGCTTTTCTAAATTTACTATCAACACCTTTTAACATCCAGAATTCTTTTCTCAGGGGACTATTTTACAAAAGTGACAGGATTACAAAATGCATCGCGAATCAGTTTGGCATCAACCCGAAGATTTCCATCATTTCAAATGCACTGAAACATGCTGAGCCGAACACCGCAGTCCCAAGGACACAAACACAAACACACACACACACAGACACGTCCGCATGAAAGGCTTCAGTTCATTGGAAAAGGATTTTATTTCACCATAAAAATGCAAACTGGAATAAACACAATCTTTCCTAACACAAAGGTGACGGCTATCTTGAAGTATTCCTGAGCTTCACATCTGAGAAGCAAACGATTATAAAATTTAACAAGTTTGCGGCCTTGAATCTGTTTGAAACATTCCAAGTAAAAATAACTTAGCAAAACAGCTTCTTAAAAAAACCACACACGCTAATCTTTACTAGAAACCAAAGCTTTGAACCAACATATTTTTTTTTAAGCTTAGTTACTTGAATTTGTAAAAAGTGAATGTTTCGGAAGTTATGGCGGGTTGGACAGGCCCATGCCGAGCCCCCAGGTGCTGGCATCTTGCAGAGGGTGCCCGGCTGGGGGTTTCCACCTGGAAGGACTCGGGCCTGCTTCACCGACTCAAGGGATTTGGTGTTCCACCCCAACAGTGTTTTTTGATCATTAAAAAAAAAAAAGAAAAAGAAAAGAAAAGCAATTACGAGGGTGGTTTTCTTTCCAGGGACGCTGGCTGCCCACAGCTTTTGGAAATTGGCGCCCAGCTGTGGTGGGCGCTGCGAGCCCCGGAACCGTGACGGGTGTTTGCATACAGCTGGGCCGAAGGTCTGCAAGTCTGAGAAATGGCCAGTTGCGCGTTTTTCCTGACTCAGAAAGAACTGGAGACATTAAAGCTGCTGGGTCAGGAATTTGAAAAGGGAAAGTAAAGCTGACGACTGACTATTGGCTTTTGGGGCAGAGGCGCCCGGAGCTCGTCTTTGAGGAGAGAACGTGGATTTCAGACGCAGCGAGCCGCCCCTCGCCGGCGGGCTGCACCCGCACCTTCAGTTCGCGACGCTGAGACG
This sequence comes from Choloepus didactylus, assembly GCF_015220235.1. Lineage (NCBI taxonomy): Eukaryota > Metazoa > Chordata > Mammalia > Pilosa > Megalonychidae > Choloepus > Choloepus didactylus. The sequence continues at coordinate 834,169 of NW_023637621.1, read as the reverse complement.
GGCCGTGCGGGCAGCGGCGGGCGGGGCGGGCCTGCCTGGCCCTGGTCCGAGCTGGGCGGGGCCGCGGGGCCCTTCCTTACCTGTCCCAGGTGCTGCGGTGCCGGCTGGTGGAGCGGGAGCGGGAGCCCCGGCGGCGGCTGCGCTTGCGGCTGCCGCTGCTCCGGCGCTCGTCGTCGCGACTGCGCTCCCTGCGGCTGCGCCGGCCCCTGCTCCGCGAGCGGCGGGAGCGGGCGTGCCGGGGGCTCGCGTCCTTGCGGGAGTGCTTGCGGTGCGGCCGCCGCTCCTTCCTCTGCCCGCCGTCCCCCTGCCCGCCGGCGGCCCGCGGCCCGCTCCTCTCCCGCCGGTGCCGGTCCTCGCCGCTGCGGTCCCGGCTGGCGCGGCCGCGGCCGGGGCTGGGCTCCCGGTTGCACTTGTCTTGCTCGGAGCGCGCGTCCTTCTTGGCGACGCAGGCGGCAACGTCCTTGGGCTGCTGAGTGTTGTCGGGGATGCAGGAGAGGACGCCCGTGCTCCTCTTCTCCGGCGAGCTGTCCCCCGCGGCCCCGGGGGCGCTTGGGCTCTCCCTGCACGGGGCGTCCTCGGCGGCGCTGCCGTTCACCGTCTTGGCAGGGGAGTCCACCCGGGGGCTGCCCGGGGCCTCCTTGGGGGCGCCGTGGGGGGCCTGGCCCGCGAGGACGAACGGCGAGAGGGCGCTGACGCAGCCGGCCGACACCGTCTGCAGGATGTCCAGCACCGGCCGCAGCAGGTCGGCGTGGGAGACCCCCAGCTCGTCGGGCGGGGGGCAGCCGTCGGCCTTCTTGCTGAGCAGGATGCTGAGCAGCCGCTGGCGCAGCTCCTTCTCCCTGCGCTGCAGCCCCAGGGCGCGCTCCTTCTCCTCCTCCACGCGCCTGAGCTCGGCCTCCTGCAGGCGCCGCCGCTCCTCCAGCTGCTGCAGCCGCAGCTTCTCCTCTTTCTGCTCCTGCTCCTGGAGTTTCGTGGCCTGCAAGAAAGAGGAAAGTGCCATGAGACAGGGTTCTGACGCCACTCGGACACGCCAAGGATCGGCTGGGAGGGTTTTCTCAGCGGCCAGCCCGGAGGTGAGGAGGGTCCAACAGCCGGGCGCCTCCCGAGGTGGGCGCCGTCCGAGCGAGGACACTGTCGGCAAGCTCGCCTCCCCACCTCGGGGGTGCCTGGGCCTGGCCCGGCCTCGGACGCAGGGCAGTGGGCAGCGGGCCCGTGGCCGAGTCCCCAGCACTCGCCAGAAGAGGGGCTGCAACTACAAGGCACACACAGGCCGCCGGGGCGAGTCGGCCCAGCCGGGGTTAGTGTCTTCAATATTCACCATGAAATGGACCTGAGCGGCCGCAGGTCCAGCACGCCTGCAGTCTCCTTCCTGGGACTTAGCGCAACTGTAAGCAGACAACAGGTTACGGGCTCGCTCGGAGTCTGTGTCGCCGGGAGGGCCAGGGGCGGGGTGGGGGGCATCTCGTGCCCCAACCGTGGCTCGCCCCGAGACCGGGTAGGGCCTCCTGCAGAAGCCGTTGGACGGGAGTCGTGAGGGCATCTTGGCACCGAAAGGCCGCTGCCCAGCGCTCACCATGTTCACCACGCACTGAGCCTGCTCGGACAGCAGCTGCTGCGCCCGGCCCAGCTCTGTGGTGTCCTGGGGTTCCCCGGACCCCTCCTCATAAAGTGGGCTCAGTCCCTATCTCCCTGCCGAGGTCAGTCTGGCCTCGTGGCCAGACCAGGACCGAGGCGGCAGCCCCAGGGAGGACAAGCCAGCGACTGTGCTCAGCCCCCTCTCCTGCAACCAGGGAACCTCTGCCCCCAGGGCTCACGGCCTCCAGGACAGGGACGGGGAGGCTGCCACAGACGCTGCTAATCGAAGTCCTGCGGACGGGGGGAGAGCCCGCCTCCAACACTCGGGACCACGGGCGACGGCCACACACACAGCATCAGCCGACCGCGTCCTTGGCACTGACGCGCTCGTTTTTTCGACTGCGGGTGCAACTGGCTGCATGAGGGAGTCCTTGGCACTGTCCGGCAGGTCTGGGAGACGCAGGTAGCGAGCCTGAGCCGGGGAGAGGCGGCTTCTCGGGGTTCCCGCCACGAGGCCCGTGCGCTCTGCCCAGCACTTACCTTGGCTCTGCTCAGCAGCTCCGTGATCAGCCGGATGGACTGCAGGTTTCTCTGGGCCAGCAGCAGCTTTCTCTCTTCCAGCTTTATTTTTTCTTGTAATTTTTTCTGCTCTTTGGCTTGTAACTTCTCAAGCTTTTTCTGATTTCGGCGGAATTCACGGTCCCTCTGTTTTTGTTCCCTCTTGCGGAGCTTCTCTTCTCTTTTTTTCTCTCTCTCCAATTCTTCTAGTTCTTTCTGTTTCCTGCATAAGGTACAAGAAACTGTGCTGAGCAGGTGACATACTGCAAGTAAATGCTTGAGACACAACGAAGGTGACAGTTGAGGCAAGTGGGGAAAAGATGGATCTCTAGGTAATGGTACAATTGATTAATCACTTAAACTCTTTATTTCAAAATGAATTTCAGTTCAGCCTAGGAATTTGAAAAGTAAACAGAAGTGAGGACTCTCATCACCTGTCAAAGCAGAGTGTTACTAAGTGCGATCCAAAACATGACACCATAAAAGAGCTGATGGACTAGATTACGTGTTTCAAACAAAATGCTCCACCAACAGGTAGAAGGTCAAAAGCAACCTACTGGGAAAAGTACCTGCGACAAGTCAAAACACGGCCCTCCCTCACACTCAGCGCTCTCTGCCATCAGGAAGGAAACGTCATGCGGCCCAACAGGAAAACAAAGCAGGCATCAGAAGAAAAATACAAACTGCTGACAAAAATATAACAAGGCCCTCGAGTGCACGCCGGCATTGGTGCTCAAAAGGAAAGACTAAGTGTCGATAGCAGAGGTGACTGGGAGGTCAGTTTCGGCTCAAAAACGAGAAATTTCTAAGAATTACAAGTAAACACTGACGTGCTTCCTGTGGTGAGAGGGGCCGATTCCGGGGGCTTTTGAAGGAGGCCGTTCATCTACACTGGACACCACCAGGCGGTAAGGACAGATGGACGGACAGACTAGGAACACGCACAACCACACAAACCTCGGAGCCGTTCTACCAAGGGACAGGCAAATGCAAAAGACGGCACACCGTACAGGGCTCCTTACGCGATTCCAAAAAAGGCAAACCAATAATGACAAAAAACTGCTGCCCTGTAGCTGCCTGGGTGGGGGTGAGGGGCGACTGGAAAGGGGCACGAGGGGCAGCTGGGAGTGACACAGGCCCCAGGCCCAGGCCAGGCCCGGGGGAGTCTGGAAGCCTTGGGGGGTCTGCACAGCACGTCTTCGTCCATGCTGTGGCTTTAAAATCTACTCGAATAGGCTACTGACTCAGTGGAAAGTCTAAGCTGCTCTGGTGGTAGAAGACGCAGGAAGAGAGAACAGGTCACAGCTGCCTCCCGGGGCCCAGACACTCGCAGGTACTGGGACGAGGAAGGACGAATGGCCAAAGCCCCACCCCAGCTGACACCGAAGCACAGAGCCATAGCTGGGAATCCACCCCAGGAAGCAACCAGAAGCGACAGGAGAGTGGACACTTCCTCAAGGGCGTTATCCTTCCCGGACATGTCAGCACCCAGAAGCTCAGAGCAGCTCGGGACAGCGGGCCAGGCAGAGGCCACGCAGCTCAAGGCTGCGACTGCGTCCAATCGGACCGGGAGCCCAAAGAATACGACAGCTACAATAAACACAATTTTCTCCCTTATGAAAACCCAACACCGCACAAATGCCAATCTCCAGCACTAGAGCGAAGAGGCTGGTGGCTCCCCATGGAGCAGCCTGCGGGTGACACCTGAGGGAAGGCCGTCGAGCAGAGGATCAGCCTGCCGTCAGCCGTGTGGCACCGACCTGGCTCCTCCTCGCATGGGCCTCCTGTCACCCCCTCACCCATGCTGTCTCCTCCCCAGCACAGGGGAGGGGCAGCCCCGACCCGCCTGGGGACCTTCTGCTGCTGCCCCTGGGACGGACTCTTGCTGGCACCGAGAGATGGAGCTGCCTTCACTCAGAGGCCCCGACGCAGCCTGTGTTCCCGGGCCCGTGTCTGTCCTGATGGGAGACGTCAAGCACGCAGCTTTCTTTAAGGACGCCTCGGAGCTGCTTTCTAAGACACTGTGGGAGAAAGTCTGCAAGACTGACAGTTCACAGGTATGTGGGTCACAGGCAAGGCTTCAAGAAAGAGGACTCACACTGGAGTAAGGCTCTGGGTGTGTGCAGGCCAGAAGATGCTTTTATAACCAAGACCTGCTGTTCTGCGCCTCATGATGCAGGGGACTCTCATTCAGTGTAAATCCAAGCTGCCCCTCCCAGGGCAGGCTCTCGGGGAACATGACGCAATAAGCATGTCACATTCTCCCAAGGCGCCTCGTCTCTGCATCGTCCGCCTCGGCACCCAGGGCCCCCAAGGGCGGATCCAGGGCCTCTCCCTACCCCGATCCATTTCCACAGCCTCACGCTGTGCACCCGCCTTGTCCTACAGCTCCCTCCACACGGCAGACCCGAGAGCTGACTCACCTGGGGAAAGCAGAGGGTGTCAAGTAAGAATAACACCAGTGGTTCAAACCTGTTACCCAGGAATTCAACTCTGGGGCTCTAGACCCAAACGCCCAAATGCATAAACCTATCTGCATCAGTGTTATTTATAACAACGAAAAATGGAAAACAAAACAGAACAAAAAGCCCCAATAGTTGGGGAAGAGTTAAAACAAATTAAACAGACTTAAGCAAGCAGTTAAACAAAAAGACAGAGGGGGCAGCGCAGCCAAATGAAAAATGTCTGACTTAGGCTGCAAAATAAAGCAGGATAGAAAACTTATATATCTCACACACACACAAACACACATACGGCAGAAAGAAATGCCAAAAGTGTAGCAGCAGGGACGGAAGACGGAGCATTTCTCCTTATTTTTCAAAACTGATGTAACATAGTTGGTGAAGTTACTTTTAAAATACTAAAACAACAAATTTTTTAAAAGAGTGACCTCAGTTTTTCCTTTGATATGTAAACCACAGTGAGAGACTGAAGCAATTCTTTTAAAGGCCTTTTTAAAAGTGAAACTGGGGTTTTGTGTTTGTTTTGTTCTGAAATCTGGATAACTTCATTTTGTTAATGTAGCATCAACCTAAATACAAAATCGAAAAACGGCCAAGATACTCTACGTTTCAGCACAATACACCATCTGTACCCAAAAGGAGGTGTGGAAGGAGAGGCTTATTTGACACATTCCAGCAGAAACCCCACAACCACAGTGGGAGCCCTGCCTGTGCGTTCTCTGTTGTGCACCAGGCAGCCAGTGCACACGCGTGGACACAAACGTGTGCGCAAACACACAGAGGCATGCATACACGCAGATGTGCAGACGCATGCACACATGCAGACACACACAGGGTCACGTGCACACACATGTGGATACACACATACGCACATGTAGCGACATCTGCACACATGCATGCACACAGGTGCACGTGTGCACATACGGACATGCACACGTGTGCACTCAGAAGACCATAGGCACGTGCACAGGCAGACACACGTACACACAGACACGCACACAGGTGTATACAGACACGCAAATACGTGTACACACAGATGCATGTACATACACAAACACACACAGACGTGCACGCAGGCACGTGCACACATACGTTCAAGTACATGCGTGCAGACACATACATACGCGTGCACACACAGACACACAGACGCACACACAGGCACACGGATGTGTGCACACAGCCCCACGCAGGCAGGGCTCCTGCGTGCGCACACCCAGGTGTTAGGCAGGAGGTCGCCCTGCACAGGCAGGTTTCCCGGCAGCAGGTACCTCTCCTCGGCCCGGTGCCTCTCCTCGGCTTCCTTCTCTCTGCGCTTCTGCTCTTCTCTCTGCTGCTCGAGTTCCTGAAGCTTCTGCCTTTCGAGCTGCCGTTTTTTAATGGAGGCGTCACTCAGGTGTTTGGTTGAATCAAAAGAAACCTTTAAAAGCAAAGAAACAGGGCAAGATAGAATTACCTACCATTTTATTTAAACATACGGTAGGACAGAGCCACACGGGGAAGCTTTCCTAGAGCCGTCCCGTGGAAGCCGAGTCATTTCAGAGAACACGCGACACTGAAATACTTTCCACTCGCAAACCCTCATGTGCAGACCCTAAAAGGGGGACCCCAAGTTAAACCAAATCAGGCAGACCACAAAAAGGGGGGCCCCAAGTTAAACCAAATCAGCCAACCAATGAGCGCCTCAAGAATTAGCCAATCCAACAAGGATATAATTCAACAAGGAATACAAACCAACGCTGAGATATAACTGCACTTGGCCATTTATTAATTAAAAAAATCAGTATGTTTATAAGACAATCTCTCCCTTCTGCTCGCAGGGCCCCCACCCTTCCCTTGGAGCAAGGCCCCTACATGAGCAACAGACGGCACAAAAATTCAGCATCTTCTACAAGGTTGGGTTACTTCCCCCGAAAGCAAACGCAAACCATACTCGATGATGATGTAAGAAGCTGCAAGCTCCAATTTACGGGGCCACCTTGAGAGCAACCCGGTCCACTCGGCTCCAGCACGGTTAAGTTCTCCCAACAGTTACCACCTGAACCACGATGGAATGTTCCACCTTTCCACCTTTTCCATTTTACAAAACCTGCCAGAGCCAAGGTGTGGAAACAGCCACCTGTTTTCACACCCGTGCATCTGAAATGCTACTGAAAACACAGTGGCTTTTACAATTTTATCTATGGGGATGCCCCCAACATGCAGGGGCATGAGACAACAAAACCTCCGGCTGGCCCTCTAAACTATACCGAGCGCTCTGCAGGAAAGGCCGCGGCTCTCACCTTGATGTTGCAGGCCACCGCCTTGCCGTCCTCGCCCTTGTACATGAGCTTCATCCCACGCAAGGCGCTCATGGCTTTGATGAAGCCCACGTACTCACAGTACTGGACGTAGGCCTCAAAGTTCAAGTGTCCCCCGAAACTGAATGTGTGGAAGTTGCGGCCAGTCATCTCTTCCCGATACGGGTCCAGCATGGGGATGTCGACATTGCGGATCTCGCCAAACTTCTCAAACACCTTGACGAGGACGTCCTCACTGGGCTTCTCGGAGCCGGACTCCTTGAGGGCGAACCACTTGCACGGCAGCCCTTCCAGGTGAATCGTGTCCGGCCTCTCTCCTGGCAAAGTTTCGTTCATATCTTTTGCGTCTCGAAAAAAGGAGTCCCAGTCATGGCGCGTGGGGAAATCTATCTTGAACTCAGCGGCGCGGACTTTCAGGATGTCAGAGAAGCCGCTGAGCTTTATTGTTTTGCCGTCCAAGCAGGCAAGGAAGGACTTCACAAGGCTCTTGTTCTCGACCTCCCCTTCAAAGCGGATGAAGTCCATTGTGCTCTTGGAAATGCGGAGGGTGGAGAACTGGTGGCTGTGCACCATGCCCTTCAGCCTCTCCATCACCTCCCAGTTGGAGATGGACTTGCCCGGCTGCTTTAGCTGCGGGAGCGCCACACTGATGGTCATCTTCGTGATGGGCTTGAGGTACAAGCCGAACGCGGGGCACAGCTCCACGGCCTCAGACGTGTCGTGTACGATGGTCGCTGCTGCCATAGCTGCGCGTTGGGCCTGAAACGAAAAGCATGAACGGTCAGGGCGAGGCACAGAATGAAGTGTCACCAAGCTGGGTGGGGCTTCAGACCTAGAGAAAAGAAACAAACGTGCTTTTCTGCCTTGTCAGAGATGCTGGGCTCTACCTCATTAAAGGCCACCATCAACTGAGTTTAAAATATAATTCTTTAAAGGGGAAAAAAAAAGTTTGCAAAAGTCTTTTAATGCAAGTTCTGGTGTCAAAACTCCCCTTGCCGTTGGGTCTACACTGATTACCTACAAGGAACTCTCCCAGGAAGCTGAACACGGTGTGTGACCTAACCTCAGTGGCAGGGAAGTGGCACACTAGAAACTGCTCCACAGGAGACTGCACACACTGCGCTGGGGAGGTGAAGGGGCTGCAAACAGCTCAGCTCCAGGCATCGGGAAAAGTCCTGTGAAGGAGGCAGAGTGTATATGTGCTCACGGAACAGGAAGGAAACACAGGCTGGAAAAAAAACCCCGAGAACCCTCAACTTTAACATCTATCTTATCAACCTGCAGATGTAAACTTCTTTTTGCCCAACATAAAGTCAAAGAGCAAGAGCCTTTCCAAAACTTCAGGCCTGGAACCCACAGGCTGTGCCCTCTGCCTCCACCCACCCTGGAGAAACCCAGCTCCAGCCCACAGGTCTGACAAGTTGGCTGCTTCCGGAAAGCCAGGCTCCGGGGATGGGCCTGATCCGCGGAAGCACAAACAATACAGGTGGTCGCCAGCCGACCGTGCCGCCCATCACCCCAGCTCCGCAGCTTCCCTACCAGGGCCTGGGGTCTGCAGCGGGAGGGTCCCGGAGGAGCAGAGGCTACCGGAGCAGATTGGGTTAGGGGGGGATACAGGGGAGGAACCCTGGCTGCTCAGGACCAGCCAGTGTCACGACCCCATCCCGGGGCCCTTGAGGGCCGCTCCGGATCCAGAACCCACACGGCTTCCCCGGCTGCCCCACCCTCCCCCGGCCGCCCCCTGTCCCCCCGGTACCCTCGGCTGCCGGCTGTTGCCCGGTCCCCAGGCCGCCCGTGTCCCCCCGGCCTGTCGCCCCAGCAACCCCACACCCCGCAGCCGCCCCCAGTTGCCCCGGTGGCCAGGCCCGGCTACTCTGGCACCAGCGACCGCCCCGTCGCCCCGAGTGCCCCTCCCCCGGCCTCCGCCCGCCCCCGGCCAGGCCAGGCCCAGATACCCCCGGCGCCCCGCCCGGCACGGCCCGTCCCGCGGGGAGGGAGGCGGCGGCGGTCGAGAACCCGGAACCAGTGGTTCCGGGGCGGGCAGGCGCTCACCGGCGCGGGGCTTCCCTGCCACCCGGCCTCGGCGGGCCCGAGCTCCCCGCCGACCCCCGACGACCCCCGGAGGCGCGGCGTCCCCGCCCCACGCCGCCGCCGTCCGCCGGAGGCGCCCCGGATGTGACCCGACGCCGCACCGCCCCCTTGACGCACTTCCGCTTCCGGCGTCTGGACCCGCGGAAGCGGGCGCGCGGCGGTGCTTGATTTCTCCTCCGTATCCCCGCCCCCTCTGGTGGGCGGGACTTCCGGGGAGGGCGTGGGGGCGGGGTGGCCCGGGCTCTGCACTGCGCCTGCGCGGGCCTCATCCCGCCCCCACGGTGCCGCTTGCTCTCTGCAGTTTTTTTTTTTTTTTTTTTTTTTTTTTTTAATTCAGTTTTATTGAAATACATTCACACATCATACAATCATCCATGATATGCAATCCACTGTCCACAGTATGATAACATAGTTATGCGTTCATCACCACAATCTATCTCTGAACATTTTCCTTACATCAGAAAGAACCAGAACAAGAATAAAAAATAAAAGTGAAAAAAAAAACACCCAAATCATCCCCCCATCCCACCCCATTTGTCCTTTAGTTTTTATCCCCATTCCTCCACTCATCCATACACTAGATAAAGGGGGTGTGATCCACAAGGTCTTCAAAATCACACTGTCACCCCTTGTAATCTACATTATTATATAATTGTCTTCAGGAGTCCAGGCTGCTGGGTTGGAGCTTGGTAGTGTCAGGTATTTACTTCTAGCTATTCCAATACATTAAAGCCTAAGAGGTGTTATCTATATAGTGCATAAGAATGTTCACCAGAGTGACCTCTCGACTCCATTTGGAATCTCTCAGCCACTGAAACCATTTTGTCTCATTTTGCATCCCCCTTTTGGTCAAGAAGATACTCTCAGTCCCACGATGCCGGGTCTACATTCATCCCCGGGAGTCATACTCTGCGTTGCCAGGGAGATTTACACCCCTGGGAGTTGGGTCCCACGTAGGGGGGAGGGCAGCGAGTTCACCTGTCGAGATGGCTCAGTTAGAGAGAGAGAGGGCCACATCTGAGCAACAAAGAGGTACTCAGGGGGAGACTCTTAGGCACCATTACATACAACTTTAGACTCTCCTTTGTGGTAATGTGCTTCATAAGGGCAAGGTCCCATGCTCAAGGGCTCAGCACATCAAACCACCAGTCCCAATGTTTGTGACAACATACGCTAGGGGATCACCACAGCACGCAGTTGGGTGGGGGTGTTCACTCAGGTCCGCCCAAAGGAAACTTTTTGGGGCCGAAGCGTGCAATAATTTTACTTCAACAGTAGAAGCGTCAGACCCGTCATTTGGGTCTAAATTTTAAAAGGGGGTAGCTTTATCCTGATGCCCCTAGTATGTCACATATCCTCAAAATGAAAATGTAGAGCCAGAGGGCAATGCAGAACTCCCCGTTGATCCACGCATCGCACCAAAGCATGAGCTTCCGAAGGGGCTGGCAGTCGATGAGGGACCCTGATGGCAAAGGAAGTCTCAAAAAAAAAAGGGACTGATTCTTATTTTCTGGGTATTTACCATGTGTGAGTCATTATGCCACTTCCTGGGCTGACTTGAAAACAAGAATTATCATCACTTCCTCCTTACACACGAGGAAACGGAGGCACTAAGAAGCCCCAGGAAAGGGGAGTCCTCTTTGAACCCAAAGAGTTTGCCTCAGACAGGCACATATCTTTTCTTCTTCGTTTGCATTTTTATTTCTTTCTGGGAACAGAAGAGTGTCTTATGTTCTCTTGAAAATCGCTCTCCCAAAGGCCGCTTTGCATGTGAGGATGGCATGATTGTGTCCTTGGGGAAATGTTAAATTTGGAAACTCCAATTCCACTCTGCTCTCAGGACGATTTGCAAAGCAAATTGAAAAATGATACATTCACTCCCTCAGAATCTCCGAAGGCCAGTCTCAGAGTCATTCAAGAGATAATTATAATAATTTGGGAGATGGTCAAGGAAAATGCTTTTATATTTTTCAGGAAAATAACCATCTCCTGAATGCACATTAGAAATAGAAAATCAAAATTGCCTGATGTCCGCAGCCTAGTCCTAATCCCACCCCAGGGGGTTAGCAGAATGCTAAAATGACCTCTAAAAGTACTTCCCCTACGTGACCTGTCTTATCCCCTCTCCTATTAAGTGTGGGTGGGGCCTCTGAATATGATAGGAAATCACATCCATGGTTTTCTGGCAAAGGTGAAGGGATTTTGCAGGTGTAATTAATCCATTGATTAGGGTTGCTCAAAGAGGAGATTATTCTGGGTGGGCCTGACCTAATCAGGTGAGCACTTTAGACGGTCTAGAGATAAGAGAGGGAAGAAGTTGGAGAGATTCAAGGAAGCAGAGATATTCTTCTGTTGGCCTTGGGAAAGAAAACTGACATGTTGTGGAGAGGGGTAGGGGTTGCGGGTGGCTTTTAGTAGCTGAGAGCCTCAGTCTTCCAAGTACAGGGAACCCAATTCAACAAACAACCAGTGAACTTGCAAGATGACTCCAAGCTCCAGAAAGGAATGGAGCCTTGTGAGATTGTGAGATCCTAAGCAGAGAACCAGCTAGCTCAGGCCCAGATTCCTGAACCACAGAAACCGTGTGATTAAAAACAAAAACAAAAACAAAACAACAACAACAAAAAAACCTATGCATGAAGTAATTTGTTATGCAGCAATAGCTAACTACTACACCTAGGAAAAAACATACGAATCTTTAGGCTCTCATCTCTGCATCCCACACACACACAAGAAATGTTTTCCTTTCTATGCTTAGATAAGCAGCAATTTTGTCATTTTGCTCATCATCTTCTTCAAATAAAGAGTTCACAAGTCACCTGTGCTCTGTAGGAGCTCTTCAAAGAGACTCCACCATCTCCTGTCCCCAGGGAGCTTTAAACATGGACAGGTCCAGCAGGCATCTAGAACCAAAGACCAAACAGAAAAATTAGGCATTGAACGGTCTTGATGTTAAATAAACACGTTAGATGGAGACAAATGGGCACATATGAAGACTTTATATCAGAAATGCATATTAACCTTTTACCTCAGCCCAAATGTATCACCCTGACTTCAAAACTCAAGCTTCTCTTCCACACTTTTCAGTTCTAACAACTTCTCATTTTAAGATGCCTCAGTTCCCTGTGGCCTCTCCAGTCTTTTTTTTTAATTCAATTTTATTGAGATATATTCACATACCATACAATCATCCAAAGTGTACAATCACCTATTCATAATACCATCTTATAGTTGTGCATTCATCACCCCAATCTATTTTTGAAGATTTTCCTTACACCAGAAAGAATCAGAATAAGAATAAAAAATAAAAGTAAAAAAGAACACCCAAATCATCCCCCTACTCTCACCCTATTTTTCATTTAGGTTTTGTCCCCATTTTTCTACTCACCCATCCATACACTGGATAAAGGGAATGTGATCCACAAGGTTTTCACAATCACACTGTCACCCCTTGTAAGCTACATTGCTATACAATCATCTTCAAGAGTCAAGGCTACTGGGTTGGAGTTTGGTAGTTTCAGGTATTTACTTTTAGCTATTCTAATACATTAAAACCTAAAAAGAGTTATCTATATAGTGCATAAGAATGCCTACCAGAGTGACCTCTCAACTCCATTTGAAATCTCTCAGCCACTGAAACTTTATTTTGTTTTATTTCACATCCCCCTTTTGGTCAAGATATTCTCAATTCCATGATGTCGGGTCCAGGTTCATCCCCGAGAGTCATCTCCTGCATTGCCAGGGAGATTTACACCCCTGGGAGTCAGGTCCCATGTAGGGGGGAGGGCGGTGAGAAAGCCAAGTTGGCTTTCTCCGGTGTTTTGCATTTGCTTCCTCAATCCCCTGGAGACATTTCTGTGATTTGCAAATGCCTTCTCCAACCAGGTTGCACTCCAATCTTCTCTCCGAATTTCCTGGCCCTCTTCCCAAATTGCCCACTGAAATTCAAGGCTTCTCCTAAAACATTTCTGCCAAAAGGAGAATTTGAGATGCAGTTGGCAGCAAGATCATTGACGGAGGTAAAATGCACGCTGTGTGTTTCATCCTGGAGCACGAGTCTGGCTGGGAGTGCAGTGTTTTAGGCGAGTCTTTCACAGGCATTGAATCATCACCCCCCACGACGACCCTGCGTGGCCTGTCCTCCACTGGCGAAGTCTGCGGAGGTAGCCACTTCTAGGCCTTCTGGAAACAACACAGATCCCCGATCCAGGGAGGGGCGACTCTCCAGCCAGGGAGCACATGCATGCCCAGGCTGGTTTACAAGCCACTCTGAGAACATAAAAGCTGTGGAACACCTCCCCAGGAAAGTCTGCAGCTGCAGGTTCACCCGAAGGCCTCAATCCCAAGTTAGGAACAGAGCCCTGGGGACTTGGGTCCAGAAGCAGATGGAGGAGGTGGGAAGATGTCACTCAACCATAGGAGTCCCTGTATATGCAAGTGTGCGGGTGACTGTGTGTGCAGTTGAGTGCGTTCATGTGTGCAGGTGAGTGTGCATGTGTGCAAGCGTGTGTGCAGTTGAGTGTGCATGTGTGTGGTTGAGTGTGTACAGATGAGTGTGTCTGTGTAGTTGAATGTGTGCAAGTGAATGTGTGCACTGTTGAGTGCATGTCCAGCTTCAGTGTGCATGTGTGTGGTTGGGTGTATGCACAGTTGAGAGTGTGTATAGTTGAGCATGTGTGCTGCTGTGTGTTGTGTGTGCTCTGGTGTGTGTGTGCAGTTGAGTGTGCATTGTGACTTTGTGTGTTTCCTCATGACCGTGTGCGTGTGCACTTGGGCAGTTGTGGGTGTGTGCATGTGTGTTCTTGTGTGTGTGCATGTATGTATCTCTGTACACATGTGAGCATATCTGTGTTCACAGATGTCCATGTTTGGATTCAGGAATGTATATACAAGTGTGCCATTGTTTATGTATGTGTTTGCATGTGTGCACATGTGCAGGTGTGTCCAGTTGTGTGTGCATGCATGTGCATGTCTACATGTGTGGGTGCATGTGTGTAGCTAGACTGTGTGTGTGCACGCCAGTACTTGTGTGTATGCTTGTGTAGGCATGCATTTGTGCAACTGTGTGCCCATGCGTGTCTTCACTGTTGAATATGACATGTGTAGGTGTGCATTTGGGAGTGTGCACAAACCCTTGCCTGTGAACATGTTTGCATGTCTTCACTCGTGTGTGTACATGCACGTGTGCATCTGTGTGTGCACACTGCAACATCTCAGCGCTGACTTTAAGATGGACACAGGCACACCCCTTCACACACACATGCACACGCTCAACCTCAAGGAAAGAATTCTGCATTCATGTGTGTGCGGGTTTGAATGTATTGTGTCCCCCAAATGCCATTATCTTTGTGGTCTTGTGGGACAGACGTTTTGGTGCTGGTTAGATTTGCTTGGAATGTGCCCCACCCAGCTGTGGGTGGTGACTTTGGTGGGATACTCCCATGGAGGTGTGACCCCACCCATTCAGGGTGGGCCTTGATCAGTGGAGCCATATAAAACATGCTGACTCAGAGAGACTGGATGGAGTGCAGCTGTGAGTGACGTTTTGAAGAAGAGCAAGCTTGCTAGAGAGGAATGTCCTGGGAGAAAGCCATTTTGAAATCAGAACTTTGGAGCAGACGCCAGCCATGTGCCTTCCCAGCTAACAGAGGTTTTCCGGACGCTATTTGCCATCCTCCAGTGAAGGTACCCGATTATTGATGTGTTACCTTGGACACTTTATGGCCTTAAGACTGTAACTGTATAGCCAAATAAACCCCCTTTTTATAAAAGCCAATCCATCTCTGGTGTTTTGCATTCTGCAGCATTAGCAAACTAGGACAATGTGTCAAGGGTCATTGGCTCCAAACGCCTTCCCAGCACGTGGGTGTGATGGGTCGTGGCCCAGACTTTCCTCTCCCCGGAGTGGCTGGGACTGTAGCCCGTGCAGCTCCCTCTTATGCATCAGCTGCCCCTGACTCTGATGCTCCTCGCGAGCCTTTCCAGGGAATCTGAGGCCCATCTGCCGGGTGGAGAGAGAGCTATATCTGATTCCACTCCCAGGCCCGTGAGCATCAGGCCAATGAATGTTTTGGGGTGTCGTGGACACTTGTGGGCAGTCCTTCTAGCAATAGCATTGAGCTTTGCTTTGGGGAGCCACTCCCTGCCTATTAGCAGGCTCAGTGGTCTCTCACCCCAAGCTGCCTGAGCAGACGCTGTGCCCAAGCTTTAGAATCGGACTCCTGGCACATCCGTGGGAGCCAGCCTGAGCTCTGCTCCATCCTTGAGGAAGCACCGCACGCTCCCAGCTGGAGTTGGACATTGGAGCCACTCAGAAGCAAGCGCACAGCTGTGGACACCATGCAGGGTCTGAAAACAAAGCCAAAACAGAGGAGAACAAGCTCGGAGTCAGAAAGACTGGGGACTGGTGACAGGCTGTGAGCCCTGGTTAGCAGTTCCCTGTCCTGTCAGTTCCACGAGTCGTGAAATTCTCTTGAGTTCAGTTTCTGTCGCTTGCACTTGGAAAGGCTCCACCTGATACAGATGACCACGGGTGCATGCTCAGCACTGGTGTTTAATGAGGCATCACAAGAAGTGGGTCTTATAAACTAAGTGCTTGCTTTCTGTGGAGGATTGAACTGTGTACCCCAGTTTGGACATGTTCTTGGTCTTGCTCTGCATTCTGGTGGGTGTGGACCCACTATTAATAGGATCTCTTCAAGATGCTACTCCAGTTGAGGTACAGCCCCACTGAAAAAAGGTGTGATTTAATCCAGATTACTGAAGTGCCTTATAGGCAGAGTGAAAGTCAGACGGAGAGAGTAGCATGGGCAGCAACCAGATGGTGGAAGTCAGTGGAACCCAGAAGAGAAAGGAGAAGACACTTCCGTGTGCATTGCCATGTGATAGAAAAGCCAAGGAACCCCCAAAATTGCAGCTAGCCAGAAGATACCAACCCCAGGAGGAAGCAAACTTTCTAGCCTCTGAAACCATGAGCTGACAAATTCCTGTTGTTAAGACAACCCAATGTGTGGCGTTTGTTTTAGCAGCTGCGAAACTGAAACTTCACAACCCAGAGTCCATCTGATTCTGACTTTCCTACAGGTTTTACATCTTTCCCTCTGTTCTGGTTTGCTAATGCTGCTGTTTTGCAAAACACCAGAAATGGATTGGCTTTTGTAAAGGGAGTTTATTTGGTTACAAAGTTATAGTCTTAAGGCCATAGAATGTCCAAGGTAAGGCATAAGCAGTTGGGTACCTTCACTGGAGAAAGGCCATTGGCATCCAGAAAACCTCTGTTAGCTGGGAAGGCATGTGGCTGGCGTCCGCTTGCTCCCAGGTTGTGTTTCAAAATGGCATTCTCCAAAATGTCTGCATCAGCTTCCAACGGCCATCTTCAAAATGTCTGTCTCAGCTGCAGCTAGCAATGAGCTCCTTCTGTCTGAGCTCTTTTAGGGCTCCAGTGAACCACTCAAGGCCTACGCTGAATGGGTGGGGTCCACCTCCATGGAAACATTCAATCAGAAGTCACACCCTAATCAAAGATGTCAAGACAGTTGGATGGGTCACATCTCCATGGAAACAACCTAATCCAACTCTTCCAACCTAATCAACACTAATATGTCTGTTCCCACAAGACTGCATCAAAGAATATGGTATTTTCTGGGGCACATAATATAGCCAAACCAACACACTCTGTCTGCATTCCTTTCGTTTTGACCCAGATAAAGATATCTCGTAAGCTACTCCTAGAGGAAAAATGCCTGGTATGTAAATATAAGGGTCTATAAATGTATAGATGCATCTCTCTGTCATCTGTGTATATTCATCTATCTGGGAATATCCACCCATACATCTACCCATACATTCATCTATCCATTCATACATCCATGCATCCACCCTCCCATCCATTCATCCCTCCATCCATCCCTCCATTCACCCACCCACCCATCCACCCATCCGTCCACCCACCCATCCATCCATCCGTCCATTCAACCATCCATTCATCCACCCCCCCACCCACCCATCCACCCATCCATCCATCCATCCCCCAACCCACCCATCCACCCATCCATCCATCCATCCCCCCACCCACCCATCCGCCCATCCATACATCCATCCCCCCACCCACCCATCCACCCATCCATCCATCCATCCCCCAACCCACCCATCCACCCATCCACCCATCCATGCATCCATCCCCCAACCCACCCATCCACCCATCCATCCATCCATCCATCCACCCATCCATTCATCCATCCACCCACCTACCCACCCACCCATCCATCCATCCATCCACCCCCCATACATCCACCCATCCATCCATCCATCCATCCTTCCATCCATCCATCATCCATCTATCCATCCATCTATACATCTACCCACCCACCCATCCATCCACACATCCACCCATCCAGCCAGCCAGCCATCCATCCATCCATCCACACATCCATTCACCCATCCACCCACCCACCCATGCATCCTCCCTTCCATGCACCCCCCATCCCTGTACCCATCCATCCTCCATCCCTCCATCCATTTTCCTCAATATCCATGCCCCTCAAGCCTTTATGGAAAATGCCCCTTTCCACCAGATGGCACACCCACCACCCTAATGAAAGCTGGAGGAAGTGAAGCTGTATTTATCCTCTGGTTTTGACGCCAAGGTCTTGAGGGTCAGCTCATAAATCACGAGTCCTCAGGAAAAATGCCAGCTCAGTGGTTTCCCACGAATGTTACCCTATTTATGAAATCCACCCTGTGCAGTCATTCTTTTATTAGAAAGTTCTTCATTTGTTCCAGAACTTTTCATGCAACCGGTGTCTGTTTTTCCCTAAACCACATGCTAAAGAGAAAGGGTTGTTATGTTGCCTTTAAAATATCCACACCGCATATTGGGGACAGTAGGGGGGACATACTCCTTCCTCTACTTGTGGTGAATGCATAAATTGGCCAAACTTTTGAAAGGGAATTTGTGAGGCTCTATTACCATTTTTAATGAGCACACAGTCCCTTTGACTCAAAAATCCCACTCACAGCTGGTGATTCAGCCTATAAAATTATTCCCCACAGATAAACAAAAGGGTATGTCCAAGTTATATTGCATAGATAGATAGAGATGATCGACAGATAGGTGATACATAGATAGATGATAGATGTGATAGGTACATTGATGATAGAGAAATAGAGATGGTAGATAAGTGATAGGTAGGTAGATAGATAGATGATAGAGACATTTGCGGGACACTGATTACGTGCTTCAACTTGGTGGGCCTGGGCTGGGGGACCGGATCCACCCCTGGGGAGGGTAGTGGGTACGGGTGACAGCGCCCTCCACAGCCCCCCGGGCCTGGGAAAGTGAGGCCGGAGGCAGGCCCCATTTCCTCACCCAAATTACCAATGTTAGGGGAGGCTTGCCGGAGGGAACCGCCTTTTCCCCACCCCCTTATCTTGCCCGGACACTCCCCGTTGCCAGCGCAACTCCCATCACCACCGGTGCGCATACATTGTTGCCGGACACCGTTACGGGAGCAACTTTCGCCCCTTTTCAATCAACCTCCGCGCTCTCTCAGAACCAATCCAAGCCTTTAACCCCTACAGCTACCCCGCCCTCTAAACCGCCCGATATAAGCTTGTACTCTCCCCTAATAAACGCTCTCTCTTGGTTTCTTCACCCTAAAAGAACCGTGTCCCGCCTGTTCCTTTCTCGCCGCCCTCCATACTTTGCACGCCCCCGCCGGGGACCTGGCCAAGTCCCCCGCCTCGCACTCGCCTCCGGGAAAGAGCCCCCGCCGCCGGTACCCTCGGAGCAATCCTGGGAGCCTAGGATTTAGCAACCGGCCGCCACCCCCCCCACACAGACGGATCAACTGCGACCGCAGACATTGCATGCACTATACAGTTATTGTGCATATATGTATGTATATATGTATCTATGTATATATACATCTGTATATAATGCATGTATGTATTACATATCTATATATTCCCCACAGGCATACAAAGAAGTGGGTAATTAATGTATTAATTAATGCAATAATGCCTCTGGTAGCATTAATTATAAGACCCCAAATTGAAAACAGCTGCAATGTACACACATGTAGGGGGAGTGGTTGTAGCCCAACCCAACCCTGAGTGTGATATAGCTGTACTCGCCCAACAAGATGCAGTGTTGTGTGAAGAAGGCATGTCATAGATGGTGATGAACTGCATGCTTGCTTTGTTGCCATCACAAGATACTCAGTGGTGACTTCTGAGCTGGGACTGGCAGTTTGGGGTGGGGAGGTGCAGTGCTGTAGAAGGCTGAGAAAGGAGGTGGGGTGGGGTAAAGGACCTGGGGTGAAATACAGGCTGTGGTGTTGGATGTGCAGGGCAAGGGACGAATCCCAGGCTCCAAGCACCGGCCAAGGTTGTTGACTTAAACATGGAGTGGGATCAGGAGCAGGAGCAGTTTGGGACAGGAAGGAGAGGGGTGGGTTCCTAGGACTTATGTTGACTTGGAGGCACTGGACAGCTACCTTCCTTGAGCTGTCCCACAAGGTGAGGGGCTCAGGACAAGTCCAGGAGTCGGAAATCCAAGATGTGGGAACTGCAGCCCCTGGGACAGGAGAAAACTGCAGACAGGATGCTGGGGATGTCACCGTCTGAGAGAGAGGCAGGCAATGGACAGCAAGGAGCCTAGGGCAAGGTAGAGATGGGCCAGCAGATGGAGAGAATCAGCAGAACACCTTCCCCCCAGGCTCCCTCACACACACCCATCACTGCTTTGAATTTTCTCTCCAGACCTGTGCACCTTCAAACCAAGCTCGAACCCATCAAGACTCACCCCCTGGGGCAGGAGAGAGACCCAGCCTCCCCTGAAGCTACATGAGTCTCCAAAAGGTGATCAAACTCAGGTTGGGTTGGCCAAGAGCAGAGGTGGAGGACAACGGCTACAAGTTGGAGCTCCCTCACCTGGTGACCAACCCAGGATCTCATGGTGGTTGAAGGGAAAGGGGATCCCCAAGAGTGTCCAGGCTGAGACTCAGCCACATAAAGATGGGGAGACTGTCTTTGAAATTACATTTCATTTGCCCACCCAACAAGCCCCTACATGTGCCAGGTACGGAGACACCAGCAGGTGCCCACGAGTGCATGCAACATGCATACACCTACACCCTCAATGAAGGAGGTAGGCAACCAGAGAGCAACACAGCAAACAAAGTTCCTTCTGCTTATGACAAGTGCTTCAAAGGAAAATGTGGAAGGGTGGGTGATGGGCTGAATCATCTCCCCCCAAAAATATGTTGAAGTCCTAACTCCTGGGACCTCAGACATGACCTTATTTGGAAATACAGTCATCGCAGGTGGATTTAGGCGAGTGACAATGAGGTCTTCCTGGAGAAGGGTGAACCCTTAATCCAATACGACTAGTGTCCTTACAAGAAGAGGAAATTTGGAGACAGAGGGGAGAATGCCATGTTACAATGAAAGTGGAGAACACCAAAGCATCCCCAGAAGTCAGGAGAGAAGCATGGAACAGACTCTTCTGTGTGGATTTCAAAGGATGCCCAACCCTGACCACACATTGTTTCGGACTTCTGGTCTCCAGAATGGAAGAGAATACATTCCAGTTGTTTTATGCTGCCCGGTTTGTAGTGCTTTGTTGTAGGAGCACCAGGAGATGAGATGGAGGGATGGAGGGAAGCTAGGGCAAGGGAGGGTCTCCTGAGAATGGAGAAGTCTTAAGAGGGTGAGAGGAATTCGGGGCCCCCCTGAGGAGCTGGGGTAGGATGCAGAGGTGTTGGATTTCCTCACCTGGATTGTTGCTGATGTTCTCACAAACACGGGACTGACGGCTTGACATGCTGAGCCCTCTGTCTTGGGACTTGCCCCCATGACACTTGTTGCTGCAAAGGAGAGGCTAGGCCTCCCTATAATTGTGCCTAAGAGCCTCCTCCTGAATGCCTCTTTGTTGCTCAGATGTGGCCCTCTCTCTCTAGCTAAGCCATCTTGGCAGGTGAAATCACTGCCCTCCCCCTACGTGGGACCTGACTCCCAGGGGTGTAAATCTCCTTGGCAACGCAGGATATGACTCCCGGGGATGAATATGGACCCAGCATCATGGGATTGAGAACATCTTGACCAAAAGGGGGATATGAAACGAAATGAAATAAAGCTTCAGTGGCTGAGAGTTTTCAAATGGAGTCTGGTGGACATTCTTATGCACTATACAGATAACACTTTTTAGGTTTTAATGTATTGGAAAAGCTAGAGGTAAATACCTAAAACTACCAAATTCAAACTCAGTAGCCTTGACTCTTGAAGATGATTGTGTAAGAATGTAGTTTACAAGGGGTGACAGTGTGATTGTGAAAACCTTGTGGATCACACTCCCTTTATTCAGTGTATGGATGGATGAGTAGAAAAATGGGGACAAAAATGAAATGAAAGACAGGGTGGGAGTGGGGGGATGATTTGGGTGTTCTTTTTTATTGGAATTTTTTATTCTGATTCTGATTCTTCCTGGTGTAAGGAAAATGTTCAAAACTAGATTGGGGTGATGAATGCACAACTATATGATGGTACTATGAACAGTTGATTGTACACCATGGATGATTGTATGGTATGTGAATATATCTCAAAAAAACTGAATTAAAAAAAAAAGAGGGTGAGAGAAGGGGAATCTGTCCTCTTGGAGCTGAATGGCCGTCCCCCTACAGCCCTCCAGGGGTTGAATGTGCTCATCGTGCCTTCCACAGGAGAGATCATGAAAACCTCCCACCCACCTCCTTGGAGAGTGGACTCTCAGGGGATCTCTGCAAGTCTCTGACCTGTCAAAGCAGAGCTCAGAGTCCTGGTGGAGACTGTGAATACATCTCGCTGAGTTCAGCTCACTCTCATCGCCCCTCTTCCCCATTGCCTGTGGGTTGTCACGTGAAGTTCCTTCTTCACATGAACTTCAGGCTCTTCTCTGAAGCTTGAGGTTAGTTTCTTGAGCTTCCTCCTCCGTTTGTTCAAAGGTGGCTCTGTATTATCCACTTTTAAGAAGAATGGATGAAGTATTTTCATTCCTGAGTGCCTTCTCTTTAATTTCTCAACCACATCCCTTACATCTCCACGTTCCTTCCTCAAAGTCAGCGTGGTTAGCCCTGGAATTAGTGGCTACATTGTGTGAGTGTTTGAAAGAACCTGTTATCATTCACCGAGGGACTGACCGCAGATCCACATGGTTCACCTCCAGTTTTCGGTCCTGTCTTCCATGGAATCGTCATTCAATTTCTCCTTCAAAGAATGGGTCAGCAGCAAGCTTCCAACAGTAAAAGAAGGGGTATTTATATATTCCTCTATTTCTGTTTTGAAATGGGAAGACATGGTCAGAATTGATGATTTGGTCCATTGGCTCACACCAGAGGCATCATGACCGAAACTTCCAGGCATCTCGGGAATCCAGGTCAAAGCAAAGTTGCTTGAGAAACTTCCTCCTATTTTGAGAAGAAGAAATGGAGAACAGCAAAGGGGTCTCTGCAAACCCACATAAACCGGGTCCTAAAAAATCCAGGGATCTGGAGACCTGAGAAATGGGAAGCATCTGAGCCTTCAAGGAGATTAAATTGAATTTCAAGGAAATTCCATTCGTTTCTTATCACTTACTGTAGTGTTAACCGGATCATGGAAGGGGGAGCAATTGGGTTATTCTGCTTAACCCACAGAATCACAAAATGAAAAGACAGTTTCAGGATTACCACATTTAAAAGGCACTCAAGACTTCCTCATTGCAGGCAGTTCAAACTGAGCAGAGAAACCCAGGCATTTGATCCTAAATATGTGACAAATGGCTCCAATCATTGCTCCTTTGCAGTTAGACTCAGAGAGGTGGGGACCCATGCAGGTCTGCAAATGTGGAGGTGCCTGGGCTCCTGATCCCTCGACCTGTCAGCCTGGATGGCCCATGCTACACCTGCAAGTCCCCTGCTGCACCTGAGTGTCCCCTGCTGCACCTGGAAGGCCCATGCTGCACCTGGGTGGACCTTGCTGTACCTGGGTTTCCCCTGCTGCACCTGGAAGTCCCCTGCTGCACCTGGATGGTGTCTGCTGCACCTGGGCAACCCCTGCTGCACCTGAGTGCCCCCTGCTGCACCTGGAAGTCCCCTGCTGCACCTGGGTGTCCCTTGCTACACCTGGAAGCCCCCTGCAGCACCTGAGCATCCCCTGCTGCATCTGGGCATGCCCTGCCACACCTGGATGGCCCCTGCTGCAACTGCACAGTCCCTGATGTGCCTGGATGGCTGCTGCTGCCCCTGGACAGCCCCTGCTGCACCTGGGTGTCCCCTGCTGCACCTGGATGACCCCTGCTGCGCCTGGACAGCCTCTGCTGCACCTGGATTGTGTCTGCTACACCTGGAATCCTCTGCTGCACTTGGAAGTCTCCTGCTGCACCTGGGTGTCCCCTGCTGCACCTGGATGGTGTCTGCTGCACCTGGACAGCCTCTGCTGCACTTGGAAGTCCCCTGCTGCACCTGGGTGTCCCCTGCTACACCTGGACAGGCCCTGCTGCACCTGGATGGTACCTGCGGGACACTGTTATCGAGTTCTGACTTGGCGGGCCTGGGCCAGGGGAACTGATCAGCCCCTAGGAAAGGTAGTGGGGCACGGGTGGTTGCGCCCTCCACGGCCCCCCGGGCCTGAGAAAGTGGAGCCGAATGCAGGCCCCATTTCCTCACCCCAAAGTAAAAACCATTGGGGAGGGCTTGCCGGAGAAAACCGCCCCCTTTACCTTGCCCACCCACTCCCCGTTACCGGAGCAACTCCCGCCCCTTTTCAATCAACCTCCGCGCCCTCTCAGAACCAATCCAAGCCTTTAACCCTTGCAGCTACCCCGCCCTCTAAATGCCCGATATAAACTTGTACTCTCCCCTAATAAACTCTCTCTCTCTCTTGGTTTTCATCATCCTAAAAGAAACGTGTCCCGCCTGTTCCTTTCTCGCCGCCCTCCATACTTGCACGCCTCCCGCCGGGGACCTGGCCAAGTCCCCCGCCTCGCCCTCGCCTCCGGGAAAGAGCCCCCGCCGCCGGTACCCTCGGAGCAATCCTGGGAGCCTAGGATTTAGCAACCGGCCGCCACCCTCCCCCAGACGAGTAAACTGCGACCGCAGTACCTGCTGCACCTGAGTGTCCTCTGCTGCACCTGGAAGGCCCATGCTGCACCTGGGTGGCCCTTGCTGCACCTGAGCATCCCCTGCTGCACCTATGTGTCCCCTGCTGCACCTGGAAGTCCCCTGCTGCACCTGGGTGTCCCCTGCTGCACCTGAGCATCCCCTGCTGCACCTGGACAGTCTCTGCTGCATCTGGATGGTGTCTGCTGCACCTGGACATCCTCTGCTGCACTTGGAAGTCCTCTGCTGCACCTGGGTGTCCCCTGCTGCACCTGGATGACCCCTGCTGCACCTGGACAGCATCATCTGCTGCACTTGGAAGTCCCCTGCTGCACCTGGATGTCCCCTGCTACACCTGCAAGTCCCCTGCTGCACCTGGGTGTCCTCTGCTGCACTTGGAAGTCCCCTGCTGCACCTGGATGTCCCCTGCTACACCTGCAAGTCCCCTGCTGCACCTGGGTGTCCTCTGCTGCACCTGCAAGTTCCCTGATGCACCTGGATGTCCCCTGTTACACCTGCAAGTCCCCTGCTGCACCTGGAGAACCCCTGCTACACCTGGACAGGCCCTGCTGCACCTGGACAGTACCTGATGAAGGAACCCTGTATTGCCCCTGCTTGCTGGCTTGGAGCTCACAGGAAGTCAGGAAAACCCTGTGTTTTGTGTCCACTGCCTCTGCCTCTGCTGCCACCTCCTCCCTCCCTCCCTCTGTTTCTTCCATTGGCCGAGACCCCGGATCTGCCCAAGTGACACCAAGGGCCACCTGTCGTGGAAAGAGATGAAGGTGGGGGGGTTGAACCAACCTGGAAACCCCAACTCAGGACAAGGCTGAGGTCCCAGGACCCAGAGAAAAGATCTCTGGAAGCAGGCGTGAAGGTTACAAGTTGCCTTAGCAAGCATCAGGCTCTGCCCCCAGCCCTGGGGTCTCCAGGGCCCCTCACCAGAAGGCAGAGGGTCCACAGAGGATCTGAAGCCACTGGGCTGTAGTCCAGCCTCCTAATGAGCTCTCTCTCCTCAAGGTGGAAGGCCCGGGGAAAGCTGCAGGTAGCATCAGGTCCCCAATTTTGCAGCTGGAAGTACATCATGCCTTCCCCAACCCTGGGCCCATTGTGCCGAAAGGCAGCTGCAGGTTTGCCCATGCTCTGCCATGTGTTCAGGGTTCTTGGGAACCTGGGCCTGGGGGCCCAGGGTGGGTTTCTCTCTGAACAGACCAGAGGGTGTCAGCTTCAGGCCAAGGCCCTCTCCTTCCTCCAGCTCAGGTTGGGCAACACACCAGGAGAAGGGCATTTATCACCTCTTGAGGCCAACATTGCTCACACTTGTACAGAACTCTGAGGTTTGGCTGGCATGTTTCTATCTTTCAATGAAGCCTATTTTCCAGGGGACACTGGAAAAGGTGAGTATCACTTGTGCTCTTTAGCTTCAAGTCACTGCAAGATGGCATTGTCCCACCTTACGGATGATGGACCAGGGCCACAGACGGTCAGGAAGGAAAGGAGAGGGAGTTGGGCCAGCTGGAATCTCACACCCAGGGCCAAGCCAGAAAACGTACCCTAGGAGCAGCGACACTGCCCTTTCACCAGCTGCATTGCATGCTGTCTTCATTTTCCAGGGCTGCTCTGATAAAATACCACTGAGTGCTTTAAAACAATAGAATTTTATTCTCTCACGGTTCCAGAAGCCAGAAGTCTGAGCCAAGGTGTGTGCAGGCTCCTTCCTGCCTCCTCCAGCTCCTGGTGGCCCCAGGTGTCCCTTCGCTTGTGGCTGCCTCACCCCAGCTCTGCTCTGTCTTCACACAGCCTCCTCCTCTCTGTGTCTCCCCTTATAAGGACCCAGTCAGTGGGTGCAGGATCCACCATGCTCCAGCTGGACCTCATCTTCACTTGATTCCATTTGCAAAGACCCTTTTTCCAAATAAGCTCTCATTCTGGGTATCAGGACTTAGGACTCGAACATATCTTTTTGGGGGACACAGTTCAACCAGCTGTACTTCCAAAGCCCTCAGACTGTCTCTGGGGTCCCACAGTGACTGCTCCCCACAATGCCTGAAGACCACTCTTGGAACCAATCTGTTATTTTAAGACTTTGGAGGTTTATTTTCAAGTCTGCATTGTGTTTTCATTTTTTATTTTATTTTATTTTATTTTGCACAAGGAGATGATATATTCTGAGACTATAATAACAGTGACAATAGGATCTGCAAGAGCTAGTGGTTTAAACATTGCCTTGCAGTGCACATTTGCTCCACTCTGAGTGCTCTAGACACATTATTTAATGACTTTTGAGTCTCGTGAGAGTGGCTGAGGAAGGCCAGATGCCCGGACCATGCAGTCCATGCAGCAGGTAAACCCAGGTGAAGAGTCATGAGCCCACGTCTTGCAGGGCTGAGCTGTGCAGCCATTCCTGGTAAGACTCCGGGCTCACACACACCCTGCTGTGACTGGCGGGATGTTGACCGATACTCTGCTTTGGGCGTGGGCAGAAGCCCTGCTGGAGGGACCCGCAAAAGAGTGAGATGATGTCAAGGACACAGACAAGTCCTCCAAGGAAAGAGCCCGATAGAAGCTGCCTCACCCCGGGATGAAGCCAGTGGAACGCAGCAAGGAGTCAACCCAGGTGGGAGCTTGGGTCCAGGGCTGTGCATCGGTGCCTAACAGAGCACAGACTCAGACGGGAATTTGAAAGGAAAGGGAGACTTCCAGATGACCAGGCAAACCATCCCTGCATACCGGAACTAGACAAATGCCTCAGAGCAAGGAACGTCCTTTCTTTGGAAGCAATCTTGGATGCTCAAGAAAATACTGTGATATATGCCTGTATGCACATATGCTAAGCCAAATACACAATGCAACAGGAAAAGTTATAGAATATTTAACCTCATGCCCCCCCATACTGGACTGAATAGCATCCGCCAAAATCCATGTCCATCCAGAACAATGGGCACTTATCTGGAAATAAGGTCTTTGCAGAGGTAATTAGATAAGATCTCAAGATGAGATCATCCCAGACTATCCAAGTGGACCCTAAACCCAACAACAAAGAATCTTTGTAGGAGAAGGGAGATGGCTCAGGGCGGACAAGTACTGAAGATGAGGGCAGAGATGGGGGGGGCAATAATGCCGAGGATGGCAGGCAGCCACGAGAAGCTGGAACGGACAACAGTCGTCCCAGTTACACCTTGATTTCAGACATCTGTCTCCAGAACTGAGGAGAACAAATTTCTGTTGTTTTAAACCCCCCAGTTTGGGGTGCTTTATCATAGAAGCCTTTGGAAAATCATACACCTTCCCCCTCATCTCTAAGCCCATAAAAAAAGTAGTCTGTTTTTTTTTTTTAATTGATTAATAGACAGGATATTTCACCCATTTTAGTTGAAGGGCAGTGTGCTGGTTTGAATCTGTTTTGTACCCCAGGAAAGACTATGTTCCTTAATGCAATCTTGTGGGGGCAGACTTACTGTGGGTGGGTTCTTTTGATTAGGTTGTTTCCATGGAGATGTGACCCACCCAACTGTGGGTGGGACCTTTTGATTAGATTATTTCATGGAGGTGCGACTCTGCCCATCAGGGTGGGTTTTAATTAGATCACTGGAGTCCTTTAAGAGAGTTCCAGAGAGAAGGAGCTCGGAGAAGCTGAGAGAGACATTTGGAGAAAAGCTAAAATATGTAATCCCAGGAGAAGCTAAGAGCCAACACAGACCCAGACACTTGGAGATGCAGACTTAAGAAAGGCATTTGAAGATGCTAAGCTAAGAGATGAAATCCAGAGTTTGCCCTGGAGAAGCTAAGAGAGGATCCCCAGATGCTTAAACAGAAACACCTCAGGAGTACCAGGCAAAGAGCTGAGAGCAGCTAAAAAAGAAAAGCCCAGAGACATTGTGGAGAAAGCCAATCTGAAACACAACCCAGGAGCAAAGGACCAGCAGACATCAGCCTCGTGCCTTCCCAGCTGACAGAGGTGTTCCGGGCGCCATTGGCCTTTCATCAGTGAAGGTGTCCTCTTGCTGATGCCTTAGTTTGGACACTTTTGTGGCCCTAGAGCTATAAATTTATAACCTAACAACTCCCCTTTATAAAAGCCAATCCATTTCTGGTATTTTGCATAAAGACAGCTTTAGCAAAGTGGAACAGGCAGGTATGCTCAGGTTGAGCAGAATCCATGCACAGAAAAGCTGAGACAGTGGTACTTTTCATGCTGGCTCTACTTTTAGGAGCTGCCTGACTTCACACAAGCTGAACACTGCATCTCGCTGCCCTCAGCACCTTTCTCTGTGAACAGGGATGGCGAATGTGCCTCCTTCACAGGATGGCTGTGGGATCTGTGAGATAACCCCTGCATGGAAGTCTCAGTGCTCAGCCCATGGGGGTCTCCACAGACGGCTCTTCCTATTGGAGATTCAGGGGTCTGAGCTGAAGCTCTACATGAAATTTGGCTTCTATCATCCTGTGCCCCATTCAGAAACAGGACGAGGCTCCAGAGGATGAGAGGTTGTGACTTTTGTGAACCCCACTTTCCCTGCAGACACAAGCAAGCAGCTCATCAGGGAAGTCTCACGATGGACATATTTCCATTCCCCTCCATCAACCAAGCACACAAGCTTCCTTACCTCACCTCACGCTACAACCTGGCTTTCCCTCGATTCCATGTCTCTGCTTATCCTCAAGCCTGGATCTGTGTATTTTCCTTGAAAATTTTATATTGTTTTGTGATTATATATTGAAAATGGTAAATCCAAGCTAAGGAGTCATTCAAAAGCAATAATTAAATCTATAAAGGAAAACATGGGTTTTAGGAAGTTAAGGGAAATATAAACTGAGTTTGTGGTAAGTTAATAATTCATTAAGCATAAATTTAAGGCACTGAACACTTGGGTAGTCCAGCTTTTAACCCTATTTATCTATAAGCAGGATTTCTGTCCCTCCTGATAGAAGGTAGAAAACAAAACTGACAGCCATGATGAGTGTTAGGTTTTTTGACAAGGAAGAGAAGAGATCAAAGCTCAACTGGAGAAAGTTTTATTGCAGCCATGTGCAGGCAGGCTGAAACCTCAGAGTGGCAACAGTTTTATAGCTTTTTTTTGGGGGGGGAGGGGGGAATAACTGTTGGTGGGTAAGATAGAGAAGTAAGGAGTTGAGTCAGGGGATTGGTTTTCTTGGGGTGAGGTAACGAGTTGACCTTAGGGTAAGATATGGAGTTGATGTCAGGGTTTCAGGGTAAGATAAGGCATTGACATTAGGGTAAGATAAGGAGTTAACGTCAGGGAGGTTATTACATTATGGAAAAATTTTGTTTTTGTCCTTGCTCAGACTGTTAAGTTAGCTAAGAGTGGGGTTTATGTGAACAGTCATGTCTGTTGTGGGAGAGCTTCTAAGGGTGTGTTTTGTATGTTTTGGGGGTGGGGAGTTTTGCCTAACAATGTGCACATTGGTTTTGTGGATAATTGGGTAGATAACTGGGGATTATGGGGACAATTCAGAGAAAGAATGGCTTTGAGCAAACAAAGCTTCTCAGAGCAAGGCATGGAGATTTGGTTTGGAGAGAGGTGTAAGGGGGAGAGAGAACCTGCCCCAGTCACTGGTCATGGCTTGGAGGAGGTTGCAAGAAAAGGTGATTTGCACTCATCCCTAGTAGTGACAAGAATCAAATAGTCTCTGCAAGAAGGAACTGAGGACACAGCTAAGCTTTCTGTGCAACAACCAACAAGGTTGTTGCTAAGAGATTTGGTGGAGATTTTCATTAAAAACATAGCCCAGTGAAAAAAATGCTGGTTGGTTTGATGGAGATTCTATGAATTGATTAAATGTTGCTGTGCAAGTGATATTTTAAGGAGATATGCTGCTGGAGAGAAAGATATCATTTCCTTTGTGTAGAGTGGAAAATAAGATGTTAAGATTAGGTAGAATAGCACCTCAGAAGGAGAGATAAAGATATAAAATGTAGATATAAAAGTTGGCCACGGTCCTGAGAGAAAGGATGGCCTCCTGTTTCTTTCAGATGCAGGTGACCTTTCCTCTTCTCTTTGGGGTAATTGGAGTATAATTCAGAAAAGACTGGAAGATACTGGACTGAGACAAGTCGAGACAAGAGAGAACACAGCCTGGAGAGCAGATGGGTGCAGGGGATGGGCCATGTGGGGGTTTCCAGCAGCAAGAGGCAGCAGAGGGAGGCCCAGGACAGTGGCCCCTTCAGAGACCTACAATGAGTGAGACCAGACGTAGAGAGAATCTCCAGCAGTACCTGGTCCTGAGATGTCACTGAGGAAAGTCCTGACCCTCAACACCTGGAGCTCACCTCCTATAGCTGCACCCTGAGGTGGACGGGTGGGGGCATTTGCAAAGATAGAATATCCCAGTGACCAGTTAACTGAACTAGGGTTCAATGTCAGAGAACTGGCCACCTTTGTCCTCTCCATCCAACCATCTCTCTGTCCATCAGTTCATCAGTCTATCCTTCCACCCATTGGCCCACTCATCCATCCACCCACCCATCTTTCCATCTGTTCTCCTATCTATCCATCCATCTATCCAACCATCCATCTGTCCAACCACCCACCCATCCATCCATCCATCCATCCATCCATGTATTCAACCATCTGTCCCCACACCCACCCCTCCATTCACCCACCCATACATACATCAGTCTATCCATCCATCCCTCCATCCACCCAACCACGTATCCAACCATCCATCCATCCTTCAATCTACCCACTCATCCATC
This sequence comes from Choloepus didactylus, assembly GCF_015220235.1. Classification (NCBI taxonomy): domain Eukaryota; kingdom Metazoa; phylum Chordata; class Mammalia; order Pilosa; family Megalonychidae; genus Choloepus; species Choloepus didactylus. Next base: position 803,358 of record NW_023637621.1, on the reverse strand, counting down.
CATCTATCCAACCATCCAACCATCCATCCATCCAACCATCTTTTCAACCATCTATCCCCCCATCCACCCCGCCATTCACCCACCCATACATACATCCCTCTATCCATCCATCCCTCCATCCACCCAACATGTATCCAACCATCCAACCATCTATTCAATCATGTGTCCCCCCACCCACCGCTCCATTCACCCACCCATACATCCATCCATCTATCCAACCAGCCATCCAGCCATCCAGCCATCCTTCCATCTACCTACCCATCCATCCATCTATTCAACCACCCATACATCTACCCACCCATCCAACCATCCATCTATCCAACCACCCATCCATCCACCCACCCATCCATCCACCCATCCCTCCATCAATCCACCCACCCATCCATCCATCCACCCACACCATTCCATGGTGGCCTAGTAAGGGAGCTATTGCCTGCCCTATGCTGCCCGATCCATATTTTACCCACCAAGCACCCATAGATTCCCTCTGACCATCTTCGGGTGGCACTGCTGCCCACACAGCTGTCCATGGGAAAGGCGTCAATGTCCTTCAATGCAGCAGCCACACTCCCCCAACCACAGGAGCTAAACATTTGGGCAGCCTGTTAGACTGGAGCCTTAAAATAGTGTCTTACAAACACAGAGAACATGTTTTCTGAGCTAAAAAGTGAGGAATTGTTACTGGGCAAGACAAAGGTATTTCTGAGCAGCAGAGAAGATGGGACACCAGGATGATGCCTGAAAATCCCAGATCCCTGGGGGCTGCAATATTTCTGTGGAAACCGAAAGCAGATTGGTGGTTGCCTGGGGCTGGGGGGAGTGACAGCCAATGAGTACATTGTTTCCTTTTGGGGTGATACAATGTTTTGGAACTAGATAGAGGTGATGGTTGCACAACATTGGGGATGTACTAATTGCCACTGGATTTTGCACTTTAAAATGCTAAATTTTGTTTTAGGTATATTTTACCCCAGTTAAAATAAAGTACAACACGATGATTGCATGAAGGGGAGGGATTCTATTGATAACCCATTGAATCTCACCTCTACCTGCTTAACTAAGCACTTCTTGCTTGGAAAATAACCTTGAGATTAGCTTTTGTTCTCTCTCCTTCTCACTGGGGGAGAAAAGCCTGCAGAGGGGTTGTCTTCTCAGTAACTCACTAGGAGTAAATGGATTCACCAAGCAGGACCAGGGAAGGGGAAAGAGGCTTGGGGGTTGACAAAGAGCAGTGAGTACCCACCCACCCCCATTTATTTTAACCAAGGACGGCCCCCTGGCTCACTCTCCCACCACCCCTAGGTTGCAGACCCACCTTTTCAGGCTAACGTTCAACAAATGTGGCTCTAATATTACAGTTCCTTTTCAGATATGAGGTTTTTTCCCCATTTCCCCCAAGACACTTCCTCCTGGCTTCACCCTCACCCAGGGGGCTCAGACACATCCCAGAGTCCATCTCTTACTCACCTGGACTTACCTGCCTTAAAGTATCTTTATGCCCCACCCCCAAATAAACAAGCTCACTCTTGTCTAAATCCCAAGAAGAAAATATCTCACCGCAATGTTTTGAGTTGCCTTCATTCTGCCATCGTCAGTCTTCTTTTTGTCCATTCAAGAGTGAGGTGGTCAGTTAGCAGCTGTGAATAACGTGCATCCTCCTTAGATGTTCTTCCTGAATTTACATCCTAAAGGTCAGCGTTTCCTGATAAGACAGTAAGAAGAGTCCTGGAGAGCGTGTCCTTCTCAGAGAAGCATCCTAGAGAAAAGGCTTCAGACCATCCCCACCCCATCCCATATAAGGAGAGTTTGTTCCTCGTCGAAGGGGAGGGGGCAGGAGAGGAGCTGAATCGACACATCTCCAGGAATGTCTGGGCAGCTGTCCTCTCAGCCCATCTGAGCCCCCCCCCCCCAACATTAGCTGGTCATCTCTTAAGTGAAAGAGCAACTGAGATTATCTTTGCAGAATACTTTGGGGGAGAGAGCAAGGAGTCCCCATTCTTTGCTGCATTTGTTACCTAATATGAAAGCAGGAGATAGCTGATGCACTTCCTTCCTCCGTTTGGACCTCTCTGTCCCTCCCCAGGCTCCTTCCCTGGGGTTTTCTCTCTGCACCTTGGCCACCTGCTGCTTTGAGGGGGATGCATGTGCAGCAGTCTCCAGAAAGTCTCATGCTCCAGAACTCTAGCCTTTGCATCTGGGTGGCACCAGAAGTCCATTGTGGAAGGCTGCATTGTCTATCTGGACCAGAAGGTGCCCTATGCACCCAGCCACTCGCTCCCCTTGGGTCCCTAATCCGTAACCGAGCCTTGCCGCGTCCTGGGGCTCCTAAACCCATTGTAGGCTTTGTTCTCGCTCTCTCGAGCTGGGGGTGGCCCTGTGCGTCAGACAGAAGCTGCAGCCAACTGGTCTCCCAGCTCTCTGGGCCCTTTCAGGGGTCCACATCATGGCCAGCTGTCCGTCTCCCAATGGCAGCCTGCTCCGCCAGCCCCCATCACCTTCTGGATGGTTTAACAGTTTTCAGACAATTTTAAAAGAAGGACCTGGTGAAACCTGCCCCTTTGCTCCCAGGCTGCTGCCACTCGCCACCTCCCATCCCCCACTCTGCTCCCAGACCCTCTTGCTCCCCAGGTGGCCGCCACCTCAGGGTCTTGGCAGAGGCTGTTTCTTCCTCCATTCTCAGGGAGCTGTCTGTCCCCCCTTCTTTCCCAATCAGCAGCACTCACCCTTCCAGCCTTGCTCATTTGCCATTTCCTTGTGGCCACAATCCCACACTTCCCTGATTAGCCAGATCTCTATGTTACGATGTTCTCCAACTTGCAGTTTGTAAGCCCATAGGGTATCAGCAAAACCCATTAGTTGATAGTGAGCATTTAATATTAAAAAACTTCAATTAGGAAATAATAAAGTAATGTAGACTAGAATAAAATACAAGTTATCTCTTTGTAAAAATTTTTAAAAATACAATATAATTTTGAAGGATAAAATGCCACTGTTCAAACCATGTGACTATGCTATAAACAGAGTAAAACGATTGATTTAAAAATAAAAAAAAATAATAAAATGCCAACAAGCCTCTCATGATGAATAGTGTAGTGGTTTATCGTTGGCTGATTTAGTTAGGACTATAAAATACCCTGTCCTTTGGGTGGGGCTGTCCGTGACTTTAGTTCCCGAGTCTTTGATATAATATAACTTTCATGTCATCGAGTACAGTTTTGGGATCGATCTCAAACACAAGCCACAACACATGAAATTAAAAATAGAAGAAGATGTACTCAGAATGATTGTGCTTGGTAGGGGAGTTACTGTTTGCTAAACTTTTGTACCGGTTCCCTGAGTAATGTGGTTTTGAGTGGGTTTGTTCTCAAAAGCACCAGGGAGATACACCCCCTCTCCACTCCATGTCCTCAACACTTGTCACGGTGAAATTTCTGTTTACTTGAGTGATTTTTTGTTACTGAGGTGAAATATATATACCATAAAAGTAACCATTTTAAGCTGTACAGCTCAGTGGCTTTTAGCACAGCCACAGTCTACTTCCCATTTTCATCTTCCCCAAAGGAAACCCCAAACCCGTTAGCTACCTCTCCCCGCTACGCCACCTGAGCCCAAACCTCCTGCCTTCTATATGGATTTGCCTAATCTGCACATTTTGTCTAAATGGCATCACAGGTGTGCTTCTTTGGCTCAGAATAATGTTTGCAAGGTTGCTGCCTATTTGATTATTTTTAAAGCCTGTACTTGTCCCACCCCCCACCCAAGACAGAGAGATTTAGAGGAACAGGAGCCTCTAGGCACATGGCCACTAAATGAATGAATGAATGAATGAATGAGTGAATGAGTGAATGAATGAGGGATTATACTGCTGTCTCAGTTCCCAAGCTATTATGGCCAACACTACATAATGGGTTGGCTTAAACAATGGAGATTTATTGGGTCACAGTTTCAGAGGCTGGAAGGCTGCCTTCCTCCCTGGTTTGGTGTCTTCTGTCTGCCGGTGTTCTTTGGGGTCCTTGGCTTTTCCACCACACGGCAATATGGTGGCATCTTCTCCCTTCTCTTCTGGGTTCCATTGACTTCTAGCTTCTTTTCCCCACCACCCTAGCCCCCACCCATGAGTTTCTCTTTATAAAGCCTCTAGTTTAGGGTTAAGACCCACCCTGATTCAGTTGGACCACAGCTTCAGTGAAAATAGCATCTTCAAGAGGTCCTGTTTACAGTGGGTTCACACCTGCAGAAAAAGGATTAAAATTAAGAACTTTTTGGGGGGAGAGGTTACATAACTCAGCCTACTCGTAACGAACGCAGAGCAAGAAAGCACTGAAGTCTCCCCATCTCAATTTTCTCAACACAGTCCCCTCCCCCCAAAAAAAACCTAACTACTCACATTGGATAGTAAAGCAAGAAATAAGCCTCTTCCAATGTCAATTTTGTGGAAATTTAGTTTTCTATTTGATTACCAAAAAAAAAAAAAAAAAAAAAAAAAAAAAAAAAATTCAACCCTAGATGCTTCTACATGGAGACAGCTGAGTTTTGTTCTTCAAATTAAATTATTAAATTCAGCAAGTGCTTACTGAACACACTCTGAGCCAGTTTGTATCTGTCAGTTTACATCAGAGATTCTCTGCCTTTGTGTACCCGGCATTCTGGGAGTGGGAGGGTAGAGCTAAAATACACAGGACTATCGGGGTTCAAGGTGGTCCCCTGAAAGACAAGTCCACCTGGAACCCAGGATGTGACTTTTGGAACAAGAGGCTTGGCATTTCTGATGGGTAAAGTAGGAACAAGTTCACAGAAATGTTGCTATATTAGGTTATTTTCTTGGGGGTAGAGTAGGAACACGTTGGAAGCAAAGTAGTTATTTTAGGTTAGTTGTCCTTTTCTTACTCCCTTGTTATGGTTTGTTTGAAATGTTTTTTCATTGTATGTTTTTTTTATTTTTTTTTTATATAGTTGATTTAAAAAAAAGAGTTAATTAAAAAAAAAAAAACAATGAAAAAATATGCAGAGCCCCCTTGAGGAGCTGGTGGAAAATGCAGGGGTGTTGGGCTGCCCCACCTCGATGGTTGCTGATGTGCTCACAGACATAGGGGACTGGTGGTTTGATGGGCTGAGCCCTCTACCACAGGTTTTACCCTTGGGAAGACGGTTGCTGCAAAGGAGAGGCTAGGCCTCCCTATAATTGTGCCTAAGAGCCTCCTCCCGAAAGCCTCTTTGTTGCTCAGATGTGGCCCTCTCTCTCTAGCTAAGCCAACTTGAAAGGTGAAATCACTGCCCTCCTCCCTACGTGGGATCAGACACCCAGGGGAGTGAATCTCCCTGGCAACGTGGAATATGACTCCAGGGGAGAAATGTAGACCTGGCATCGTGGGATGGAGAACATCTTCTTGACCAAAAGGGGGATGTGAAAGGAAATGAAATAAGCTTCAGTAGCAGAGAGATTCCAAAAGGAGCTGAGAGGTCACTCTGGTGGGCACTCTTATGCACACTTTAGACAGCCCTTTTTAGGTTCTAAAGAATTGGGGTAGCTGGTGGTGGATACCTGAAACTATCAAACTACAACCCAGAACCCATGAATCTCGAAAACAATTGTATAAAAATGTAGCTCATGAGGGGTGACAATGGGATTGGGAAAGCCACAAGGACCACACTCCACTTTGTCTAGTTTATGGATGGATGAGTAGAAAAATAGGGGAAGAAAAAAAAAAAAGGCACCCAGAGTTCTTTTTCACTTAATTGTTCTTTAATTTTTATTCTTATTATTTTTGTGTGTGTGGTAATGAAAATGTCAAAAATTAATTTTGGTGATGAATGTACAACAATATAATGGTACTGTGAACAATTGAATGTACGCTTTGTATGACAGCATGGTATGTGAATATATCTCAATAAAAATGAATTAAAAAAAAAAGGTAAGGCTCTTAGATGAGGTTGTCCAGGATCAGGGTGGGACATAAATTCGATGAGGAGTGTCCTTAAAAGAAGAGAAGGGACACACAGAGGAGGAGGCCAGCTGACATGGGGGCAGGGTCCTCCAGCCAAGAGATGCCAAGGACATCAGTAGCCACCAGAAGCAGAAAAAAACAAGGAAAGAGCTTCCCTAGAGCCTCCAGAAAGAGCCAACCTTGCCCACACCTTCATTCCAGACATCTGGTCTCCACAACAGTCAGAAGATACACTACTCTTGTTTCAACTCATCCGGGTAATTTGTTATGGTAACCACAGGAAACTCACTTAGGCAATTAAAAAAAAAGGGGGGGGGGGTTGCAATGAGAACACAATTCCCTCCTTTTTCCTGCTTATGGAGATTCCACAGCCCTTTGGGTGAAGTAAGGAGAGAAGAGCTCTTTCTTTCAGCTCTCCCACAAGTGGAGAGAACACAGCCCCACGTCGTCACTCAGCATCCTGCAAGACTGTGAAACCAAAACCAAGGGAGAATGCAGGGAAATAGATGCTAAATTTCAAGGGAGAGAGGGTTGGCTCTGGAGTTTAAAAAGCAGGTGCAGTCTTTACAACACAAACCACGTGAGCTTCAGCAACTGGCCCCAAGACGAAAGATGTCCAGCAATCGTCTGGGAACAATTGAGGAATTTAGAGAAGGGTGGCCTGGGGACCCCAGCTGTGGATACTGGGGGGCTGCTGTCTAGGTTTGGGGCTGGATGCTTTGGAAGGTTGTTTCAATTGTTTTTTCCCTTGTCCCCTTATATTCTGACTCCCCCTTGATTTTGCCCCATCCCACCCCTACGTTTGACTCGCCGGGACCCAAGCCAGAGTAAAGATGGAATCCCTCCATCTTTCAGGGTTATAAAGGTAACTGTGTCTGTCCTTTCTTGACAAATACTCCCTCAGAGACATAAAGACTAGCTTCTCCAAGATGGCAGCCCCATAACTCTACAAACCTCAGAGCTTTCGGGCAGCATTGTTGATGGTTTGGGGGAAATGTTTCCCAGGAGCCTGAGACTGAGATTCACAAGAGACAATGTTCGGGGATCCTGAGGAGCCCATGAGAACCAGTTACCCTTTTGCATTCACCTTTAAATGTCACTCTTTTTTCTCATCCTCCGTCTCATCTTGGGCTGAATAACTTCAGTTTTAGTTACCCCAGCAGAGGTGGAGAGAAGGTTCATGCAAAGTATGGGACATGAGAGTGCTTTGCAACCCAAAAAATATTAACGAGACAAGGGATTGTTATTTCGGGGCAGAGGTACTATAGAGATCCCCATTGTAAGAGATTTCAGAAGCACGCATTTCCATTTCTTCTGATCTTATCCCAGCCATCTGCTGGCATTCTCTCTCTCCCTCCATTTTCTCTTTAAAATCGTGAATATGCTTTGGACTTATTTTTCTACAAACGTAATCACCACAATGTATCTATCTCCAGTTTTCTCGGAGTCTCTAGAATTTCAGGTGTCTGGATAAAATGCTGCCTTTTCAGATCTGCGATGGGCTAGAGTGACTTTAGAGAGGTCGGTAACGCACAGTCCCACTTAGGTGAGGAAACCAAGGCACAACAGAGCATTTGGGATTGTCCTAAAATAACAGAGAAATTTAGAGCAGCCCGTTAGCCTAGGGCTGTGGGTTTCCCTTTGTCACAGCAACAGTGGGTTCAAATACATATAAGGATAGAAAGGGTGTGTGACTTTTTGTTTTGATTTTTTAAATAATGTGAGATCGAAGCAATGGCTTTTCATCCAAATGAACCCAAAGTCTGTTGTTCTTTAGGAAAAAAAAAATACATTGCAAACAATTTTCTCCCAGATAGTTTAGCTCTCCTTCCAGCACAACCCAGATCCCCTCCTCATTAAGAAGCCAAATTTTACACCTGTGCCTGTTAATGGCTTGGTGTGGTGCTGCCACCTGTTGGACAGGTTATAAATTACATGCACTGCTGAAAACGGATGAAATTGCTTGGATCTGACCCAAAATTAAGCCGGGTCTCTTGATTGTTTGCAGACAGCGTGCTTCCTTTCCATGAAGAAGAGTGTACGTGTACATATCTGTATACACAAATATATGTATATGTCATGTATGTCTTGAAGCACATAAGCCAATTCAATTTTTAAAAGCCCACCAGTAAAATACCCATCAACACCTAATATTCTTTCCAAAATTAAACTGCTAGAGCTTCCATTTGTAATACAGTACAACAAAGCTCTATAAATTAATATTAAAGCAATAATAGCCAATACAGAAAAACATATAATTCTTGGAAAGCATTTTTCACATTCTGGCTGCGAAAGTATTTTTATAAAGTATTTTTAAATGGTGTCCACCCCAGAGATCCAGATTTTGTCACTCAGGAGAGTGGGGGCCAGACGTTGATGTTTAAGATGCTCTGTGGGTGATTTTGCAATGGACAGCTGAGGGCAACAATTCAAGCAATTCAGCCCCAGAAAATTCTGACTGTTGTTTGCCAGAGGACAGGAGGTAGGCCGACTGGAATTTATTATTGATAAAGCTAAACAGGTGCAATGATTTTGTTTTGTGGGCTACCTATCAGAATGCCTGCCATGCAATCTGCTAATGGGACCAAAATACTTGAAATTGGTATTATCCTGCAAAATTCAGGCCAGTTTCACTCTCAGAGAAATGTGAGCTACTAAGAGGTCGTTGATAAACCCTAATGATATTTATCCTCACAGCAGGGAAAACAGGTCTGAGCCGTTGTAACGAGTTCCAGCACTTTAATCAATTTCAGCATCACACCCCCACATCTCCGAATCAAGGTGAGGGACAGCGTCCTTCAAAGGATGTCTCAGGAGGGCTTCGCCACTCTGGAGGGGCCCCCTCCTGGCCAGGACCCCCAGTCAGACTCCTGCAGAGGTCCTTTGCCCCTGGAGAGTCGAGGGCTGTGCCCCTGGGACCCCCACCCATGCCCATATCCCCAGCTGCCCACCACGGTGAGCTCCAAGTTTCTGCACAGACTCAGCATGCTTCCTTTCTGCCTTTTTGGTTTTATTCTATCTTTCTTTTTTTTTTTTTTTTTTTGCAGGTTTGCATACCTGGGGCAATGGTGGGCCAGACCAGAAGTTTTTGGCTGTTCTTGAGGTTTGGACAACCCAGGAAAGAGACCAGGAGGTGAGGCCACCGGCACTGAGGGAGGAGCTGGCTCCCGCCATGCTTTAGAGTTAGCTGGCAGGGTGAGGGTCTCAGGAGTTAGTGGGGCCAGAAGGCTGTGGGACCCCTGAGCTGGACGAGGACTTGGGGGATGCTCAGCAAGGACAGCTTGGGGGTGTCTGTCTGCTTGTACAACTGCTCATTACAGCACCTGGGTGCACCCGCCTGGAACTTTCTCAGTACCAGGACGACCTTAGACAGAAGTTGGCAAGCAGGGAGGGAAGTCGCTGATGCCTGGAGCTGGCAGGACGGCCCCCTTGGTCCCTGGAGACCCCAGCTTCCCAGGCAGCGGGTTCTGTATGGGTCTCTGCTGCCCGAGGCTCTCCCAGGAAGCTTGCCCCTCCTGGGGTGGGCTGTGGACCCCGCCACGGCATCCGGAGCTTGTGGGAAACAGCCTCCTATCCTGCCCTGTCGTGCCCAGTGTGTGCATTTTAACAAGACCCCAGGGTAGCTGCGAAGACTGGGCTGGGCGGCCACACTGTGTGTGCAATCGGAGAGGGAATTGGCAGGTCCATGTCCTTTTGGAAAGCCACGAGGACTCCACCTCCTGTTTCAATCAGGGCTCACCAGATGCACAGAACCAACAAGATACCATATGTATTTATATGCATATGTGTGTAGGTAGATAGATGACATAGATATAGATATAGATGATGTAGATGTAGATGTAGATGTAGATGTAGATAGATAGATAATATAGATGTAGATAGATAGATAAGATAGATATAGATGATAGATTGGTATATAAATAGATGATAGAAGGACAGATAGATGATAGGTAGAGTGATAGATATAGCTATAGATAGATGATAGATGTGTAGATAGAAAATATATGCATGGACAGAGAGATAGATAGACAGATGACAGAGACAGATGATAGATGGATACATGGTAGATTGATAGATGGATATCGGTAGATGATAGATAGGTAGACAAAAAGATGATAGACGATGGATGAATGGATAGATGGATGGACAGATGGATGGATAGATTAGATAGATAGATAGATAGATATAGATAGATGATAGATGGGCATATAAATAGATGATAGAAGGACAGATAGATGATAGGTAGAGTGATAGATATAGCTATAGATAGATGATAGATGTGTAGATAGATAATACATGGATGGAGGAAGAGATAGATGACAGAGACAGATAGATGATAGATGGATATCAGTAGATGATAGATAGGTAGACAAAAAGATGATAGATGATAGATTGATGAATGGATAGATAGAAGATTGATAGATGGAAGTTGGTAGATTATAGGTAGATAAAAAGAAGATAGATGATAAATGGATGGCTAGATAGAGATGACAGGTAAATAACAGACTAATAGATGATAGATGGACAATAGATATAGATACAGATAATAGGACATTTAATATTTAATATTAACCTGTTAATATTAAGAAATTAATTTTAAGGAGTTAGCCCACATGATTGTGGAGCTGGCAAGTCTGAATTCTGCAGGCAGGTTGGTGGACTGGAAATTATGTCAAGAGTTGATGCTGCCATCTTGAATCTGAAATCGGTAGGGCAAGCCAGCAGCCGGAAAACAGAGAGGAGAGGGTGGTGCAGTCGTGAGGGGGATTTTCTTCTTCTTCGGGAAACTTCAGGGATTGCTTTTAAGGCCTCCAACTGATTAGATGTGCCTTCCCGCACCCCTGCATTATCAAGGATGATCTCCCTTACTTAAAGTCAACAGACTGTAGGTGGAAACCACATCTACAGAATCCATCCATACAACCTAGACGAGAGTCAACTGGCTGTAGGCATAGATCACTTCCACAGAATCCCTCCACAGCAAAACCTAGATGAGAGTCAACTGATTATAGGTGGAAACCACATCTACAGAATCCTTCAAGGCAGCACCTAGTCAGATGTTTGCCTAACTGGCACCTTAGCCTAGTCCAGGAGGCACATGAAATTAACCATCATCCTCCCCTCAGCTCTACACGACATTTTCAGGTGGGATTTGCTTTCTTTTACATTCCTGAGGTGAACTTGCAATGGAAACCCCCTGTGTGGACTTTTCTGTGTGCAGAGGAGAGAGGAGGCCAAGCAAGCTTGGGATGGGGCAGCCCCAGCCCCCTCCCCAGCCATGCAAAGGCTCAGATAAGCTACTTAACTCTTTGGGCCTTGGTTTCCTCAAGCCAATGAGTTGGCTTTGGGTCCCAAGTGAAGATGAGCTTGGCAACTGGAGAAAGACAACAGGGTAGGTGTCTGTGCTCTTTCACTCAGCATCATGTTTTCCAGAACATTGCAGCATGGATCAGAACGTCATTCCTTTTTACAGCTGAATGATATTCCGTTGTACAACCACATTGGGTTTATCCATCCATCGACTGAGGGGTCCTTGGGTTGCACCCTTCTTTTGGCTGCTTTGAACACGTGAGCCATCCTCTTCTGGGGATGTCTTTGCCTGGTGACGGTGGGCTGCTGGGGTACAAGCTTTCTCCATTTCTTTCTGACACTGAAGCATGATTTCATCGAGAGACCCAGCAGCTCAGCCTTGAGCCCAAGTCCGTAAGGAAGTGAAACCACCTGCCTGAGCCTCCTGTCCTCACGGCCTGGTTTTACTCAAGGTTTCATGAAACCCCAAGATGCAGACGGCTGATAGGGAGCTGCGGTGAGGCAAGTGGAGGGTGGGGTTCTTCCTCTCCGTGAGCTCACCACTGTGACTGTGTAGATAACAGGCCCCCAGGGCTGCAGCGGGGAGAGCAGGCAGGTGGGCCAAAGAGGAGCAGCTTCACGAGTTCAATGAGGGGAGTAGAAAAGGTGCGCCCACACCTGGCCAGGTATGCTTAGACAGGTGACATTGAAAGAGGCTCTCAGGACACCGGCTTCCAGCTGGCCCACGAGTCTGGAGGCTGTGTGGCATGCATGAGGGAGGGGGGCACCCAGATTCCCACACACAGACTTGGGGTGCATGCATCGGCTCCAGGGGACCCTGCTCACACCCTTGGAGATGGGTGATCCCCTCTTGCCTTGTTGGCTGGGACTTGGAACCCTGTGTTGTAGGGTGGAGGGATGAGCCCAAAGTAATGGGTCTTAGAGTTTGGGGTGAAGGGGGTCGAGGCTGGTTGCCTTAGTATGACCTAGGTATCCCCAAATTCTCTTCAACAGGATCAGCCCAAAGCATGTGGAGATGTGACCTCTCTTTTCCTAGGCCTGGAGCAGGTGAGACAGAGCCCCTGGAAACACAAGGGGCTGCTCTCTCCCTACCTCCTCCCCTCTTTCACATCACCCCTGCACCCACAAATCATAGGAGGGTGCTCAAGAAACGAGTGGTTTCTTGCTTTCCCTATACATAATTTCTTTGTGCCTTGGCACTTACTTTTTTTGAATGGGTATATATTGGAAAGAACTTTATTTTAAAATATTTTATTTTTAATTAATTCTCCATGTAGGATCTCCTACAGCTTAACAATACTTTACATAGCCTTCTGATAAAATTTGAATTGAATAAGAATAATAGCTAAACACTAAGATTACTATCTGATTGATAAATAGTTAAATTTCCTTCTTTCATTCAAAAGCCTCCCAACCTACCAAGTTTAGGAAAAATTACAGCTTCTTACTTAACTACTCCCTGTAATTTCCCTCCTCCTTCAATAATTTTTTTAAAAGAAATGTCACTGTAATAGTCCCTATGTAATAAACCTGCCAAAAATATTTAACCTCAATCTAATCATGAGGAAACAATCAGAAAAACCAAATAATGGGACATTCTGCAAAACAACTAGCCTGGGCACTTAAAGCACTACAATATAACGAACAACTAAAATAGGCTACAGGATGGTTCTAGATTAAAGGAGACTAAAGAGAAATGATGCCTAAATGTAATGTGTAATTCTTGATTAAAAATAAGATCTGAAAAATGTATTCTGAGACATTATTGAGACAACTGGGGAAATCTGAATATGAACTATATATAAGACAATGGCATTTTGCCAATATTAATTTCCCATGTATGATAATAAGTATATTGTGGTTACATGCTTTTTTTTTGTTTTTTTGTTTTAAAAAGCCCTTTCCTTAAGATATATATAGTTCTTAAGGATGAATTGGGATGATTTTTGCAACCAACTCTTAAATGGCTCACATTTTAGTATTTGTGTGTGTGTGAATAGAGAGTGAGAGATAAAGCAAATGCGGTAAAATGCCAACAATTGGTCAAACTAGAAAAAGGGCACACAGAGTTCCTTTGACTAGTCTTGTCAGTTTTCTGAAGGTTTGAAAAATTTCAAAATAACAAACTCTAGGAAGAAAAGAAATGCTCTCACTCGTCATTTGACTTTAACTACCTGTAGAATACCAGGTGAGGGCCCGGCTATGCAAGTTTGATTCAGACAGCGTGCCAAAGACAGGCTTGTCAGCTGTAGTTGGCACTAATTTTTATATATTATGAGTTGGATGTTGTTCCCCCAAATGCACATTGACTCTGTCACCTCCAGCCCCTGGGAATGTGACCTTCCTCTGAAAAATGGTCTTTGCAGGTGGAATTAATTAAGATGTGGTCATCCTGGATGACGGTGGGCTAAATCTAAAGCCTGAGGTCCTTAGAAAATGAGGAGACACCCAGAGGAGAGGCCACTTGGAGACAGAGCCGAGCTTGGGGTGATGTGGCCACAAGCCAAGGAGAACCGGGGGGGGGGCCCAGAAGCTGGAAGACGCAGGAGGGAGCTCCCTGCAGACTTGGAGGGGGTGCAGATCTGCCCACACCGTGCTGTCAGACTGGGCATCAAAGTGCACTGAGGGCAAGCTCCTTGGCTTTGAACTGCCCCAAACCCACACCCGCACCATGCTTCAGCCAAGCCTAGGGCTCTGCCTGCCTCCGACGCAAGGCGAGCAGGGCTAGCGAGGATGCCGGCAGATCCGAGCCCCCCCACACGGCTGGTGGAGGGCAAAATGGTGCAGCCGCTGGAGAGAGTGGATTGGCAGCTGCTGCAATAATTAAACGTGGAATTACCAGGGAACCTGGCAAGGCCACTCCTAGGCATCGACCCAAGGGCACCAAAAGAGGGACGTGATGGACATTTGCACACCGATGTCCATCGCAGCATTATTCACAGTCACCCAAAGGCGGAAGCAACTCAAGTGCCCACCAACTGATGAACGGATCCATATCAGTCTTGGTGCATCCATCCAAGGGGAAGTAATCCAGCTGAAAAAGGAGTGAAGTTCTCACACATGCTGCAGCAAGAAGCCAGACTCAAAAATCCTCGTGGTGTGTGGCTCAATGTACGTGAAATGTGCAGAAGAGGCAAATGTGTAGAGATGGAAAGCAGTTAGTGGTTCCAGGGGCTGGGGAAGGGTGGTGGGAGTGACTGCTGATGGGGATGGGTCTCCTTTGGGGGTGATGGAAATGTTCTGGAACCAGATAGAGGTGGTGGTTGTGCAATATTGTGAATGTACTAAATGCCACTGATTGTGCATTTTAAAATGGTGAATTTCATGTTATGTGGGTTTCATCTTGAAAAAACACACATGCAGATGCACTCATAAACACACACACAAATACACACTCACAGGTACATTCTCACACAATCACACACTCAGATGCTCATGTACGCCCACCCACACTCACACACACTCACACACAAGTGCAAAAGCAAGCCAAGGCAGAAGACCCCTTTTTCCCTGCCATCCTTGGGCACATCCTCATCTCCTTGTTTTTTAGACTCTGCAGGAGGCTCTGCCCCTGCCTTACACACACACACACACACACACACACACACACACACACACACATGCACACACACACCACCTGACTCTCGTGTGGGACACACTATCTCCCCCTGGGGAGCCTGGGAGGTCACAGGCCACCTTGTCAGAGTGCTGCACCCCACCCCCCGCAGCCAGGACAAAGGAGGGGAGAAAAGAGGCAGCAACAGAGCTGAAGAGGCAGCCCCCCACCCGCGGCCCTGCTCCCGTTCCCCCACTCGCCTCACAGGCTGCAGGAGCAGGAGGGGACCTCAGGGCTTCTGTACAAGCCCTGGCAACCAGCCTGGCCATTGCAGAGGAGCAGAGAGCAGGGGAGACAAGTGGGGAGGGATAGAAGATGGGAGGGGCAGAAGTGGGCAGTGAGAAGAGAGGAGAAGGTGAGAAAAATGGGAGGAGAAGAAGAGGGGAGGGGAAAGAAGAAGGAAGGGGAGGGAAGGGGGGGAGAGAAGAGAGGAAGGGGCAGAGGGGAGTGAGAAAAGGGGAGGGGACAAGGAAAGGGGTGAGGGTGAGGAAGGGTGGGGGAGAGGAAGGGGGGGTGAGGAAAGGGGCGGGGCAGTGAACTGGTGCCTGTTCCAACATCCTGGAGCAGCCCCCTTGTGTGCGTTTCCTGTGCCTGCCGTAACCAATCACCACAAACTGGGTGGTTCAAAACCACAGAAAAGTAATTTCTTACTGTTATGTAGATCAGAAGCCCAAAGTCATGGTGTCAGCAGAGCTGTGCTTCCTCCAGAGGCTCCAGGAAAGGATCCTCCCTTCCTCTTCCATGTCCTGGAGGGTCCCGGTGTCCCTTGGCTGGGGGATGGCTACAAGTTCCCATTCTGAGCAATGTCACCTGCCAGGAAGTTGGTTGGAGTGATGCTGAGAATGTTGGTGCTTCCTGGCAAAAGCACAGGAGACTAACAGAGCATCTTCCATTTCCTCTGCCCTGAATGCAGATGTAATGTCCGGTGCTCTGGCAGCCACTTTGGACCACAAGGACACAAAGTTGAGGATGCTAAGATTCTAAGGAGTGTGGAGGGGAACAGTAAAAAGAGCTTCAAATATGGATTTGTTGTTAAGGGAATAATAAAATCCCCTTCAGTGTTAAGCCACTGTTTTTCATTGCTTCCTGTTAAAAGCATCCTTAATTGATGGTTGTTTTGTGTGGAGAGATGAGAAACCCTTCTCCAGCTTTAAGTCACATCCATCTGCCATGAAGAAGGATTCCCTTCCCTCCCTTTAGGAACAGGAAAGAAGTATGCACCCAAAGAGGAGCCCACCTCTTAGAGGGTTTCTAGGGGTGTCTGCTTGTCCTGGAAACAGAGCTGGGACAAGGGGTTCCTGCCCTTTTGCCCAGTTCAACAGAGCTTCAGTCCACCTACAAGGGAAGACTGAGCTCCACTTGGAAATATCCTCTTCACCTCCCTATGGCCTTGGAAGGGGCCTGGCCTAAAGCAAGTGTCCCTGGAACTGAGCCATTTCATCTGTTGCTGAAACTGGCTATTCTATCTATCGAGGGCTCAGTCCCAAATCCCGAAGTAGCTCACTTGCCTTGGTGTCCTCGTCACTTGCAGATCAGCACAGGACCCACCTAGCCGGCTTCCTGGCTGCCTTCACACTGCAGACCCCTCCTCACAGCCTCAGTCTAGGTCTGTGGTCAGCTGCACAACAGTCCACCAAAGATGGCCACCTTCCATCCCCATAACCTGTGACTAGGCCACCAACCGTGGAAAAGAGACTCGCTTATGTGATGAGGCTACAGATCCTAAGCTGGGGAGGTTTCCCTGGATTATCTCAGTGGCCCAATGTCATCTTGGGGTGCTTTGTGAGGGAGGCAGGAGGGTCAGAGTCAGAGAGAGAGAGGGAGACGCTCCACTGCTAGCTTTGAAGATGGACGACAGGGCATGTACCCGGGAAGGCAGAGCCTCTGCTGGGGGCTGCTGGACCCTGCAAGACCACCACAGAGGCTCAGCAGAGACATCCAGAAATGAGCACAGTGGGAAGGATGGTGAGCTTGGGGGGCTGCATTGCAGCTGATGGAGCAAAACCCTCCCAATCCAAGACAGGGTCCCCCACCAGCACAGGTGTCATGGGGTGAAGTGTGACCCCCAAAAGATGTCTGTGTGTCAACTCCTTAGCTCCCTGAAGGTGACCTTATTTGTAAATAGGGTTGTTACCAGATGGAATGAGTAAAGATCAGATGAGGTTACAATGGAGTTGGGAGGCAGGGACCCTAAATCCAAGAGACAGAGAAAGAGGGAAGATGGGGCAGGGATTGGAGTGATGCAGCCACAAGCCAAAAGCACCAAGGAGGGCCAACCACCAGCAGAAGCTGGCAAGAGAATAAATTTCCATTGTTTTGACCCACCCAGTTTGTGGTGCTTTGTCGTGGCTGCCCCAGGAGGCTAAGATCAGCCTCTATCAAAGCCGTCCGTCATCCATCTGTCCATCCCTCTTCCATCCATTCTCCACTCAACAGGTATTTACAGGGCACCTTCCAGGGGCCAAGCCTTGTTCTAGGAGCTGGAGGACAGTTCCCTGCCTCAGTGCAGAGGCAGAAACAGAGCAATTACATAAGAGATGCGGTCTGTTCAAAGGTAACAGGAGTTGTGGGAAGGACAGAAGGACTGGCAGCAGGTGTGGGAGCTGCAGAGTGCAGGGCTGGGGCTGCCAAGAGATCCAGGATGGAATCCTCCATGAGGAGAATCATAGCATCCTAAAGATGGCCATGTGCTGTGGGCTGGGACCACTCCATGATTTGGGCAAACAGTGGGAATTCTCTGAGCCTTCATTTCCTCACTGCCAACCTTTGATAACTTAAAGGGCTTGTGGCAAAATGGGAAAGTCAGGGGGTGGAGACTGGGAAAGTCCCCTGTTGGAAGAGCTGTGGACACTCAATGCTCATGGGAAGCCTTCCAGCCACCCGTGGGCAGAACCCTGAGCTCCTGGGTGAGGGGACTGTGCAGAGAGTGCTCCCCCAAGGGTGCAGGGGACCCTGCCAGCTATCACTCCCCATGGGGCTCCCCTGTCCTTGGGGGCAGTCCACAGAGAGCCCTCACTCACCTCTTCTGGGCTGACAAAGATGGGGCAGCCCCATCACACCAAGACACCCTCACTTCCTCCAGACCCCCAGTGCCTGGTGCCTTCACTCCATCCTGAAAGGCTCAGAAGAGACCTATGGGGGAAGAAAGGGATTGATCTCCCTGGACAGAAAGCTCCCGGCTCCTTGCCAAGCCCAGCAGTCCCCTGCAGCCACGGTGCTGCACAGGTCCTGGCCACTCACACCAGTCTGCTTGTCTGCCTCCAGCCCTGGGGAGCTCACTCAGACATGACACCCCAGCCTCCCCGTCCTTCAAGGGGAGAGTACTACCTGTTGTCCAACAGGATCCCAGCAGGAACCAGGTTCAGTTTCCCAAATCCGTAGCCTTCTCATGACACCACTGCCCCCATTGCTCTCTCCCTTACTTGTCCACTGCTGGATCACCTGCCAGAGAAACCAGTTATGCCCAAGCCTATCCTTGGGTGTTTAGGGAGAATGCAAACTACAGCCCAGGGTGACTGGCTGTCCAACAGCCAAGGGGACCCTTTCTAGGTCTCCTGCCCACCCCCACCTCCTTTGCACATTACCTGCAGCCCCTCCCCACATCCCTCCCACTGCCCCAACACAAGTCCTCCCATGACTTGTGAGTCAGACTTTCCCATACTCCCAAACAGTATGAGTCTCCTGCAGCTGCTGTAACAAATTACCACAAACCAGGAGGCTTGAAACCTCAGAACTCTACTCTCTCACCATTCTGGAGGCCAGAAGTCCAAAGTCAAGGTCTGTGCAGAGCTGTGCTCCCTCCAGATGCTTCAGAGGAGGGAAATTCCTGGTCTCTTCCAGCTCCTGATGGCTCCAGGTGCCCCTTGGCTTGTGGCTGCATCACTCCAGCTCTGCCTCTGTCTTCACTGCCTTCTCCTCCTCTGTGTGTCTCTATAAGACACCTGTCATTGGATTTAGGGCCTGCACAGATAATCCTGGATACTCTACAAAGAGCCTATTTCCAAATAAGGCCCCATTCTCAGGTACCAGGGGTTAGGATGTGGACATGTCTTTTTTTTTGGGGGGGGGGGGCCACTGTGCCAGTTTGGATATACCATGTCCCCCAGAAAATCATGATCTTTTAATCCAATTTCATTGGGTAGAACATTTTGATTGTTTCCACAGAGATTTGATCAACCCAACTGTGGGTGAGACCTTTGGTTACATTATTTCCATGGAGATGTGAACCCACCCACTCAGGGTAGGTCTTGATTAGTTTACCGGAGTCCTTTAAAAGGAGCAGACCCAGATGTTTGCTGATGCTTTTGAGATGCTGGCCCAGAGTTTCCTCCAGAAAAGCTAAGAGAGACAGAAGCCCAGAGACATTTTGGAGAAAGCCGTTTTGAAACACAACCTAGGAGAAAAGGAAGAAGATACTAGCCACGTGCCTTCGCAGCTGACAGAGGTGTTCAAGACACCATCAGCCTTTCTTCAGTGAAGGTGTCCTCTTGTTGATGCCTTAGTGTGGACACTTTTATGGCCTTAAGACTGTAAATTTGCAACCAAATAAAATCCCCTTTATAAAAGCCAATCCATTTCTGGTATTTTGCATTTTGGCAGCTCTAGCAAACCCGAACAGCTTCCCTTTAACTCCCGACACATACATACCCCAGCTTCTGCTAGTAGAATGACATTTAACCCATTGGCTTGGACAGACAAGCTTCCAGCCCCTCAGTCTGCCGAGGGGACCCCTTACCCCAGTAAACGCCCTGCCCAACCCCAAGCTCTGTCTCCCTGGAGGAAGGAGAGGGCTGGCTGGCAGGGGGCTGCAGGGCTCTCTTCCCCCACTCCCCATGGAAGGTGTTTGTCACACCCAGGAAACGATGGCACTGACTCAGCCAGGCCCCAGCCACCGCCTGCCGTCATCTCTCTCTCTCCACCCTTTGGGTTAACAGCTCTGGAACCCACCAATGCACAGCAGACCTAAAAGGGCCTCCCTGGAAGCACTCAGACCCCAATCTCAGGCAGCCTCAGGCCACCTGGGATTGCTATTTTGGTCTTCTGGTCCTTTCCTTCTTGGGAACCTGCCAGATTTCCATTACTCCTTCCAGGTTTTGAGGCTCCAACCTCCCTCAGGTCCTTGGGACATCCTGTTTCCCTCCCCCTGTCCTGAGAACATGCCCAAACAGCCCTGACCCAGCCGCCCCAGTTGGCTAGAGCACAGCCGACCTCCACAGTGGTGAGTTTGAACTTTTGGGGGCTGGGCACACCCTGGAAACCACTGAGGACCACGAGTCCAATTCCCTGCAATGCACACCCACAACTTCCTGGGATTGATAAACCTCATGGTCTGTAGACCCCACCTCGCTGCTTCTGAGCCTGACATCCCCCAACAAGGCAACCACGTGTAGACAGTAGAGCTTGGAAAACCCTGGCCCCCTGCCTGCTTGTGTAAATAAAGCTTTATTGGCACACAGGATGCACACACTCTTTCCTACTGTCCATGGCAGAGTTGAGATGTCTCAATGGAGAATATTTGGTGCACAGAGCTTCAAATATTTGCTCTCTGGAACTTTATAGGAGAAGTTTGCCCAGCCCTGCTCAGGGGCCACAACCCACTAAAAAATCAGGGCCCCCTATGGGGTTCTGGGGTGCATCTGGTATAAGAGAATCCCGATAATTACAGACTGACCCTGACGAGAGCTTCCACAACCACCTCTTCGCACTTAACTCTTGGTGGGGTGTGTGTGATCATCGGCAGCCCATGCCAGGCCCCACTGGAGAAGCAAGGGGACAAGGTGTCAGTTAGTCCCACTTCTTCATGTTAGAGGTGAGGAAACTGAAGCCCAGAGAGCTGCAGGGAGTCCTGCAGCAGCTAATCCTAAAAGAGATGCAGCTGCCTAAAAAGAAACACCAAAATCCTATGCCTCATACGTGCTATGGGGTCTAGCTCCAGTCTTCTCTAATTGCCTTCAGGTTCTGTTTCTCAGAATCGTTCAAGTGTTGACTCAGCCTTCAATAGGGATGTCCCCCACCATGGGGTCCTGCTGTCCCTTCCATAGGAATGTCCCCCCTGTAGGGTCCCACTGTCCCTTCTGTAGGGATGTTCCCCTTCTGAGTTCCACTGCCCCTTCTGTAGGGACATCCTCCCACTGTGGGGGCCCACTGTCCCTTCCATAGGGATGTCCCCCTACTGTAGAATCCTGCTATCCTTTCCATAGGGACTTCACTGTCCTTGGGTCCCACTGTCCCTTCTGTAGGGACATCCTCCCACTGTGGGGTCCTGCTGTCCCTTCTATAGGATATCTCCCCCTTGGGGTCCTGCTGTACCTTCCATAGAGATGTCCCCCTCCTGGGGTTTTGCTGTCCCTTCTGTAGGGACACCCCCCTACCATGGGGTCCTACTGTCCCTTCCATAGAACATCCCTCTCCTGAGGTCCCACTCACCCTTCCATAGGGACATCCCGGTCCTGGGGTCCTGCTGTCCCTTCTGTAGGGATGTCCCTCTCATGGGGTCCTGTGTTCCCCTCTAGTGGATATTTGCTTTCTGGGCTCCTGACCACTGATGTTTTCTCAGTGCAAGCCCCAGCTCCTCTGGTTGAGGTCCCAGCTGGGGGCTTGGGCCAGTCCACAGAGGAAGATCAGACCAGATCCAAAGGAGTCAGAGCCTCCTTCTCGGGTGGGTGTCCTGGCGTGTCTGGACTTTGAGATCAGGATGGGGTGGGGGGGGCAGGATCAGGGGCCCCCAGAGCTGGCCAGATCAGGACCCAGCTGCACCCACGTTCCAGCACAGGGTTGAGGTCTGGGGCTTTCTCTGTGAGCAGAGCTGGGGACGGGCCTCATGTGGGGTGGGGGGAGCCCCAGAAGCACACGGCTCTGCTCTCATCTGTCTGCCCCATCTACCTCATTGCCTCACCTGTGCATTTCTGAGCCATTGTAACCC
Organism: Choloepus didactylus; assembly: GCF_015220235.1. NCBI lineage: Eukaryota > Metazoa > Chordata > Mammalia > Pilosa > Megalonychidae > Choloepus > Choloepus didactylus. The sequence goes on along the minus strand of NW_023637621.1, from coordinate 781,565 downwards.
AAGCTTGCAGGCTCCCTTCCCACCCCCATGGCCTGGCGGGGACCATGCCACATCCCTCCCAGCACCCTGTCAGCTCAACAGCCCCTAAGCCGCTGTGAAGGCCCCCCATGCCAGGCTTTTCCAAAATGAACCTTTGGACATGAGTCAGCAATTTCCAAGTGGAAGGTCTGGCCAACCCTCCTAATCCAAGGAGAGCAAGTCGGCCCCAGGAGAGCACGTTATGTGTGTGTCTTGTGAGGACAAATGCCAAGCCTGGCACTTAAAAGACAATTGCAGGAAGGGCTCTCGGTTCATGTTGAGGTTTCATAATTGCTCATTGGGAATTATTTTCCCTAGCCCCAGGGGTGCCTGTCCCAGTGCATTATGGCACAGAGCAGAGTCCTGGGCTGTCCTGGATGTGCCCACCTGGCTCACCCTTAAAACTTGGCTTCCTGGGTCCAAAGATCATCAAGAATCATAGGATGCAGAGAATTCTGCTCAGAGCCCATCACCACCTCTCCTTCAGACAAGCATCACCATCCATGCCCAGCATCTCCCCTTCCCTTGGCTGCAAAGACTCTAAAAACACAAGGACGCCACATCCCCAGCATTGCTGCAGCACGTCTGCCTCTGGTAAACCCCGGGGTAGGAGTCTGAATGTTTTCATTCTTTCCACTCATTTTGCCGACTTGGAGGCTCTCAGAGGTTCACAACCTTTGCTTGGCAGGTTAGAAAAGGCTTCTCATCCCCAGGGAAGAGTGTCCTGCTCTTTGCACTAAACACTTGTGCACAGTCACAGGCACCAAAGGGTCAAACCTGACTCTCCAAGGAATCTTTCTGGTAATGGCACTCTTCTCCCTGAAAGGACAAGTTTCGGTGACATTAGTGTGTTAACTTCTGTGTGCGTCTAGGTTCCTGTGGGGGATTCCGTCTCCACTAGTGTAACCATGAGCTTCTGAGACTACACACTGCTTGTTCTCCTGAAACATGCATGGCCCGGGGTGCACCCTGAAACTCCTTGTGGGAGGTGAGACAGCACCCCAATATCCATGGGGGGCTTCTTGGTGAATGGATATTTGCTTTTCTGAGCCGTTCAGCATGTCACATTCCTGCCACATACCGCAACATGGCACGGCCTGTACAGTTCTGAATTCTAGAGGGAAATAAGTTCTGTTCGCATATTTTCCTCTTTTTTTATTTAAAAATAAAACAGGAATTTGTTCCGTCTGGGAATGCAACGTCAGTTCAGCACATCCTTTAAAATCAGCGAAACGGCTCTTCCTGCCTCCCTGGCTCTAACGGTTTTCTGTAAGGGGAAAGCACACCTAGGAGCCCCGACACGCCCACATCCTCCAGAAACCAGCTCTGAGGGCTCGGGCTGCGGGTGACGCCCCAGGCAGGGCTCCCCGGCAAACGGCAACGGGGAGGCGGGAGCTGCAGGCGGTTAAAGCCGCTGCATGGCGAGCTCCAGTGGGTCTGCCTTCCACCAGAGAGGCGGTTAAACAGGAAATTTCAAAATAGGCTTCCTCTGCACCTAGACTGGGCGTCCGCACTACAGTTGCCTGCTCACGGGGGGACGCTGCATTTGCATTTGGAGGGGACGGCACGATGCTGCGTCTGCAGAGGGCTGAGGGGTGCCGCGGCCGCCTCGACAGCACCCGCCTGCTGACGCGGGGCTGACGGAGAAGCGCGGCGGAGCGCCGGGGCTTGCAAAACAGCCCGTGGCTTCCCAAGTCCGCATCTGGGGAGCAGCCGTCAGCGGTGTTTTCTGAGCCCGTCACCCTGACATTCTCGAGCCTGTTGCAGCTGCTTCAGGTGAGCACTGTTGCTTTTCTCGCGTGCATGGTCAAGGGATAAGAGAGGGGCCATGGGACGGGCGTGGAGGGGACAAGTGTGTGGACGGTGTGAAGGAGGGTCTAGGCTGTGTTCTCTTCTGGGCCGTGCAGGCAAAAAGATTTGAATGCTTTGCAGAGCCCCTTAGCAGCAATGCCCAAAAGCCCCAGCTGGCAAAGATGCACTGCTTTAAACGCTCCCCAGGGATTAACGGGCTGGAAAGTGAGAGGGGAGGGGACTTTCACAGTGAAAGCAGCTGGTGACAGCCTCGAGACCTCTGCCGTACCCAGTTTGCACCGGCTCATGTAGATATCTGAGCTTATCATATTTCATATCTTGGGAAGGGTCTTGAGAAAAGGTGACCCCGTGGGGTGGGCTGCTGGCCCGGGACCTCCAGGTTATGAGCAGAGGCTGTCTGTAGTAGTTTGGGCACATGGAAGAGGGGAAACCAAGCGTTGTGTTTTGTCTTCCCAAACACAGAAGGGGTTTTCCTTGTGTTTGTCAAGTCTGTCACATGTGTAGTCAGAAGCTAAACTCTGGGGATGTTGCTAAGGGGGAAGCTGCAAATTGGGGCTAAATCTCTGCCCGGCCAGAACCCCCGTGTTTCTCGCCATCTGTTGAGAAGTCGACCAATATGTGCATTTTCTCTGTTGAGCTGGCACATGTGACTGGGTACTTTTAGGATCTGCTTTTTTCACTTTAAACATTTTCCACATTGAAAAATGTTATTTTCATTTGGGCATTTGCTGAGAGAAAGGCGGGTGAGTTCCAGGGTACTTGGAGAGATCACTCAAGGCCCCCTGAATCCCAGAGTCCTTGCCCTGAGAGGACACGTGGGGCAGGGACTGTGGGGAGCAGTGAGGAGGAGACGCACGTGGGCACCAAGTCAGTGTTTGCAAAGCATGAGAACGTCCACCCAGAGGTCGTCTGCAACAGCCTGTGCTTGGCAGCACAGGGACCGTGGGAGGAGAGACATAGAGACAGAGGAGGAGGGCAGACAGAAGGGCACACAGAGGGAAGGCAGACAGAGGGACACACAGAAGGAGGAGGGACAGACAGACGGACACGCAGAGGGAGGAGGGACAGACAGAGAGACATGCAGAGGGTCAGGAGGCAAAACACCCACCTGGCAGCACCCTCCTCTTCCTCTGCCAGGTAAAGACCCCACCCCAGGGCCAAGCAGCACTGTGGGGGATGGGCAGCCCTGCACATTAGCACAGAGAGATGCCTCACTGTGCTTCCCCAGCGACGTCCCTGCATCTGTGTCCACATCCTCCAGGAATGGATGGACAGATGGACACCATGTCCATGTTCATTGGGAGGGAGCAGCAGCTTTGGAAGGAGCTGGTGACTTCCAACACAAACTTCTGTCTACGAGTGCAGAAAGTCCCAAGGGTGGCACCCACTGTCTTTGTGCCCTTGTCCCACTGTGGCCAGCAGGAAGGACCATAGAAGGGCTGGTGGGCTTGGGTTCCATTCTCTGTGCTGACCCCCAGGGCTGGCTCATCTCAGGCCAGAAGCTTGTGCTCTCCAAGTTTCGGATTCTGTGACTGTAAAACAAGTGCTGTGTCACAGGGAGGAAGTGTTTGTTGGAAAACAGGCTGTGAGTCAACACTTGTGCACTGGCTGTATACCCAGACACATGCCCTGATGTATCACCTCATTCTGTCCTAACCATGTGACTGTCACCTCCACTTTACAGATGGAAAAGCCGAGATTCACAGAGGCTAAGGACCTCGCCTAGGGACACAGGTCTTGTTAGGAGTCTTGAACCCAGAACTTCAGCCTCCAGAATCTGTGGCTTAACCAGTCCCCCAGGGCTTTTCCTTGTCTTGTGTTGATGAGAGCGTTAGACAAAATTACCCCATGTCACAACGAGTGCAACTGCAGGCTTCAAGCCATGAGGTTTAAGGGTGGGAAGGAACCCCGGAGGGCTTCATGGTTGTGCCAGTTTGAATGTATTGTGCCCCCCAAATGCCATTGTCTTTGTAGTTTTGTGGGGCAGACATTTTTGGTGCTGGTTGGAGTTGCTTGGAATGTGCCCCACCCAGCTGTGGGAGATGATTCTGATGAGATGTTCCCATGGAGGCGTGGCCCCGCCCATTCAGGGTGGGCCTTGATCAGTGGAGCTATATAAATGAGCTGACTCAAAGAGAGGAAAGAGAGTGTAGCTGGGAGTGATGTTTTGAAGAGAAGCAAGCTTGCTAGAAAGGAAAGTCCTGGGAGAAAGCCGTTTTGAGGCCGGAGCTTTGGAGCAGATGCCGGCTGCCTTCCTAGCTAGCAGAGGTTTTCCGGACGCCATTGGCCATCCTCCGGTGAAAGTACCCGATTGCTGATGTGTTACCTTGGACGCTTTGTGGCCTTAAGACTGTAATCGTGTAGTGAAATAAACCCCCGTTTTATAAAAGCCTATCCATCTCTGGTGTTTTGCATTCTGCAGCATTAGCAAACTAAAACAATGGTGAAGGTGACGCTTTCCAGGACCACGGCAGAGGAAGTCGTGAATGGGGACACAGCATGGAGAAGGCAGGTTTTTGGAGAGGATAGGTGTGCCTTCCAGCTGGAAGGATTGTGGAGAAGACAGGGAGCAAGGAAGCCTGCAGTGAGGAGCTTGTGAATTCATCATCATGTTCAGGGAAGCTGTGGGAGCTTCTAATGGGCAAATGATGCTACCGGAGCTGTGCTTCAGTGTGGGGATGCCCTGAAGACAGGGGCAAGGAACACAGAAATCAGTGAGGGCTGAGGGAGGTGACCAGGGGGCACTGTGACAGGGTGCCCCATGGCCTGAGTTGAATGACGTTGTACAGGTGGAATCTGATTCGCCCACTGATCACATTTGAATATGAGGAGCACAAGTCCAGGGTGACTCAATGGCCAGAATGCAGGGTGAGACAGACTGAGGCAGGGAGGCTGGATTGGGGGGACTGGGCTGAGCAGGGCTTGTTTAAGAGGGTGAGTGTGGAGCCACGGGGATGATCCGACGTCCAGGGAGGACCACAAGCCGAGAGCCCAGACCTAGGGTGGTGAGCAAATCAAGGGGCAGAGAGGAGACCTGGCATTGCTTATGGAGGGAAGGCCTGAGGGATGGGATCTCTAATGCAGAGAGTGGAGTGCAGGAAGAGAGGGGCAAGAGGGGAACTTGGGGCAGGTTTTCCAACTTGGCACTGTTGATATTTGGGGCTGAATGATTCTCTGTGGTGGGGCATCCTGTGCACTGTAGGATGTCAAGCAGCATCCCTGGGATCCACCCACCGGATGTCAGTAGTACCTGCCTGTTCCAGTTGTGAAAACAAAGAATGTCTTCAGACACTGCCAAGTGTCTGTCCCCTGCGGGGCAAAATCATCCTTGGTTGTGAACCACTGTGATAGATAGATGAGATAGAGAAGACGACAATAGATAGAAAAAAGACAGATAGATTAGATGGATAGATGATAGATAGACAGGTAATCAATACATAGATATAGATTGATGATAGATAGAAAATAGATGAAAGATTAAATATATGATGGTGATGATTGATAGATGATAGATACATAGATGACAGATGAAAGCAGGTAAAGAATAGAAATAAGAGACATACAGATGATGATAATTGATTAGATAGATGATAGAGACAGATGTAGATAGACAGACAGATAGATAGATGATGGATGGAAAGATATAGATGAGACAAATGGTAGACACAGGTAGATGATACACAGATAAAAGATAGAGTTGAGAGATAGATGATATAGAGAGACGACAGATAGATGGATAGATAGATGACAGAAATAGATGATAGATGATACATTAGCTAGATGATAATTGAAAGATGATAGATGCATAGATGACAAATAATAAGCAGATAAAGGATGGAGATAAGATGCATATAGATGGTGAAGATTGATTAGATAGATATGGATAACAGATTAATAGATAATGAGTGATAGATGATAGATTAATAGATAGACGGTAGATAAATAGATGATATACAGAGATTAGAAAATGGATGGAGAGATGATAGATGGATAGACAGATGATAGATGGAGAGATATAGGGGGTAGATGAATAGATAGATAGATAGACAGACAGACAGACAGACAGAGTCCTTGTGCTAAACAAGGTTTCCCACCTCAGCACAACCGACTGTTGGAGCCAGGTTGTCCCTTGTGGTGAAGCTGCCCCGTGCATTATAGGATGTTTAGCAGCATCCCTGACCTCCATTCACTATGTGCCGGTAACATCCCCCACACCTTCCTAATGAGACAACCAAAACTATCTCCAGACATGGCCCAGTCTCTCCTGGGGAGGGGGCACTGCCTCCCTTTTGGGAACTCCTGGGTCAGAGGAAGAGAAGGATTGAGGAATGGGTTGTCCATAGCAGCATTTCCCCAATAGCCTCACCTCTCTCATGTCTCAAGAAGAGAAGAAAATAGCTCTGGAAATTAGGGGTCTCTTCTCCCCATTTCTCACTTCCAGCATGCTGTAAGGCCTTTGCTTTTATAATAAAATAATTAAAAATGCAAAAGACACAGAGAAAAGGTGTATAGAGTAGGAAATCCTTCTCTCCACAGTCAGGATCTGCGGGGAGACATGCTAGGATTTTAGGGTTTTCTCCTCCACCTTCTGAACTCCGAGGTCCCTGCAGGGTTTATGCAACATCCTCATGGTGCATGTTTTCCTGATGGGGAGCTAAGTCCTGGCTTGGGCAAATAACAACAAAAAGGGACCCACAAGGAGAGATCTGACGAGCACTCTACTGTGCAGGGAGAAACAATGAGGCGGGTTAAGGAGACATGGTTCTCTGGCACAGCCCCAGCTCCCTGGCACGGCCCCCAGTGTGGCCCCAGCTCCCCAGCATGGCCCCGGTGTGGCTCCCCAGCACGGCACAGCCCCACCTCTGCTGCTGCAGGATGTGGTCACTCCAACATCTCAATCCAGCCTCCTTGTCAACTCCGGGGCATTGGCCAATAACCCCAAGGCTCTAACTTTCTACAAAGCTCCTTCTAATCCAAAGACTGGAGACCTCTCCTTGTGAGCAGTGGTTTCTTGGGTCTTCACGTGAGCAGTTAAAGATGTTTGAAAAGATGTTCTTTAAAGGTGAGTGCGTGGTGCAGCCATCATGGAGAACAGTTTGGAGGTTCTTCAGAAAGTTAAACATAGAATTACCATAAGCTCTGGCAACGCCACTCCTAGGTTTATGCCCCAAAGAATTTGAAACAAGGACTTGAAGAGATATTTTCACACCAATGTTCATAGCAGCATCTTTCCAAAAGCCAAAAGGTGGAAGAAACTCTACCGTCCATCAACAGAAGAATGGATAAATAAAATGTGGTCTATCCATGTTTTAATTTTCTGGTTGATAAAGCAATGGGTTGGCTTAAACAATGGAAATTTATTGACTCATAGTTTTGAGGTAGGAGGAGTCCAAAATCAAGGTGTCACAAAGGCAAGGCTTTCTTCCAGAAGACTGATGTTCTGGGGCTAGCTGCCGGCCATCCTTGGTCCTGGGCTCCTCTGTCACGTAGCAATGCATATGGCGGCCTCTCCCAGCTTCTCCATTCTCTTCCTGGTTCCATTGATGTTCAGCTTTGATTAAGACCTGACTGGGCTGGGCCACACCCTAACTGAAGTAACCCCATCAAAATATCTACTTACAATGGGTTCAGACCCACAGGAATGGATTAAGTTTAAGAACATGTTTTTCTGGGGTACATATAGCTCCAAACCACCATACCATTCAATAGAATATTACTCAGACATGAAGAGGAATGAAGTCCTGATACAGGCAAAATGTAGATGAAACCTGAACACTTTATGTTAAGTGAAATAAGCCATACACAAAAGGAACAAATATTATATGATTCCACACATATAAAAAAAAATCTAAAATAAGGAATTGACAGGGATGGAAAGATTACAGGTTACCAGGGGCTGAAGGAATGGGGCAATTGTCAGTTTAAAAAAGCTTACAGAAAAGTAAGCAGCTAAAAATGATAACCATGGCAATGGTCTAGTATCTTTAAATAATAGTCTCTTCTTTGTGCATGGCATTCCTTTGCCAACCCTAACTAAAATCCTGTTTTAAGTTGCTACAAGAAGCAAATAACATATTGCCCCAGACTATAGGACACCAAGAGAAAGAAGAAAATCCCCATGGCTAATTGCTTAATATCATCAAGTTCTACATAAAAGAAGTAACCCTGAGAAAAGCAAGAAATGACCAAAAAAATCAAGAAAAAAACACCTAATAACACCAAAGACTAAAAATGTTTAAGATACAATGTCTTAGTTTAATTTTAACCAGTGACCCCTTCTTCTACCTCTAAAAACCCTTACTCACATCCTCACTTTGAACTGTTTTGGGGAAGATTCCTCTAGTTCCTGGTCTGTCCATGTTCCAGTTTGCTAATGCTGCTGTTTTGCAAAACACCAGAAATGGATTGGCTTTTATAAAGGGGGTTTATTTGGTTACAAAGTTACAGTCTCAAGGCCATAAAGTGTTAGCTGAGAAGGCATGTGGCTGGTGTCTGCTTGCTCCCAGGTTGTGTTTCAAAATGGCATTCTCCAAAATGCCAGCTTTCAATGGGTGTCTTCAAAATGTCCCTCTAAGCTGCAGCCAGCGTCAGGGTTCTGTACTCCAAGCATCTCTGAGCTAAACCTGCCAGTGTCTGGGTCCGTGCCAAGGTTTCTAAATGGGCAAGACCACACCTCCATGGAAATAATCCAATCAGAATTACCACCTACAGTTGGATGGGTCACATCTCCATGGAAACAACTTAATCCTAAGATTCCAACCTAATCAACACTAATACATCTGCCCCCCACAAGATTGCACCAAAGAACATGGCATTTGAGGGGACATAACACATCCAAACCAGCATAGTGCACTTGCAATAAATGTCCTTCACACTGAGAGACAAGTTTCTCCTTTGTAGCCCCAAATCAGGTGGGCCTTTCTATTGGAAAAAGCAGAGCTTGTGGTATCACAATTGGGAGCTTTTGCTTAGTGGGTATGGAGGTTCTGTTTGGGGTGATGAAAAAGTTTGGTAATGGATGGTGATAATGGTGGCACAACATTTTGAATGTAATTGACACCACTGAATTCTACACTTAGAATGGTTAAAATGACAAATTTTATTATAAATTTTTTTATTATAAAATCACAATAAAATATTTTTAAAAACATGATTGCCAGGCTTTGAGTTCAAATACTGGGCAGGCAGCAGCTCCTGATGCTCGGTGGTGAGACTAGAGGTCTGCAAGTACTTGTCTATGCAACAGGGTGGGGAGTGACCCTCAAAGCACTCACCAACCTGCTCAGTAATTTACACTCAGGAGTAGTTTTATACACAGTGCTTTGTTGTTCCTCAGCCAGCCCTCAAGGTGGGTGTGTTGCAAACAGCTTCTCTGCAAAATGTGTCACTTTAAAGATAAGGAAACTGAGGCTCAAAATGGTCAGGGGGCCTCTGAGGGGCCATTTAGTCAGTGGAGGGGCTGGGGCCAGTCTGGGGCACCCTCATGTCAATCACAAGTTCTACCCACTACCATGGGCGCCATCCAGGATCTGCAGGCTCCCCAGCCTGTCCTGGGGTTGGAAGCGTTCTGGTAACCTCTCAGTCATGGGCCATGGTGAGCAAACACACAGGGTTCCTTTACTAGTTGTGATCTTGTAAATTTCAGAGCAGAAGAAATGACCAGTGTCTCAATAACTGTTGGATGGATGGATGGATGGATGGATGAATGGATGGATGGATGGATAGATGGGTGGGTACATGGTTAGGTTCATGGATGGGTAGATGGGTATGTGGTTGGGTTGATGGATGGACTTATGGATATACAAGTGGTTGGATGTCTAGATGGGTGGGTGGATGTGTGGATGGAGAGATGGACTGGTGGCTGGGGGGGGGGTAGAAGGAAGGATGAATAAGTGGGTGGATGGATAGATGGGTGGATGCATTGGTAGGTAGGTGGGTAGGAGGAAGGATGGATGGCTGGATGGGTGGATGAATGGATGGATGGATGGATGGATGGATGGATGGGGTAGGGGCATGGGTAAGTTAATGGATGAGTGGATGGGTGTATGGATGGGTGGGTAGGTGAAAGGAAGGAGGGGGTGCTGAGCACCCCAAGTCCCTCTCTGGGTCATGGCGCCCTGCTGCAAGGCTACAGGGGAGGGGAGCTGGCCCATGTCCACTGCTTTCTTGAGCATCTGCATTGGCCCAGCCTCATCCTCTCTGTGCAGAAGGAAGGGGGTAGGACACCTAGCATGTGTGGCATTCCTACTGTGTGCAAAGGGGTTCTGCTGAATGCTCTCCTGGGATATCACTGGGCCCTCATCACAACCCTGCAAGACTAAGTTTTCTATCACCGTGGTGCCAGTGAGGAAATCGAGCAGGGTCAGGACTAGGGTGAGGAAAGCAAAGTGCTCGTCTCAGGCACAGAACCCAAGAGCACAAAAAGCTCAGTCATCAACATTAAGACTATTTCAGTGCAGTATTTTATTTCCTTATTTTTATTAAAGCAGCTTTAGGTTTACAGAAACATCATGCAGGAAGTACAGAGTTCCCACACACACCCTCTCACACACAGTTTTCCCTATTATTAACATTTTTGCATTAGCATGGGACATTTGTAACAATTGATGGGCCAACATCGATACACTGTTATTACTAAAGTCCATAGCTTGCATTAGGGCTGACTCTGTGTTACAGTTCTATGAGTTTTGACAATTGCATAATTTCATGTAGCCATTCATTACAGAATCTTACAGAATAGTTTCACTGGCCTAAAAATGGCCTTTATTCCATCTGTTTGTCCCTCCTCCCTTCCCCGAGGACCTCTGGCAACCACTGAAATTTTTCTGTCTCCATAAGTATGCTTTTTCCAGAATCTCATATATTTGGAATCATATAATATGTAGCCTTTCAGACTGGCTTCTTTACTTTGCAAGATGTATTTCAGATTCCTCCATGTCTTTCACGGCTTTATAGCTCATTTCTTTTCATCCATGTCTAATTGTCCTTTTGACAATGGATGTCTACGGGCTTTTTATTTAAAAATTTCAGAAGTTTATTAACATTATACAGTCCCACCAATGATGAATAAGAGTTCCAATTTCTCCACATCCTCTCCAGCATTTGTACTCTGGAAGTCCATCTGGCAGTTCCTTAGAAAACTAGATATAGAGTTACCCTTCGATCCAGCGATTGCACTTCTCGGTATATGCCCAGAAGATCTGAAAGCAGTGACATGAACAGATATCTGCACGCCAATGTTCATAGCAGCATTATTCACAATTTCCAAGAGATGGAAACAACCCAAATGTCCTTCAACAGATGAGTGGATAAATAAAATGTGTTATATACACACGATGGAATGCTACATGGCTGCAAGAAGGAACAATGTCTTGAAACATGTGACAACATGGGTGAAACTTGAAGACATAATGCTGAGTGAAATAAGCCAGGCACAAAAAGAGAAATATTATATGCTACCAATAATGTGAATGTCTTATGATAAACAAGATATATATTGTCTCAAAGAATCTATATATATATATATAAAGAGATTTGCCACATACTCCTCTAGTCACATGTTTGAACAACCAGGAATCCTTTTCAACATGGCCCAGGACAGCTCCACAAACAAGATCATCACTACAATCCAAGGCACAGACACATCAAATTCACAGTGGATCAGTTGAAAATCCTCATTGACACTTTCAACCAAAAACCTTATCTGGATTATGCTATCAAGCAAAAACTTGCTTTAGAAATTAACACTGAAGAGTCTAGAATCCAGATTTGGTTTCAGAATTGAAGAGCTACTTGTTCCGGAGAAGAGCAGAAACAGAGCAGGCCTTAGAATCAAGCCAAGCCACAGGCAAGACTCCTCTGCAGAGATTCAAGATAGAGAAGCCAGACAGTGACATCCTTCCTGTAGCTCTCCCCGATTATACACCCTCATCAAGGTGTTCGAGAACAACCCTGACCCTGGGATCAATGCCAGAGAATGACTTGCTAAAGAATTGGGGTTCCAGAGTCAAGAGTCCAAATTTGGTTTCAAAACCAAAGATCTAGATTCCTTGTCCAGAGAAAAAGAGAACCTGGTGAGATCTTTGAATAAATACAAGACAAGGGACACAATCTCTGAGATGAGAGAGTTCAAGGCATGGAAGCAACACAAAATATCACCAACCTCACTAGCAACTGTTTTATTTCTCTGGAACCAGAATGAGGGGGCACAGAAACTAGTTCAGGGTATCTGAGAGCATCATCCTGAGCCCCAACTCTTCCTCACTCTACATGGGAATGCACACTTCCTCTGAGAAAGCAAGTTGAGCTTTCTGGAAATGGTAAGCAAGACTTCAGGAGGCGGAGACGAGTCCAAGAGGCACGCACTCAACAGTGCCACTCACCCAGCCCAGATCCAGAGTTCAGCAGAGCTGAGGACAGTAAAAATAAAATGAATATATATCATTTTTTAATCATCACAGTAATGACTGATTCCGGCAAAAATCATCAGTGTATGTAAAAATCTCAAAGTGAATGTCTTACGAAGGACAAGATACATATTGTCTTAAAGAATTCTACCCATGGATTACTTATTAATTACAAGTGAAAACTGGTAACTTTGTGATGAAGGAACCTATTGATCTCCACGTTAACCAAGTGCTCAAATTTCACTTTACCAACAAGAATACAGACTAACACGAGGTGCCTCTTGAAATGAAGCACCTAAGAAAGACACAATAGCCCTTCTGTGTTTTACTGCCAAAAGTGCTCGTGCTTAATTGAATCACAAGGATACACCAGACAAGCAAAATTGAGTGGCAATGTACAAAGTAACAGACCTGTGCTCTTCAACAATGGATTGAATACTTGCAATAAGGATGGAGAGAAAGTATGCTAACTCAGGAAGTCTCCCAAAGAGTTATCTTCTCTTTGTAGCATGTGCTACCATTTATACAGGGAGAGGTCACAAATTCAGAGACCTGTTTATTTCTAAAATTTCTGTCCAAAGATGCTCATGAAACAGATTGCATTAGTTATGTCTTGGGAAGACAGGTGGAAAACTGAGGTGGGAAATAGAACTGTTGTTTCACATTATATATATATATAAAACTTGTAGAGCCAAAGAGTCAACACAAAATTTCTCATTTTAACCACTTGCAAGTTCACAATTCATTGACTTTAATTCTATTTGCAATACTGTGCTACCATTGCTAACATCCATTGCCTCGACTTGCTCATCACCTGAAACAGAAACTCTGCACCCATAAAGCAATAACTCCTCCTCCCCCACACTCTCCACTCCCCCCCACTTCCTGCCACAAGGTCACTGGTAACCCACAATCTACTATCTGTCTCTATGAAGTTTGCTTATTATAGGAACTTCATATAAACAAGAGCATACAATCATAAATTTAAAAAAGAGAGATTTACTATAGGTATTGGCTCATGCAACTGAGGGGATTAGCAAGTCCAAATTCCACAGGGTAGGCTGCAAGTTGGGAACTTGTTGGTGAAGTTGAATTTCCCAACAGAAGCCACAAGTTGGGGTCTCTGATGAAGGTGATGGTGAATTCCCCAGCAGAAGCTAGCTGGCTGAAGTAGAGATGGAAAGTCTTCCTTCTGATGCTGAAATCGTCAGCTCTCCTTTTAAGGCCTTCAACCAGTTGGATGAGGCATCTCTCATTGCTGAAGACAATCTCCTTTGTTGCTTGTAGATGCAATCAGTTGTAGATGCAATCCACTTACTGATGATTTAAATCCGTGAAACACCCTCACGGTAACAATCAGGCTAGAGCTTGCTTGACCAAGCAACTGGACATGTTGACCTGGCTAGACTGACACATGAAATTAACCCTCACACACACCAGAGAGTAGCTCCCACCCTTCCGCCTGCCCCCAGCCCCTCTACTTTCTGACTCTACAAATTTGTTATTTCTAGATATTTCATGAAAGTGAAACCATACAGCTTTAGTCTTTATTTGCCTTGCCTCTTTCACTCAGCATAATGTTTTTCAGGTCCATCCAGTTTGCAGCATGTTTCAGAACTTTATTCCTTTTAATGGCTGAGTAATATCCTATTATCTGTATATATCATATTGTGTTGATCCATTCATCTGTTGATGGACACTTGGATTGCTTCCATCTTTTGGCAATTGTGAATAATGCTGCTATGAACATCAGTGTGCAAGTATCTGTTTGAGTCTGTGGTTTCAGTTCTCTTGGAAATATACCTAGCAGGGGAATGGCTGGGTCATATGGTAATTTTATGTTTACCTTTTTGAGGAACAGCAAAACTATTCCACACTGCCTGCACAATTGTACCTTCCCATTATGTATTTTTTTTCATGGTTAATTTTCCCCAGAACATTAAAGTTGTTGAAAAAAATATCAAAACATTGAAAACTAGATGCATTAAAATGCATAACCTTCAGTTCAAATATCTTATTAATATTCAACATACAATTGATTATGCCTTCACTTTCCTGGCTTCCGTGATGATATTTTCAAACTCTACTTATTCTTGTACTATGACATTCTGAGAGCAATGAACCACTAAAAACACACGTAAAGGTATGCAGAGAGGTTGCCAAGCCCTCTTGCCCCAGGCCTCAACATGAGGAGCTCCTACAGGAGCCAAGCCTGGCTGGCCGAAGCTGAGGTGTTCTCCCAGCGGTGGATTTCCATGGAGGTGAGTCTTAGAGGGCTGCTAGACTAGCAGCAGAAGCTCCAACCAAACCCATTCTCATGGCACTGGCTGGGTGGGGGGGGGTGTGCAATGCGGGCAAGCTGGCAGAGGAAATTTCAGGCATCACGTGGCAATGGTGAAAGTCCCATGCTGAACCCTTATCCCAAACTAAGTCCCAAAGGAGGCTTCCAGCTCCGGGCCCCTGAGGTGCTTGTTGTGCGAGCTTAATGCAGCTCAACTCATGGAAACCTCATGATGCCCTCTGAGAGGGTGCTGTCGACAAGTGGGGAAACCGAGGCACAGAGATGAACCGATTTTCCCAAAGTGACACCCAGGCACACTGGCCCCAGAAATTACACCCTTCCCCGCTCCCCAATATGTTGATCTTTACACAATTCTGCATGTTAGCATGTGGTATCTGCATTTAAAATTTTAAAAATAACCATCTCATTGCAGGTGATAAGAATGTTCTGGAACTAGATACAGGTGACAGTTGCACATCACTGTGAATCTACTAAACGCCCCTGAATTGTTTGCTTTAAAAATGGTGAATTCTAGGTTATATATAGTTCACCTTTGTTTTTAAAAAAGAAAAGAAAACAACGTCAGATGCCCCTACTCTTACTTCCGTATACTGGGTGATAAATCCTGCTTTGCAAGGAGGTGTTTTCAGCAGGGCCAGCCCTGTAGGTTGTGAGTCACAGCCACAGGAAGCAAAGGAAGGGCGTTTCTGAAACCCCCACCCAGAGCTACCCATCGTGCTCCACAGTGTTGCCGAGTGCCTGCCTTCACCATGCAAGGCTAGGTTCTCCGTAAACACTCCCATTGCTGTTTCTAAACAAGCATGCCTATAGGGGATCATCGGGAGCTGTGTGCCTGGGGCCAGAAGCGAAGTGTGCTCTTCATTGCGGCTTGGATCTCCAGTTCTCAAGGTGGTCACCTTGAACCAAGTCTACCTCGGTGCCCGTAGCTGTAGAGAAAATGGGACTATGAGAGAGAGAGAACTGGGGAACAGTGCAAAAACTTTTGGCCTCAATTATTTGGCTGTTTGGGGACCTCATTTGGGTCACACTTTCCCCACGAGAATTAACCTGCCCGTTGTCTGCCCACGTGAGATCACCACGGCTCTCTCTCCTGCATGCCCAGAGCTCAACACACAAATTAGCCACAGGGCCTCTTGCCCACTGAAATTGGTTTCCACATTGCTCAGACAACTCCTCTCATCTATTCCAGTTCATCCTCAGGCTCTGGGGGATGGAACCCCAGTCTGTGCACACGGCGGGGGCAGAGGTGGGAGACTTTGCAAGATGGGGCAAGGGCTGGGGGTCTCTCTTGCACCCCTCCCCACTGACCCCTTCCCCGTGGAGGTTGGCATCTGCCGTCTGTGCTCAGGACTGTCCTCAGAGGACAAGGATCTCTGCTGCCTGGCCCCTGCCTCTAGCTCCATGCCTGACAAATGCAACCTGCCCCGGCCCCAACCACCACAGTTCTCACCTGTCCACCAGGTGTGCATGCCAAGCACCTGGCCAACCTCCTCACGCCTCACCTAGCAACAGCCCAGGGTCTTGATCGCATCCCCGGCTCCAGGACCCGTCTTCCTCTGAGGTGTGTGTTCGTGGTGCATATGCCATGGTGGGGTATAGTCAGCCAAGCAAGTAACTGGCCCCCATGGGCAGTGAGTGCTAGGGATGTCCATGAGGTCTCTCCATACAAGCTCAGAACCCAGCTGTGGTAAGAGGTGGAAAGAGGGGAAGAAACGGGGGCTGGCTGCCAGCAAGGCAGCTTGGTGGACTCTTCAAACATATTCCAGAGCATCACTGCTTCAACACCTTTGTGGTCTTGTGGGCAGGTTACCTCCCACAGGGCAGTGCTGATTGTGACTTCGTCACTGCTGGGGTTTGGATGGTGAATTCTAGGTTATATATAGTTCACCTCTGGAGACACCAGGAGCCTGTCCCCACAGATTGTGGCCCCATAGCCTAACCCACCATCTGGATTAAGCAGATTCCTGCTTACCTGCTCAGGTGCAAGGTGACCAACCATCCAGTTTACCTGGGACAGAGGGGCACGGCAGGATGCAAGACTTTCAGGGCTAAAGTGTGGACAGTCCTGGGCAAACAGGGACATGCTGTCACCCCCCCAGGGAGACCCTCGACAAGATGTGTGACTATTAGCTAGACTCTGGGCCCCCCATGGTGTCATTTACTCATTTATCTGGGGTGATGGTCACTGCACTAGGGGCTGGGAGAAGGCAAGAGGAGCAGGGGCACCCCGTACCATGGAGGGCAAAGAACCCTGCTCACCTGGTGCTCTAGAAAGGTATGCATGGCTGCACTGGATGATGGCAGAGAGCAGCATGGGGTGGAGGAGAGGACCAGATAGGGAAGAGCTGCAGTAACCAGGAAGGACATGGGTGATGACAGTTGACTACAGAAAGGGGTCCAAGGCCCAGGACGGAACCCTGCTAGCCATAGCATGGATGTGGTGTTGGGGGCCTTGGGGCCATGCATGCCCAACGTCCTCAGGTAGGACACGAGGATGACGGGGAGAAGACAGTGAGGGCTGCTTCTTCAGCACACAGGTGTGCTCTTTGTTCTCAGCTCTGATAGAGAGATGTGAGCACAGCTGGTGTTATCTCCACTCACATGGAACGTCCACCGAGGTCATGCCCAGGTGTGGGTGTGTTACAGGTGCATTACAGGTGTGTTACAGGTGTGCCACACATGCATTATAGGTATGTTGCAGGTGCATTACTTGTGTGTTACAGGAGTGTTACAGGTACATAACAGGAGTGTTACAGATGCATTACAGGTGTATTGCAGGTGCATTACAACTGCAATACAGGTATACTATAGGAGTTGTGCCGGTCTGAATGTATTGTGTCCCCCAAATGCCATTATCTTTGTGGTCTTGTGGGACAGACGTTTTGGTGCTGTTTAGATTTGCTTGGAATGTGCCCCACCCAGCTGTGGGTGGTGACTTCGGTGGGATACTCCTATGGAGGTGTGACCCCACCCATTCAGGGTGGGCCTTGATCAGTGGAGCCATATAAAACATGCTGACTCAAAGAGACTGAACGGAGTGTAGCTGTGAGTAATGTTTTGAAGAGGTGCAAGCTTGCTAGAGAGGAACGTCCTGGGAGAAAGCCGTTTTGAGGCCGGAGCTTTGGAGCAGACGCCAGCTGCCTTCCTAGCTAACAGAGGTTTTCCGGACACCACTGGCCGTCCTCCGGTGAAGGTACCCGATTGCTGATGTGTTACCTTGGACGCTTTGTGGCCTTAAGACTGTAACTGTGTAGTGAAATAAACCCCCGTTTTATAAAAGCCTGTCCATCTCTGGTGTTTTGCATTCTGCAGCATTAGCAAACTAGAACAGATTTTGGTACCAGGAGTGGGGTGCTCTTGCTGCTGAGTTTGCAAATACCAAACATGTTGGAATGGCTTTTTAAATGGATAATGGGGAGTTTCTGGAAGAATTGGGAGGAGCTTGATAGAAAAGGCCAAAACTGCTTTAAAGAGACTGTTTGTGGAAATATGGACTCTAAAGATACTTCTGATGAGGCCTTGAACAGAAATGATGAATATGTTGTTGTAAACTGGAAGAAAGGCGATCCTTGTTTTAAAGTGGCAGAGAATTTGGCAAAATTGAGTCCTGGTGTCAGATGGAAGGAAGAATTCAAAAGTGACAACCTGGAATACTTAGCTGAGGAGATCTCCAGACTACCTGTGGAGGATATACCCTGGCTTCTCCTTGCAGCTTATAGTAAAATGAGAGCAGAAAGAGATGAACTTAGAACTGAACTCTTGGGTTCAAAGAAACCAGAAGCTGATGGCTTGGAAAGTTACAAGCTTCCAGGGGGTGGAATCCCAGGAGCTACAGCCCAACATGAGGATGTAACCAAACATGGAACCCAGCCACCATTTCAGTACAAGCCAAGATTGGAGATGGAATTATCCAGAAAGGATTTGTGGAAAGTCCTATTGTCTAATGGGTTTGATCCCTGTGTGCTTCATGCAAAGCCAACAGAATTTTTGCGAGATCTTTATAGACAGAGCCATTGCTGGTCTGGACTGGAGGAGACAGACAAGGAAAAAATTAAAGGAAAAATTTCTTCAAGGACAGAGCCATGGAGGTTGAGGTCTGGAGTCAGGAGGTCTTGGGCTGGGAGAGCAGAGGAGCCCACATCCATGGAAAGGGTGAGTTAGCCCTGGAGGTTGAGGGCGGGCTTTCCGCCTCGATGCTCTGGAAGAGTTTTGCCACCTCAGGTCACAAAGAGGTTGGAGCACATTCCCAGGGAATTGGGGAGAGCCTGGCTGCCACCACACTGTTCTGAAGGGGTTGAGCATGTGCCCGGGAGATGGAAGGGAATCCGGGAGCTGCCCTGATGTTTGAGGACGGTGGGGCCGAGAAGGTGGTCTCCCCAATGTGTGGGTATGTTGGAGCACTCATGTGAGCATTTGGAGAGGAAAGGGCTGCCGAAAAGGCCCTTAGGAAGGGTTAGGCTTCCACTCTCTCAAGCCCCAAGGATGCAACGTTGTTCTGTAAATGACTCTCAGACTTTGAAATCTAATGGAGTTTGTCCTGCAGGTTTTAGGAACTGTTTTGGTCCTGTTAACCCTGTTTTCCTTACTGTTTCTCCTTATGGCAATGGGAATGTTTATCCTATGAATGTCCCTCCTTTGTATATTGGAAGCATATAACTTGTTCTAAGTCCACAGATCCAAGGCTAAAGGAGAATTTTGCCTTAGGACCCACCACGCCTGTAATTGATTTTGATGGGATTTTGTACTTAACTTTTGTTACTGAAATGATTTAAGTTTTTTGTGATATTGTGGTGGAATGAATGTATTTTGTATTTGGAAAGATATTGTCATTTTGGGGTCCAGGGGGTGGAATGTGCCGGTCTGAATGTATTGTGTCCCCCAAATGCCATTATCTTTGTGGTCTTGTGGGACAGACGTTTTGGTGCTGGTTAGATTTGCTTGGAATGTGCCCCACCCAGCTGTGGGTGGTGACTTCGGTGGGATACTCCTATGGAGGTGTGACCCCACCCATTCAGGGTGGGCCTTGATCAGTGGAGCCATATAAAACATGCTGACTCAAAGAGACTGAACGGAGTGTAGCTGTGAGTAACGTTTTGAAGAGGTGCAAGCTTGCTAGAGAGGAACGTCCTGGGAGAAAGCCGTTTTGAGGCCAGAGCTTTGGAGCAGACGCCAGCTGCCTTCCTAGCTAACAGAGGTTTTCCGGACACCACTGGCCGTCCTCCGGTGAAGGTACCCGATTGCTGATGTGTTACCTTGGACGCTTTGTGGCCTTAAGACTGTAACTGTGTAGTGAAATAAACCCCCGTTTTATAAAAGCCTGTCCATCTCTGGTGTTTTGCATTCTGCAGCATTAGCAAACTAGAACAGGAGTGTTACAGGTGCATTGCAGGTGCATTACAGGTGTGGTGCAGGTGTATCACAGGCAGCCATGCCTGCACTCGTACTGCCCAAGGCAGAGGTAGTCACCACCCACAGCACCCGTGCCTGGCAGATGAGAGGCTGAGATGGGACATGGAGCAGCAGGGCTGGGGTCTAAACCCAAGCATAGCACCCAGCCACACCCTAGTTGCACATGGCCCTCCCTCCTCAGCAGGTCTGTGCTCAGGGCTGCACTGCTCACATTGTCTGGACAAACTTCAAAATTGCCATCTTGGTGGCCATCCAGCAGTGCTTCATAAACTTTCATAGAATGTCCAAAATCAATTGTCACTAGAAAATCAGAGTATTCTGTATTGAATTCAATATAGCTTGACCTAGTCCTTGGTGTTACAACTTCAGCGTTTTTGGCATTTGGGGCTGGATGATTCTCTGGGGTGGGGCCATCCTGGGTATTGTGGGGTGTTTAGCAGCTTCCCTGGGCTCCACCCACTCGATGCCAGGAGCACCGCCCCATCCCCTGCTGGGACAGCCAAAAATGTCTCCAAACATCACTAAACACCCCCTGAGTGGTGCAATCATGCCTAGTTGAAAAACACTGCCATAGATAAACAGTGGATGGGTGGATGGATGGATAGATGGATGGATGGATGGATGAATAGAGAGTTGGACGGTTGGATGGATGGATAGATTATGGATGGATGACAGATGGAAGGATAGGTAGGTATATAGGTAGGTAGGTAGATAATATATGAATGGATGGATGGATGGATGGATGGACAGACGGATAGATGGATGGATAGATAGATGATGGATGGATAGTTAGGTAGATAGGTAATATATGGATGGATGGATGCATGGATAGGTAGATAATGGATGGATGGATGGATGGATAGGTAGATATATAATATATATGGATAATAATATATGGAAGGATGGATGGATGAATGTGTAGTTAGGTAGATAGATAATATATGGATGGATGGATGGATGGATGGATGGGTAGGTAATAGAAAATATATGGATGGATGGATGGATGGATGGATGGATGATGGATAGATGATAGATGGATGATGATGGATAGTTGGATGACAGATAGATGATACATAAATGGAGATAATCAGAGCAATGGATAGACAGATGAAAGATAGATGGTGATAGATTATGGATGGATGACAGATAAAGGATAGATAAGGACAAATGATAAATAGAGCAATGAATAGATAGATAGATGAAAGATACATGATAATGATAGGTGAAAGATATAGATAGATAGATAGATAGATAGATAGATAGATAGATAGATAGACAGACACAGACAGACAGACAGAATCTGTTGTGTGGAATCCAGTGAATAACAACCTACCACAGTGCTTGGCCCTTCCCTGGAGTCCATTGGGGTCTGTGTGGGGCTCCATGAAGGGAAGGATCCCATGCAATGAGGATTCAGGCAAAAACTCCATCCTGGGTGGGACAGACGAGGTGGGCAGTGAGGGTGAGCAGGCACGCTGGGAACATTCATGGCCAGTTTGCTGAGAGGAGGAGTGTGGGCTGTGGGTACTTTCCTTCACATGGCCTTTAAATACTCTCAGCTGTGCTCACAAATCACGGCCACCAGTGACCTAATGACTTAACCTCAATTTCCTCTTTGGTCAAACAAGACCAAACAGTACTTTCCCTCCCTTCATCACAGGCATGTTGTACCAGTAAAAGGGTAATTTTACATGTCAACTTGCCCGGGTTATATTGTCCAGGTGTTTGGTCCAGCAAGCACTGGCCTGATTGTTACTGTGAGGATACTTTGTAGATGGATGTGTGTCTATCATCAGTTGATTGCATCTACTGCTGATTGCATCTGCAACCAACAAAGAAGATTGAGGGGACTCTCCTCATCCAATCAATCAGTTGGAGATCTTCAAGCCAGGACTGAGGGTTTCAGGAAGAATTCCCACCTCTACTTCAGCCAGCAAGCTTCTCCTCGGGAATTCAACTTCATCTTCATCAAGTTTCAAACTCACTCTGTGGAATTCGGACTGACTTGCCAATTGTGAGCCAATTCCTATAATCTGTTAATATTTATACATTATATATACATATATATATATATATATATAACACATTTATATGTCCTATTGGTTCTTCTTTTCTGGAGAAACCTGACTAACATAGAGGGCTCAGATAAATAAACATAGACACATATATAAGGTGTCAATGCATAAAAACAAGATTACATTGCACAACCCCACTGCATACAAGAAGAAGGCAACAGCGGGACTGGGTGGAAAGAGTACAAATGGCTTCTGCTGGCTCTTCCAAGCCCCTCTAAGCCTCAGGAAAATAATCTATATTCTGTAAAACATAATGTATAATCTATAAAATGGGGGTGACGGTGCCCCAGGGTATGGCAAGTCAAGTCTGAGAGCTTCAGACCCCCTCATGGAACACACAGGAAACAAGGAAACATTATTTCTTAGCTCACCTCTGATTTTACAGTATTAACATGTGGCAGTTGGGTAAGTCAGGGTTCTCTGGAGAAACAGAACCAACAGGATCTAATTACACACAGACAGAGTGACGCATTTTAAGGAATTGGCTCATACAATGGTGGGGCTGGCAGGTCTAACATCTGCAGGGCAGGAGGCAGGCTGGAAATTCAGGCAGGCGTTTGGGAAGCAGTCTTGTGGCAGAATTCCTTCTTCTCTGGGAAAATTGCTTTTAAGGCCTCTAAGGATTGAACAAGAGCCCCTCCCCTGCAATTTGGAGGGAAATCTTTACTTAAAGTCAGCTGACCATAGATGTGACCCACGCCTAGAGAACAACTTTACGGCAACACCCATGCTGGTGTCTGACCCAACAACTGGGCACCTTAGCCTGGCCGGGTGGACATATATAATTAACCATCACAGACGGATTCACTCTTTACCACGTCGGCTGCACCCAGCATCCCCGTGGTGACGTGAAAAGGTCAGCATCGCAAATCCCCAGCTCCCACTGGGGAGAACCGAGATTACAGTTGCCCCACGCTGGACACCCCCGCTGGAAAACTGTTCCCACGGGGTGAGGAGGACAACTCACCCAAACGGCATGGAACGCAGTCACCAGCCCACCCCAGCAGCCGGGGACCCTCCTCCTTTCAGCACTGAAAGTTTCACATCCCAGTGTTCTCTAACCACCACTGACCGTCGTCCTTCACTATAAAATATGCACACGGGCATGGAAAGTTGTCTGCTCTTCAAGCTCTCTACACTGAAGTTAAAAGCAAAGATGGACTTAAGTAAGGTAGAAACCCTCAGCAGCCCAAGCTCGGGGGATCCACCACTGCTCGTCCTGACCATCCCCAGGACGTTTTTCAAGAACCAGAAATATTTGTTTCCAGCCCCACAAGTCTTCAGGAGGGCACGAGAAGCTGGGCCACTCTGATGAATGTCTGGGAAATACCTGCTTGTTCTCACTGCCAAACAAATGCACTGTGGTCCCCAGGGTGACCCCAAGGGCCTGCACCCCGACTTCCCCAACTAGCCTCTGCCCTCCCATTCCGTGGCTGCTCGCTGCACCCACTCCCAGCCCCTGGGAGCTGAAGTTGCCCACTCCACACTGGTCCCCGCCTCCGTGCCCGCTCTGGCTGGGCTGCCTCTTGGAATAATTTTTCTCCTCACTGGGGCCTCTCAAAGTCCTGGGGTGGGCTGCTGCCTCTGCCGGAATCCTGGCCCCTTCCCCAGCCAAGATGGTCCCTTTTCCCTCCGTTTTGTCATTGCATTTCTTTCCTTCCTTATTTCCTCCTTCCCTCCCTCCCTCTTTCTTCCATTTTTTCTCCCTCTTTCCTCCTTCCTTCCTTCTTTCCTCCTTCCTTCCCTCCTTCCTTCCTCCTTCCTTCCCTCCTTCCTTCTTCCCTCCTTCTCTCCTTCCCTCCCTCCTTTATTCCTTCTTTCCTTATCTACGCATCCATCCCTCCATTTACATAGTAACTGGGCATTGACTACAACCAGGTCAGAGCTTAGCATTAGGGCTCTAGAAATTAATTCAGCTTGATCCTTGCCTGTGCAGGACAGACTAACAGCCCCCACAGTTGCCTGCACCCTCGTCCCCAGAACCTGTGACTGTGTTCCCTTACAAGGCAAAGGGGAGGGAAGGTTTCAGGTGGGGTTAAGGTTGGAAATCTGCTGGCCTTGAAATGAGGAGAGAATCCTGGATTATCTGGGGGGGGGGTGAAGATGGGGACGGTGCCACAAGCCCAGGATGCGGGAGCCTCTGGAAGTTGCAAGAGGCTGGGAAAAGATCTCCCAGAGCCCCAGAAGGCACCTGCCCTGCCCAGAGCTTGGCTTTAGCCCGTGGAGACCCCTCTCAGGGTGAGACTCCAGAAGCACAGAGAATAACCGTGTGTGGCTTACACCACCCACTCGGCCACCATTTGTGGAAACCAGCACGTTGCCCTCCAGCCTGGCTGTACCCCCTGATGTTTTGCATGAGGAGCGGCACATTTTTAAAAGTAGGAAACAGCCTCCAACACACTGTTTTAAAAAATTACTCTCCTCCCTGTTTTCCATTGTGGTGGCTCTGCTCATAAAAAGTGAATAATGAAAATATTTTCCCCAGGATGCAAGCTGTGCTTAAATTCACTACACATCCTAGAGATAAACCAACCCTTGTGAAGTTATTTCCTGACTATACTGAGGTGAAATAATCTTTCTTCCCAGCCCCGTTCCCCCTGGGGAGTGGGTTTCTCAACTATGGGGGAAGGGCTGGCCCGGGAATGAGGAGAAAACCCTCGGGGGAGGCAGGAGAACAGAGCCGGGACATCGTCACAAATCACCGACTGTGGGCCGTGACCCACTCCGGGGGCCTCGCATGTGGTTCCTAAAACCAAGCAAGAGTATCACTTTTCGTGTGTATTTCCCACCCTGTGTCGACATGCCTCTGCCTAAAACCAAAGCAGGAAGACAAAACCCAAGAGAAACAGTCGCCAAAATAATCACTCTGATGGTTTCCTGGGTGGGGAGGGTGTAGATGACAAGGAAATCCACTTTTATAGCATAGATGGCAGATGTATTTGTATATGTATATTATTATTATATCCTATATATTTACATCACATATAGGATACAATATACATAAAATTGTGTGATATTTGGAATTATTTTCAAAAAGCATTTTCCTCTTTAAAGAACTCCATCTGCCCCCTGACCTGCCCCTGCTCCACTTCAACTGTGAGAATATACCATGTCCAGCTGTTTACATGAGAAAAAAGACCACTCATCAAAATCCAGTGGGTGAAGCTTCTAAATAAGTAATGTTAAAATGAACATTTTAAAAACAGGTATTTTCAGTATGTTTTTAAAGTCAAGTAATGGTCATATGCTGATATCAAAAATATTCAAGTGAAGGTACCATATTGTCTGCTTGTGAACTAACTGTCATATGTCATACCCTGAATATGTTGAGATGAGACATACTTTTTTAACATGTATGAAAAATATTTTTTTTTAAATATTCAAAATCCCCTCCAGTGAGGAGAGCTGCCCAGGGGGAACTCAGGACAATTTTAGGGCAGTGAAACTCTGCATGCTATGTTAATGCTGGGTCCATGACACGGCAAAGCCCACAGAATTGCAGAACGCTTAGAGGGAACCCTAGTGTGAACTGTGGGTTTTAGTTACTGTTCTAGTTTACTAATGCTGCCAGAATGCAAAACACCATAAAGTGTTCAAGGTAACACTTTGAAATGCAACCTGGGAGCAAGCAGACACCAGCCATGTGCCTTCCCAGCTAACAGAGATTTTCCAGACACCACTGGCCATCCTCCAGTTAAGGTACCCAATAGCCCGGGGATGGTGTTCTCCAAAACGTCCAACAGCCATCTTTAAAATGTTTGTCTCAGCTATAGCTATGAGCTTCTGTCTGAGCTTATATAGTGCTCTAGTAAACTAATCAAGGCCCATGCTGAATGGGCAGGGCCACACCTCCATGGAAATTATCCAATCAGAGTTATCACCTACAGTTGGCTGGGTTGCATCTCCATGGAAAGACTCAATCAAAGAATTACAATCTAATCAACACTAATACATCTGCCCTCACAAGATTGCATCAAAGATAATGGCGTTTTGGGGGACATAATACATCCAAGCTGGCACAGTTACTGTGTATCCATATGGGTTCATCAACCTTGGGCTTTAGTTACTAATGTATCCATATTGGCTTATCCACTGTAACAAATGTAGCACCTTAAGCAAGAAGTCTACCATTGGAGAAAAAGCATGCTTGAGGAGGGTGTCTATGAGGACTCTGCACTTCTTGTACAATTTTTCTGGAAACCTGGAGCTGCTCTAAAAATATACTTTATAAATTAAAAAAAAAAGAAAAGAAATAAGAATTTTTAAAATTCCCCTCCAGTGATCTAATCTGCCATGTCCTGGCAGAGGGTAAAAAGAGGAACTCTGCCTTCTCGGGCATGCTATTCCATGACCTTTGTGCGTTTAATTAACTCTGCAGGTGGCTGGTTCCTCTTAAAAGTGCCTCCCCCACCTCGTTCCCCAGAAGAGCTGGGGCTGGTGCAGAGGCTGGTGGGAATCCCTGGGGAGGGCAAGGGGCCATCTCTCAGCTTCGGGGGCTGTCTCCAGAAGGCACAAGGACTCAGGGAGATGTGGCTGAAGGTCCTCGAGTGGCAGTTACCAGTCTAGGGGGACCCCAAGGCCACTGCTGACACCAACAGTTCACCTGAGACCATGGCCTTCCTGGCTGTCACTCTAAGTCATCAGGACCCCAAGGGTTCATGTAGAGGACCCGTGTGTGTGTGCAGATGGTGCAGGCAGGAAACTGTCCTGCAGCGATGCCCAGCAATCAGGGCACAGCCTTCGCTGCCTTCGAGACGCAGTTCCAATTTCAGCTTGCCTGGAGCCTTGTCATTTCAGCTTCAGAGCCATGCCTGCAGAGAAGGCACAGGCTGGAAAGAAGTCGTGGGGCTTGAATGGGGGGCACTGGAGAGGGCTGAGGTTGCCTTAGCAAAGTCTCATGCTTGGCACACCTTAAGATACTTGAGCAAGAACTTAGCAAAACCATCTTGTGGGACTTTAGACAGCACCACTGCCGAACATGAAACACCCCTGCCCTAAAGGTAGAGACTGTGCTCCTGGAGATGCTCAGTCACTCTGAAAAGATAAGCCTGCCTTGTTCAAAGTGGGCTCTTCCGGAACTCTCTTCACACCCGGTTTTTGGTTTGTTTTTTATCTTTTACAAATACTAGTAGTCAACGTTTGCTGAGTGCCAGCTTTTTCAATGGTTATATTTCTGGAACTTGCAAACTCCAATGAGTCAGGATCTGCTTTAATCATCCCTATTTTAAAGGATGGGGAAACCGAGGCATGGGGGGTTGAAGGACCTCTCCAAGATCCCTTCCCAGAGAGGGCAGAGATGGGTATTGGGAGCCTCACATCACACTCTCAACCACAGGGGTATTTAACCATAGAGTGTGTGTTGGCCGAGCCAGGGGGCATGGGCAGTGCAGCCCTCTGTAGAATTGGCAGCTGTCTGTCCCCTGCCCAGGAACCTGCACACTGGCTCCAAGAGTGTTTGACCATTTCAGCTCCACAAGACTGCACAGACCTCCTTTAGTCAACTCTCTCCCAGCCTGTGAGATCTGAACCCCTTCACCCTGGGGAGTAAAGGCTTGCTGCACTCTATCTGTCTATCTATCTATCTATCTATCATCTATCTATCATCTATCTATATCTATGTGTCTATATCTATATATATCTATATGTATCTATATCTATATCTATATCTATATCTAATCTGTGTTGAAATGCTGCTAACGCAGCTGTGGCTTTGTATGCATTTCACGAGATAGGTGCAGATCTCCCACTCTTTCCTCCCTCCAACCAAACAGAGCTGGCCAAACTCTAGACACACCAGAGGTCCCTGCTGCCAGGCCTCAGAGTGTCCCTCAAACCTTTGGATGGAGGAGGGCGTGGCCAGAGGGTGCTCAGGGACCTTCACCTTAGGTATGGCCATGAGAACTTGCATGGGTCAGCACCCAGCTCCATGTTCTGGTGAGGAAGAGGCCCGAGCAGCCCAGAGGTGAGAAGAGATGGGAAAGGAGCATTGCCAGGGAGCTCTGCCTCGATGTCCCCTGTGGTCACACTGAGCCCCAGCTGGCCAATCTGCTTGTGGCCAGTGCCTGTCCATACCACACCAGTGGGGAGGGGCTCGTTGGGTGAGAGATGAGCCCATCCCTTGACTTGGCTGGCAGCATTCAAGTGGAACTCACCATCATGTGCAAGAGGCAATGTGTGAGATGACTGGCTGGTGTTTGTTTCTCAAACCTGGAGTGTGGCTTTCATGAGGATATGGCATACACTGGAAGGAAGAGGACTGAAAAGAGTCAGCAGCTTACCCCTTTGCCCCTTGGACTCTGAGCCCTTGAGGGGGCAGCTCAGTCTTACTCATTCACTTAGCCTTACACCATCACCTTGCTTGATGAGCTCCATGCACATTCCTGGAATCATCTACATAAACCTAGATGAGTGAACCATGACTCCCTTGGTGGCAAGTAATAGAAGCTTAACTGAAGCTGCCTTAGGTAAATGTGCAGATTGGTTGATTTGGATCATCAGGAATGAGAGGGATGGCTTCAGGCAAGGCTTGATGTAAGAGCTTAAATGGTTGTCGGCATCTGCTCTCTCTCATCCTATATTTTAGCTCCACTTTTCACAGTCACCCTTGGAAGCAGGGTTTAGTCTCTCTTAATGAAGACAACTTCCTCTGTGTGCTGGGAAAGAGGGTCTCTGGTAGTCCTGGGCTTCCATCTTTACATACCATGAGCAGGACCTCTTAGTCTTTCTGGGGTTATGTAACCACCCCTTGCACCAATCAATGAGGGCATGGTGATTGGGCCCCACAATTGGTCAGGCTTGGGGCTTACACCCACCCCTGTGAGATTGACAGCCCCTGTGAGATTGACACAGAATCAGGGAGAGGGAGTTTCCAGGGGAAAGGAGGTTCAGGGCCCCAGATTCTACTACTTGGAGACAAGTGGTCAGAGCCATGGATAAGCTGGACCATCTGACAAAGAGAAAAGGAGGCATGGAGGACACAAAATTCACACTCCTCCCATCATCCATCACTCCATATTTGAGAGCACCCTGTGTGTCACCCACTCATTCATCCATCCATCCATCCACCCATCCATCCACCCACCCATACATACATCCATGCATCCATACACCCATCCAACCATCCATCCATCCATCCATCCATCCATCCAACCAACCATCCATCCATCTATACATCCATCCATCCAACCACCCACCCATCCATCTGTCCATCCATCCATGCAGCCATCCATCCACTCATCCATGCATCTATCCACACTTCCACCCACCCACCCACCCATTGATCCATCCACCCACCCATCCATCCGTCCATCCAACTATCCGTTCATTCATCTATCTACCCATCCACCCTTCCACACATTCATGCCACATTTATTGAGCATCTTGTTTGCTGCTCATTCATTCACTCACTCTAACTGTGGATTCTGAGGGCTCTGTGACCAGTACTTGGCTCAGAGAAGGTCCTCACTTAGGCAGAAGACACTGCCCAAAGTGAGCCATCAATCCTCCTGCAATGGGATACAGATTGGATGGGGAAGGGGAAGAGGGTCATGTGCATCGTCCAGCCTTTGGGTGTGGCCAGTGGGACCTCACCCCAGGACTGTGCCAGGTAGAGATGGCAGCAAAGTGTCACATGGGGCAGGAGGAAGCAGCTGGAACAATGGAAGGAGATGTGGGAGGATGAGCTTCATGACAGGGCCAGAGAGACTGTAACACAACAGACAGCAGAGTGAGGAAAACTCCCTCCCGGTCTTTCACTTCGAGTCGCTTAGCTGTGGTCGGACTCACTGCTCCCACTGGTGTTGCTGGGAACAGAATGCGGTGGTGAGGGTCCCTGTTCATTCTGCTTCAACCGACCCAGGCTAGCCGAGGGTCTCCTGGGTGGCTCAGCTGTTCCCCAGTGGGCATGAGGATCCTCCTGGGACCCTCTGCCTCTTCCTTCCCCCTATGGTGTTCCCAGCCCACTGCTCAAGCCAGCCATCCGGAGCAGCAGGTGTGCAAGTCCTTGGAGGCTCAAAGCAAACGGCCACGTGTGAGAATGGTGTCTCAGCTTCAGGGAAGTGCCCAGCTCACAAAAGGCAGGTACAAACCCCAGTCTTGCAGCTGCACCCTCCTCCTTCTCCTCCTTGGACACTCTCAGCACAAAGCATGGTCCAAGAATTCCCTGCCTGGTGTGCAGCGTTCATAAGCCATGCAAAGTGTGGGGCTCAAAGAGGTGTGCATGCTTTGCCTGCAGAAGCTCATATTTGAAGATTGTTGCTGGAGGCGTGCTGCAATTTCTGTCCCTGCAATGGAAAATCTTGAGGCTGGACCCCAGCTGCACCTCTCATGCACTGCACAAGTTTCCTCAGTTTCCCCAGATGTAAAGTGATGATAGTGAGACTGTCTTCTTCATAGGGTTGTTGGAAGGTTATATCATATGAGAAAATGTTTGCAGGCATTGGATGTGAAATGCTCTCAACTTGTGTCCCGTGTAATTATGGCACATGTGAGTGCCTGTGGGTGTGAAAGAGAAGCTTGGCTGGACTCACAAGTCACCCCAGACAGCAGACGTAGAAAGAATGCTCTCTGTGGTTCAAACAATAAGGAAACATGGCCAAGGGTGGCTGTCTGTGAACTTGAGCCAGTAAACTGTCACTTCCTGGAAGGAAAGCTCTAAGCATTCTGTTAAAGTAGCCTTGGCCTCCCCTTCCTCTGGCTTGCGTCCAGCCAGAGATGCAATCAGCAGCGGTGACCCATGCAGCCAGCTCAGGATGTGCAAGCCGTGGCCTCAGTTGTGGGGACCCTGTGCTGGCAGCATCTCCAACCACAGGCTTCAGCTGCAGCCAGGCGGAATCAGCTCGTGCTGCCTCCAGCATCCTCCTGGGAAAGGGAAGGGATTGTCCCAGAGGGAAGAGGTTGCTTTTGCTCTGGGCTGCTCCAGGATGCTGGAAATGTGGGCGACTCAGGAAAAGAGGTACAGGAAGTTCAGAACCGGGCTGAGTGGAGAGCAGGGGGATATGAGTGACAGGGTCATCTGAGACTCAAGGGGAATAAACCAGGACAGCAATGTCTTCTCCCTGCTCTCCAAGAGACAAGCATTTTTATTGTAGCAAAACACACGTAACAAAGACTGAACCATTAGTGGCATTTATATGGTTACAATGTTGTGCAACCACCACTGCTATTTAGCTCCCGAACATTTTCTTCACTCCAGAAGAAAACCCTATACCTCTTAGAACATTTTCATCACCCCAAAAAGTAGACCCTGTGCCCATTAGCAGTTCTTCCCCATACCCCCTTCCCTCAACTCCTGGCCACCACTGATCCACTTTCTCTTTCTAGGGCATTTCTGGACAATTGCTATAAATGGAACCATACAGTACGTGGATGTTTGTCTCTGGCTGCTTTCACTTGACTTCATGTTTTCGAGGTTCATTTTCATTGTAGGATATATCAGTACTTCTTTCCTTTTAATGGCCAAATAATGTTCCATTGCATGCATACGACACATTTTTAAATTCAATTTTATTGAGAAATATTCACATACCTTGCAGTCAGACAAAGCGTACATTCAATTGTTCACAGTACCATTATATAGTTGTGTGTTCATCACCAAAATTAATTTTTGGATGTTTTCGTTACCACACACACAAAAATAATAAGAATAAAAATTGAAGTGAAAAAGAGCAATTAAAGTAAAAAAGAACACTGGGTGCCTTTTTTTTTTGCCCCCATTTTTCTACTCATCCATCCATACATTGGACAAAGGGGAGTGTGGTCCATATGGCTTTCCCAATCACATTGGCATATGACACATTTTGTGTATCCAGTTGTTTGCTGATGAATATCTGGGCTGCTCCCACCTTGTTTCCTATTGTGAATAATGCTGCTTTGAACCGGCAGGTACAAGTTTTTATCTGAACTTCAGTTTTCAATTCATGAGGGTACATACCAGGGACAGAATTACTAGGTCATATGATAATTTCAGGGTTGACTCTGTTTTCACAAGGCAATTAAAAATGGAAATAGTCAGGAGTGGAAGTGGTGGTGAAGGACTCTCTTCCTTGCTCCAAAAGGGCCCCCATGGCTTTCCATTTCCATTTAATTTTTTAAGCAGTTTTATTCACACACCATACAATCCATCCAATGTGTGCAATCAGTGGCTCTTAGTGTAATCACAGAGTTATGCTCTCATCATTGCAATCAATTTTAGAACATATGCATTGCTCCAAAAAGAAAACCTCCCTTCCCATTATACCCCTCTATTATTGACACTTAACATTAATCTGTTACCTTTGCTACAACTGAAGGAAGAATATTATATTACTGCTAACTATAGTTCATAGTTTGCATTAGTTGTATTTTTTTCCCATATACCACCCTATTATTAACACCTTGTAATAGTGTCATACATTTGTTTTGGCTCATAGATGAATATTCTTATATTTGCACTACTAACCCCCTTCTGAGTGCCATTTTAATAAGTTCCCAGAATATGCACCCTGGCTGGGAGTCTTGGTGCCTGATGACACTCGGTGAACTCATATAGATACACTACCTTGTACAGCACCTATTTATTCAATGATTGTTATCAGGACACACTGCAACCGCTTGGTTGTGTCTGTGTCCTATGGGAGGGTCCATTTAATTTTGAAAAACGGCAAAGGTGAGTCCATCCAGGGCTGCTGTTTTCCTGCCTGTAAAGGTTGAATGTCACATGGGTGCAAACCAGCCCCAAGCGACGGAGCAATAACAACCAGGAACGTGGGTTAAACCCCACACAAGATGCTCTGGGTAAACCATCCCAGTTCCCTCTCAGAGAGGCTCTTCAAAATATCACCGCCCCCGGTTTCCAAGGTGGAAAGTGGGGCTCAGAGAGGGGAGGGTGCTGCCTGGGGTTGCAGAGCCCCTCATTTGCAGAGCTCACATTTGAGCCTGGGTCTCACTAACCCCAGATTCTGGGCTGCACGGCCCCTGGTCACCTCAACCCTCCTGCCTTCATTTTGATTTTGTGACATGTGCTGGCTGTCCCCTGCAAAAAGAGCTCTGTGGGACAGGCAATCCCCTTCAAATGGAACATAAGTGTAAATGGGTCTGTTTGGGAGATTTTCACACACGCACACACACACACTTGACTCCCACCCCCAAGAGTCATTCCTTGGATTTGGGGATCACCCAACAGAATATCCACCAACCTCAGTTTTCCATCCATTTCTTTAGCGATGCTGCTTTCCTGATGAAACAATGAAGCAAATATCTAATTGCATATCATTGTGTACAGCTGTTAGGGGCTTGGACTGATTCAGAGCAGTTAACAAGCAAACTTCTTTTGAAAAGAAAATGATAAGTTGTGCATTTAAATGAGACCGTCATGGGGGAAACATTTGAAGCAAACATTCTACATTTATTCTCCTTGCACCTACACGTTTTTCCTGAACCATTTTAGAGTAAGTTGCATACTGCACAGCCTAAACGCTTTAGTGTACATTCCCCAAGAATAAGGTTATTCTCTTAGATAACCACAGAGCAGACATGCACTTCAGGACATTGAATGATGCATAATCCATAATCCGTAATCTATAATCCATAATCCATAATCTATAATCTATAGTCCAAAATCCATAATCCAGTTTTGTCTGTGGACCCACAAAATGCTCCCCCTCCAGAACAGGATCTGCTCTGGGGTCAAGTAATTGTGTCAGTTGCCAGCTGTCTTTATCCTCCTTTGTTCTGGAACATTCCCTCAGCTTGAGTTTGTCTTACTTGACACAAACATCTCTTGGTAGCAGGGTCCTCCCTTTGGGTTTGTCTGATGAATTCTGTCTGTGTCCCAAGCAGAAATCACCCTCCTGATAGGTAACCCTCCCTCACTGTCTCAATTCTCATCTTCTTGAGAAACTTGGAGCTAGCCCAGTTGTGTGGCAAAGACCAACTTTCACCTCTTTGGAGAAGGTCATCGTAGCATCTGCAAACTGAGCTCCTCCACTCACCACAACTCTTCTACATGAAATGTTTTTCAAACTTTCAGCCCAGGCATGTGCACTTCCCTACCCATAAGGGGTAAATGTTCAAGCATCCCAAAATGAGTGCATTCATTTTATTTAGAAACCATATGCATTTTGGATGCCTACCCTTCTATTCAATTTTAGGAAAGTGCCATGTATTTTGGGGCTTTAGATTTTAGAAAAGGAATATAAAGGCACATTCTACAATGTTCTTCTTGTACCCCAGTGGGTAATCTCACTTTCAACTTGGAGTCATGGGTCCCACATTGGAGAGCCTGGCTCCAGGCTGTGTCTAATCAGCTGGGGTCCCTGCCCTGTCACAGCCTGCGTTCAGAGCCCCCCCCCTCCCGTCCTACCCCGTCCTTCTGGGCCTGGGGGTCAGGGGACTGAACTCGGGGTGGGGAGCAGGTGTTTGTAAAGTGTCATATCTCAGCTGAGTGGTAAAATATCCTTTCCTGTGTGTCTGAGTATTTCCAAACATCACAAAGAGAACAGAGAGATACATCTGTCTTTATTTTCACTGTCTTGTTTGGAAGCTCTCCACTTTAAAAATCAGATGTAAACGCCATCTCAAAAGAAGGGAAGTGCAAATGCCATGCTAGCTGGTGCACCTGAGAGATGCTGGGGTTCTGAGTTAAGAGGACAAGGGAGGCTGACGCTCAGGTTTAGGCAGGAGTCTGAGACATGAGCTTCTTGGCTTCTTTTGGGAGGACACCTGGAAATGGTTTTCTCTTCAGCCACTTTGCAGAACACATTGTTGAAAACTCTTCTAGAGAAGAATCTTAGTGACTATCTTTAAAGAGGGAACTGCTTTTAGTAAATTGGGTATGTACACACATCTCTCTCTCTCTCTCTCTCTCTCTCTCTCTCTCCCGTCTCTTTCTACCTACCCCCTCCTCTCTCTCAAACTATCTTTTAAACAAATCTCTCCAACTTATTAAAACTGCAGGAGTTCTGGGCCAGTCATAGCAGCAGGGTTTGAATTTCACAAATGTGTACTGCTTTCTCACTTTCTGATCCTATTTCTGGGCAAGAGCCCACCTCCAGCCAGTTCAGTTTTTACAACAGAATGGCATTGAATGCTAATTAATTCAACGTGACATCCACTTCCTGCCTTACTGACAGCTGCCTACTTTGCAGTTGCCGTGAAAACACCACTACCTAAGACAGACCTGTGTCAGGGTGAACACTGAAATATCAATTGTAATGCAAATATTAAAAACCGGCTCCTCGCTTGCTTTTCGCAGAATCTGTTCTCCGGCTAGTTACAAAGACACGATTGGCCGTACCCTGCCCCGAGAAAGAGGCACGGAAATCAAAGGAAATGGAACCTGTTCCTGTCTTGCGGGAGGCAGAGAGACAAACCTACACCATATATATGAAACATCATGCAAATCACCCTCACTTACTGTAAGCTTGGATTGTGCAATCTAGGGGAGAGAGAGAAGAGTGTTCTTTTGCATTGGGACCGAGCTAGGGAGGTCGCCTGCCCCGCGGCCTGAGGGTTTTGCTGAAGGTAGATGCAGGTGGCAAGCCCTGGGTCCCATCCTTGCCAGCTGCTGCTCTGTTTGCACTTTGAAGTCAGTAGAACAGCGTTCGAAGGTGTGACAGGGGCCACGGTACACATACACAAATGAGGGCTGGGCCGTGAGAGATGGAGGCATAGGAGGACACTAGGTCTCATTTAATAGACTTCTTAGGGCAATTTTAAGTTTACAGAAACATTGTGCAGAAGCTACAGAGAATTCCCTTTTGTCCCCCCTACCTCCCCCACACTTTCCCTATTGTTAATGTCTTGCATCAGTGTGGTCTATTTGTTACCACTGATGAAACGATTTTGATACATTGTTACTCACTGAAGTCCATAGATTACATTAGGGTTCACTCTTTCTGTTGCCAAGTTCTATGCGTTTTGACAAATACGTGACAGCGTCATACAGAATAGTTCCACTGCTCTCGAAATAGCCCGTGCTCCCTCTCCCCCTCTCCCTGGACCCCTGGCAACCACTGCTCTTTTTACTGTCTCTATAGTTTTGCCTTTTCTCATATGTCTCATAATTGGAATCATACAGCATGTAGCCTTTTCACACTGGCTTCTCTCACTTAGCAATATGCATGTAAGTTTCCTCCATGTCTTTTGGAAGCTTGATAGCTCATTTCATTGCAAAATAATATTCCATTGTATGGATGTGCCACAATGTGTCTATCCATTTGCTTATTAAAGGACATCTAGGCTGCTTCCAATAATTTTTGGCAATTATGAATCGAGCTTCTAAACACGCCCGTGTGCAGGTTTTTGTGTGGGCATACATTTTCAACTTATTTGTGTAAATTCTGGGGAGCTTGCTGACTGGTTCATACTGCAAACCCTTGTTAAGCTTTGTAAGACACTGCCAAACTGTTTTCCAAAGTGACTGCGTCCTTTTGTATTCCCATCAGCAGTGGATGAGTTCCTGTGGCTCCCTGTCCTAACCAGCATTTGGTGTTGTCAGGTGGTTGTTTTTTTTTTTTTTTAAGATTTTAGTCATTCTGATACATGCAAAGTGGTATCCCATTGGGGTTTTCATTTGCAGCTCCCTATTGGTGTTCTGAAGTTGAGCATCTTTTCATGTGATTATTTACCGTCTGTGTGTTTTGTTTGGTGCAGCATCTCTTCAGATCTTTTGCTCACTTTTTCGTTGGGTTATTTGCTTTCTTATTGCTGAGTTTTAAGAGTTCTTTGTATATTTTAGATACAAGTCCTTTATCAGATGCTGTACATGTTTCACAAATATTTTCTCCAAGTTTATTGTTTGTCTTTTCATTCTTTTAGCAGTGTCTTTCACAGAGCAGAAATTTTTAATTTCAAGAAGTCTGACTTGTCTTTTTCTTTTTTCCTTTCATGGATTGTGCTTTTGGTGTTCTATCTAAAACCCCATCCCCAAAACCCAAGGTCACCTGGATTTTCTCCTTTGCTATCTTCTAGAACTTTTACAATTTTGCTTTTACATTTGGATCTATGATCCATTTTGGGTTAAATTTTGTAAAAGCTGTAAGGTCTGTGTCTAGATTCATTTTTGTTGCATGTGCGTGACCAGTTGTTCCAGCACCATTTGTTGAAAATCCTACCCTTTGCTCCCTTGTCATAGATCAGTTGACTTTATTTGTGTGCATCTATTTCTGGGCTTTCTATTATGGTCCATTCCCCTATGTTCTGGTTTGCTAATGCTGCCATTTTGCAAAACAACAGAAATGGATTGGCTTTTATAAAGGGGGTTTGTTTGGTTACAAAGTTACAGTCTGAAGGCCATAAAGTATCCAAGGTAAGTTATCAACAACAGGGTACCTTCACTGAAGGATGGTCATTGGCATCCAGAAAGCCTCTCTTAGCTGGGAAGGCACGTGGCTGGCATCTGCTTGCTCCTAGCTTGTGTTTCAAAATGGCGTTCTCCAAAATGTGTCTGTTAGCTGCATCTCTCCAAGCTCCTTCTGTCTGAGCTCTTATAGTGCTCAGGTAAACTAATCAATACCCAGGCTGAATGGGTGGGGCCACACTTCCATGGAAACACTCAATCAATAGGTCACAGCCTAATCAAAGTTGTCACTCACAGTTGGGTGGATCACATCTCCATGGAAACAACTTAATCCCAATATCCCACAAGATTGGATTAAAAGATCATGGCTTTTTCTTGGAGGACATAATATATCTAAACTGTCACACCCTATTTGTCTATTAATTATTTTACCAAGACCACACTCTCCTGGTCACTGTGGCTTTATAGTACAACTTGAAATCAGCAGGTGCCAGGCCTTTAGTTGTTTCTCCCCATCAAGGTTGTATTGGCTATTCTGGATCTTCTGCCTCTCCAAACAAACTTTATCTTTTTTAATTTTCTTTTTATTTTCTTGTTTTTGAAACCCTTGTGTTGAGGTCCAAATAAACTTTAGAATCACATTGCCAAGATCAGCATCTTCTTAGGAGGCTCTGAGATTGGAAAGTGTCTCACCTGCACCTCAGATGAGCTGGATCTCCTCAAGGAAGGGCTTACAGTTTTATAGCCCCAGCTGGGCAACATTCAAGCTGAAAAGAGTAGGCCAGCTTGGGGATCTCCCAGGTCCCGTGGGTTTCTGAGAGTTTGTGATTTCATGTTGCATTTTCTTGCATCAAGCCATGTGCTCACTCAGCAAACACCAAGTCCCTGCACTAGCTCCGTGTGTGAAACACATGAACAAGAATCACAACACGACACAGGCAATGGCACGAGGATGGGAATGTGGAAATTCAGACCATCATGCACTCAAAAGTGACAGAGGAGAGTGTGTGATAGTTCTGGGATAGGAAGAGCAATTCTGAGCAGCACTTTTCTCAGTTCCTCCCCTGTCATCTGCCCACCTTGGCTCCGTGGCTATGCACCGTTCCCAGCGCATGTCTTCCAGCTTCCAGATCCCTGTTGGTGAAGCTGCCATACGCCTTTCCGTGTCCTACCCACAGGGCCATATCAACGACCCTTCCAAGCCCGAGCAGTGAGTGCACCTTTCTCTCGTCTTTCCTTGAGCGAGTCCCTGAGCCCCTTGTTTATGACTCTTTCTGAGCTCAGTCAAGTCACCCAGCAGAGGAGGAAACAACTTAGGGAAACACCAGTGGGCAAAGAATGTGCAGAACATGCTACACCTCCCTGGCTGCCCCGAAAATGAGAGTTGAAACATTAGTGCAATGCCACTGCTCTGCTCACCCCTCAGATGGGAAAGACGAAGCAGGTAGCTTACACCATCCTTGGTGAGGACGTGGAAGATGAGTCCTCTCTTGGAGCAAGCACACATTGGTACAACTCATTGGAGGGATGTCTGGTGATATCCACCAAAACATAACATCCACATGCCCTTTGAATTAGCTATTCAACTCCAAGGCATCTAGCCTAAAATAAAGGTTCTTGTGTGTGCACAAAAATGCTTACAACATCCTCTGAAGCTAGGAATCCATCATGGCACACGTGGTTAAACACACCACTCAATCATTCAGTTGAAGAAGATGGAGGCAAACTCTATGTAAGACATGGAGCACTCTCCAAAGAATCCAAAAGAAAACAAGAACCACACTGGCAGGAGACGCATCTAGTATTTAAAATAAAACCCCTACTTGTAAGCATGAGCATCAGAGTGTGTTTGCACACACGTGTGCATATTTGAGATGCTCAGAGAAATATCTGCAAGGGTGACTGGAGCTAATAACTCTCCATAGTTACTTGGAGGGGAGGTGGGACCAGAGAGGATTTGAGGGGTTAGAAACATACCACCTCTATTTCTTCTTGTTTTACTCGTAGAATGCATGTGTGCTTTGTGACTTAAAGGAGGAAAACTTAAATGAAGGTTGAACCCAGTGGAGTCTGGAAGCTCACTTGTCCACTTGTCCTTGGGGTGGGAGGTAGGAGGACTCAGAAAGGGGGGTGTTCACCCCAGTCTCATTGGGGTGGAGCCCGGTGGCCAGGAGCGAGCCAGACAGCCAAGGGGAAATACCAGAAGCCAATGAGGGGTGCAGGTGAGAGATGAACTTCCCATTGATGTGTCCTCCAGCTCTGCCCCCAGACCCACTCTGGCCAGGGGCCTCAGGGGCCCCAAGGAGCCCTCTGCTCAGGTGTGGTTGCCTCCTCGAGGAATAAGCCTCTTTCTCCAGAAGGGACCCCCTCCACACACATGGAGGGGGTCAAGGAGGGAGGGTACTGGGGGGTCAGGGAGGGATGTAAAGGAGAGGAGTCAGTCAGGGAGGGTCAGTGCAAAAGGGTGGGGGATCAGAGAAGGGGGGCAGTGAGAAAGGGTCAGGAAGGAGAACAGGGAGAAATCAGCATGGGCAGGTCAAGGAGAGTGGGTCAGCGAGGGAGGGTCATAGATGGAAGCTCAGAGAAGGGGGTCAGTGAGGGAGGGTCAGGGAGGGTCACTCATAGGCACTTCAAGGGGCACCCAAGTGGGGTCTTCCCTGGGACACCACGAGGGGCACTGTCCCTCCCCTTCACCGCTGCCCCTGCTGGACCTCTCCCTGGGATGTGTCCTCCCCTTAGCCAA
Source organism: Choloepus didactylus (assembly GCF_015220235.1). Taxonomy (NCBI): domain Eukaryota; kingdom Metazoa; phylum Chordata; class Mammalia; order Pilosa; family Megalonychidae; genus Choloepus; species Choloepus didactylus. Next base: position 741,523 of record NW_023637621.1, on the reverse strand, counting down.
TGTACCTGGACAGCTCAAGGTTTTGACAACCTTGTCACAGAGTTCCCCAGACCAGGGCTTCCCAACCTTGACACAGGACATTTGGGGTGGTGATTCTTGCTGTGGGGCTCCCCGTGCCTTGTAGGGTTTTTTTTTTTTTTTATCTTCATTTTATTGAGATATATTCACATACCACGCAGTCATACAAAACAAATCGTACTTTCGATTGTTTACAGTATCATTATATAGTTGTACATTCATCACCTAAATCAATCTCTGACACCTTCATTAGCACACACACAAAAATAACAAGAATAATAATTAGAGTGAAAAAGAGCAATTGAAGTAAAAAAGAACACTGGGTACCTTTGTCTGTTTGTTTCCTTCCCCTATTTTTCTACTCATCCATCCATAAACTAGACAAAGTGGAGTGTGGTCCTTATGGCTTTCCCAATCCCATTGTCACCCCTCATAAGCTACATTTTTATACAACTGTCTTCGAGATTCATGGGTTCTGGGTTGTAGTTTGATAGTTTCAGGTATCCACCACCAGCTACCCCAATTCTTTGGAACCTAAAAAGGGTTGTCTAAAGTGTGCGTAAGAGTGCCCACCAGAGTGACCTCTCGGCTCCTTTTGGAATCTCTCTGCCACTGAAGCTTATTTCATTTCCTTTCACATCCCCCTTTTGGTCAAGAAGATGTTCTCCGTCCCACGATGCCAGGTCTACATTCCTCCCCGGGAGTCATATTCCACGTTGCCAGGGAGATTCACTCCCCTGGGTGTCTGATCCCACGTAGGGGGGAGGGCAGTGATTTCACCTTTCAAGTTGGCTTAGCCAGAGAAAGAGGGCCACATCTGACCAACAAAGAGGCATTCGGGAGGAGGCTCTTAGGCACAACCATAGGGAGGCCTAGCCTATCCTTTGCAGCAACGGTCTTCCCAAGGGTAAAACTTATGGTAGAGGGCTCAACCCATCAAACCACCAGTCCCCTATGTCTGTGGTCATGTTAGCAACCATCGAGGTGGGGTAGGCCAATACCCCTGCATTCTCCACAGGCTCCTCAAGGGGGCACTACATCTTTTTTTTTCCTTGTTTTTCTTTTTTTTTTTTTTTTAACTTTCCCTTCTTTTTTAAATCAACTGTATGAAAAAAAAGTTAAAAAGAAAACAACCATACAATAAAAGAACATTTCAAAGAGACCATAACAAGGGAGTAAGAAAAAGACAACTAACCTAAGATAACTGCTTAACTTCCAACATGTTCCTACTTTACCCCAAGAAAGTTACCTAATATAGCAACATTTCTGTGAACTTGTTCCTACTATATCCATCAGAAATTAACAGACCATAGTCATTCCTGGGCATCCCCAGAACGTTAAATAGCTTATCTGTTCTTCTTGGATTATTGTTCCCCCTTCCTTAATTGCTCTCTATTGCTAGTTCCCCTACATTCTACATTAAAAACCATTTGTTTTACATTTTTCAAAGTTCACATTAGTGGTAGCATATAATATTTCTCTTTTTGTGCCTGGCTTATTTCGCTCAGCATTATGTCTTCAAGGTTCATCCATGTTGTCATATGTTTCACGAGATCGTTCCTTCTTACTGCCGCGTAGTATTCCATCGTGTGTATATACCACATTTTATTTATCCACTCATCTGTTGAAGGACATTTAGGTTGTTTCCATCTCTTGGCAATTGTGAATAATGCTGCTATGAACATTGGCGTGCAGATATCTGTTCGTGTCACTGCTTTCCGACCTTCCGGGTATATACCGAGAAGTGCAATCACTGGATCGAATGGTAACTCTATATCTAGTTTTCTAAGGAACTGCCAGACTGACTTCCAGAGTGGCTGAACCATTATACAGTCCCACCAACAATGAATAAGAGTTCCAATTTCTCCATATCCCCTCCAGCATTTGTAGTTTCCGGTTTGTTTAATGGCAGCCATTCTAACCGGTGTTAGATGGTATCTCATTGTGGTCTTAATTTGCATCTCTCTAATAGCTAGTGAAGCTGAACATTTTTTCATGTGTTTCTTGGCCATTTGTATTTCCTCTTCAGAGAACTGTCTTTTCATATCTTTTGCCCATTTTATAATTGGGCTGTCTGTACTATTGTCATTGAGTTGTAGGATTTCTTTATATATGCAAGATATCAGTCTTTTGTCAGATACATGGTTTCCAAAAATTTTTTCCCATTGAGTTGGCTGCCTCTTTACCTTTTTGAGAAATTCCTTTGAGGTGCAGAAACTTCTAAGCTTGAGGAGTTCCCATTTATCTATTTTCTCTTTTGTTGCTTGTGCTTTGGGTGTAAAGTCTAGGAAGTGGCCGCCTAATACAAGGTCTTGAAGATGTTTTCCTACATTATCTTCTAGGAGTTTTATGGTACTTTCTTTTATATTGAGATCTTTGGTCCATTTTGAGTTAATTTTTGTGTAGGGGGTGAGGTAGGGGTCCTCTTTCATTCTTTTGGATATGGATATCCAACTCTCCCAGCCCCATTTGTTGAAAAGACCATTATGACTCAGTTCATTGACTTTGGGAGCCTTATCAAAGATCAGTCAGCCATAGATCTGAGGGCCTATCTCTGAATTCTCAATTCGATTCCATTGATCTATATGTCTATCTTTGTGCCAGTACCATGCTGTTTTGGCAACTGTGGCTTTATAATAAGCTTCAAAGTCAGGGAGTGTAAGTCCTCCCACTTCGTTTTTCTTTTTTAGAGTGTCTAGCAATTCGAGGCATCTTCCCTTTCCAAATAAATTTGATAACTAGCTTTTCCAAGTCTGCAAAGTAGGTTGTTGGAATTTTGATTGGGATTGCATTGAATCTGTAGATGAGTTTGGGTAGAATTGACATCTTAATGACATTTAGCCTTCCTATCCATGAACATGGAATATTTTTCCATCTTTAAGGTCCCCTTCTATTTCTTTTAGTAGAGTTATGTAGTTTTCTTTGTATAGGTCTTTTACATCTTTGGTTAAGTTTATTCCTAGGTACTTGATTTTTTTAGTTGCTATTGAAAATGATATCTTTTTCTTGAGTGTCTCTTCAGTTTGTTCATTTCTAGCATACAGAAACATTACTGACTTATGTGCATTAATCTTGTATCCCGCTACTTTGCTAAATTTGTTTATTAGCTCTAGTAGCTGTATCGTTGATTTCTCAGGGTTTTCTAGATATAAGATCATATCATCTGCAAACAATGACAGTTTTACTTCTTCTTTTCCAATTTGGATGCCTTTTATTTCTTTGTCTTGCCAGATTGCCCTGGCTAGCACTTCCAGCACAATGTTGAATAACAGTGGTGACAGCGGGCATCCTTGTCTTGTTCCTGATCTTAGAGGGAAGGCTTTCAGTCTCTCACCATTGAGTACTATGCTGGCTGTGGGTTTTTCATATATGCTCTTTATCATGTTGAGGAAGTTTCCTTCAATTCCTACCTTTTGAAGTGTTTTTATCAAAAAGGGATGTTGGATTTTGTCAAATGCTTTTTCAGCATCTATTGAGATGATCAATTGATTTTTCCCTTTTGACTTGTTAATGTGTTGTAATACATTGATTGATTTTCTTATGTTGAACCATCCTTGCATGCCTGGAATGAACTCCACTTGGTCATGGTGTATGATTTTTTTAATGTGTCTTTGGATTCGATTTGCAAGTATTTTGTTGAGGATTTTTGCATCTATATTCATTAGGGAGATTGGCCGGTAGTTTTCCTTTTTTGTAGCATCTTTGCCTGGTTTTGGTATTAGATTGATGTTAGCTTCATAAAATGAGTTAGGTAGTGTTCCATTTTCTTCAATGTTTTGAAAGAGTTTGAGTAAGACTGGTGTCAGTTCTTTCTGGAAAGTTTGGTAGAATTCCCCTGTGAAGCCATCTGGCCCTGGGCATTTATTTGTGGGAAGATTTTTGATGACTGATTGGATCTCTTTGCTTGTGATGGGTTGGTTGAGGTCTTCTATTTCTTCTCTGGTCAGTCTAGGTTGTTCATATGTTTCCAGGAAACTGTCCATTTCTTCTACATTATCCAATTTGTTGCCATACACTTGTTCATAATATCTTCTTATAATTTTTTTAATTTCTTCAGGATCTGCAGTTATGTCACCTTTTTCATTCATTATTTTGTTTATATGGGTCTTCTCTTTTTTTGATTTTGTCAGTCTAGCTAGGGGCTTGTCAATCTTGTTGATCTTCTCAAAGAACCAACTTTTGGTGATATTTATCCTCTCTATTGTTTTTTTGTTCTCTATGTCATTTATTTCTGCTTTAATCCTTGTTATTTCTTTTCTTCTACTTGGTTTAGGATTGGTTTGCTGTTCATTGTCTAGCTTCTTCAGTTGATCCATTAGTTCTTTGATTTTGGCTCTTTCTTCCTTTTTAATATATGCGTTTAGTGCTATAAATTTCCCCCTGAGCACTGCTTTTGCTGCATCCCATAGGTTTTGGTATGTTGTGTTCTCATTTTCATTCGTCTCTATATATTTAGCAATTTCTCTTGCTATTTCTTCTTTAACCCACTGATTGTTTAGGAGTGCGTTGTTTAACCTCCAGGTATTTGTGAATTTTCTAAGTCTCTGATGGTTATTGACTTCTAATTGTATTCCATTGTGGTCAGAGAATGTGCTTTGAATAATTTCAATCTTTTTAACTTTATTGAGGCTTGTTTTATGTCCCAGCATATGATCTATTCTGGAGAAAGTTCCGTGAGCACTAGAAAAGTATGTGTATCCTGGTGATTTGGGATGTAATGTCCTGTATATGCCTGTTAAATCTAATTCATTTATCAGATTGTTTAGGTTTTCAATTTCCTTATTGGTCTTCTGTCTGGTTGATCTATCTATAGGAGAGAGTGATGTGTTGAAGTCTCCCACAATTATTGTGGAAACATCAATTGTTTCCTTCAGTTTTGCCAGTGTTTCTCTCATGTATTTTGTGGCACCTTGATTGGGTGCATAGACATTTACAATTGTTATTTCTTCTTGTTGAATTGCCCCTTTTCTTAGTATGTAGTGGCCTTCTTTGTCTCTCAAAACATCCCTGCATTTAAAGTCTATTTTATCTGAGATTAATATTGCTACACCTGCTTTCTTTTGGCTGTAGCTTGCATGAAATATTTTTTTCCATCCTTTCACTTTCAGTTTCTTTGTGTCCCTGTGTCTAAGATGAGTCTCTTGTATGCAACATATTGATGGTTCATTTTTTTTGATCCATTCTGCGAATCTATATCTTTTAATTGGGGAGTTTAATCCATTTACATTCAACATTATAACCGTGAAGGCATTTCTTGAATCAGCCATCTTATCCTTTGGTTTATGTTTGTCATATTTTTCCCCTCTGTCTATTAATATCCTTTATTGTACCCATACCGAATCTCTTTAGTACTGAACCTTTCTCCAAGTCTCTCTGTCCTTTCTTTGTTTCTCTGTCTGTAGGGCTCCCTTTAGTATCTCCAGTAGGGCAGGTCTCTTGTTAGCAAATTCTCTCAGCATTTGTTTGTCTGTGAAAAATTTAAGCTCTCCCTCAAATTTGAAGGAGAGCTTTGCTGGATAAAGTATTCTTGGCTGGAAATTTTTCTCACTCAGAATTTTAAATATATCGTGCCACTGCCTTCTCGCCTCCATGGTGGCTGCTGAGTAGTCACTACTTAGTCTTATGCTGTTTCCTTTGTATGTGGTGAATTGCTTTTCTCTTGCTGCTTTCAGAACTTGCTCCTTCTCTTCTGTGTTTGACAGTGTGATCAGTATATGTCTCGGAGTGGGTTTATTTGGATTTATTCTATTTGGAGTTCGCTGAGCATTTATGATTTGTGTATTTATGTTGTTTAGAAGATTTGGGAAGTTTTTCCCCAACAATTTCTTTGAATACTCTTCCTAGACCTTTACCCTTTTCTTCCCCTTCTGGGACACCAATCAGTCTTATATTTGGACGTTTCATATTATCTATCATATCCCTGAGGTCCATTTTGATTTTTTCAATTTTTTTCCCCATTCTTTCTTTTATGGTTTCATTTTCCCTTCTGTCATCTTCCAGGTCGCTGATTCGTTGTTCAACTTCCTCTAGTCTTGTACTATGAGTGTCCAGAATCTTTTTAATTTGGTCAACAGTTTCTTTAATTTCCATAAGATCATCCATTTTTTTATTTAGTCTTGCAATGTCTTCTTTATGCTCTTCTAGGGTCTTCTTGTTTTCCTTTGCATCCCGTACTATGGTCTCATTGTTCATCTTTAGTTCTTTGAGTAGCTGCTCTAGGTGCTGTGTCTCTTCTGATCTTTTGATTTGGGTGCTTGGGCTTGGGTTATCCATATCGTCTGGTTTTTTCATATGCTTTATAATTTTCTGTTGTTTTTGGCCTCGTGGCATTTGCTGAACTTGATAGGGTTCCTTTAGGATTTGTAGACCAATTGAAGTCCTTATCTCTAATTTATCAGATCTACAGCTTCGTGGAGTACACTTTCTCTAACTAACCAGCAGGTGGCGTCCACGAGCCACCTGTTCTCCACAAGTCAGTTCTCCCCTGCTTAGCCTTTTTGGTGAGTGGGGGAGTGAGTCCTGTGGGGTCCATTTGATGTACCAAGCTTGCGTGTGTAGTTGGTGTTGCCTGCCCTGTATATGGGGCGTCTTTCTGGGCAGTCAGGGAGGGGGGGTGGCCCTAACAATCAAATCTCCCTGGTGATCCTAGAGTTTTAAAGCTGCTGCAATAGTCTAATCCTTCAGATCAGTCCTGCCACAGTTTGTCTCTGCCACTGACCCACAAGTCCTTGGTATTGACGTATGGCTCCTGAGACTTGCAAGTGGGCCCCTCTTCCAGGCTGTGCACCCCGGGTCCTCTGTTGAGGGATGACTGTGCTATGTCACAGGTGAGTGCCGTCCCCCCAGGGCAGTTCTGGGCTGCTGGGCTGTGTAGGGAGGCTCTCAGTCTGCTGAAATGATGGTTGAATGGGGCTTTGTTAATTCACACTGCTCCACCTTCCCAACTCTGGGACAATCAGCTGAGGTTGCAGGGAAGGCTAATGTCCACGCCCAGTTTTGTGGTGTGTGCCTCTTATTTGAAGCACTTCCGTCACACTGGGTTGTCTGGGGCGGCTCTGAGCTATGGGGCTGGCGATGGGCAGGAGTGTTTCCTGTCCACCAGGATGATGGCTGTGAGCGGACACCCCCCTTTTCTTGGGAAGTTGTGGTGTTTAGTGAATTTTCTCAGCCACTGGATTATTGCCTTTTGTCTCAGAGCTCTCTTAGTTCTGCTCTTGACTTGACCTGCCCAAATTGCAAGTCTTTGAAGCTTTCTGTATTGGGCTTCTTAGAGTAATTGTTTTAGAAAAAGAAAAAAGGATTAAAAGAAAAAAAGGGCCCTCCTCAGAGATCTAATGGGTTATTGAAATGCTAAGAGACAAAGCAACCAGGGCCATTAAGGAAAGGTCCACAGGGCAGAGAGATCAGCTTTTCTTCGGGATTTGCATATGCGCCTCAGGGCCTGAGCTCTGCCCTTCCCCTTTCTATGTTCACCAGAACTCCAAAAATCCTCCGCTTTTATTTTGGAGTTTTTCATGTTGTTTTTTTCTATGCCTGTCTCCTCTCTGCTGGGCTGGCTGCTCTCAGATTCTCTGGTGTCTGGTCTCAGTCTATCTATGGTTGGAGTTTGGATCAGTAGAATGAGTTTCCGATAAGGGCTGCCACTGCAGTTCTCCCTTCTCCTTCCCGGAGCTGACAGCCCCTCCTCCCACGGGACTGAGCCTGGAAGGGAGGGGCGCGGGTCCCCTGGCCGCAAAAACTTACAGATTTTGCTGATCTCAGCAGTTCCACGTTTTCATGAGTGTTGTATGAAGTATGCCCGAAGTCAGATTGCTCTGTGGTGTCCAGTCCACGCAGTTCCTGGCTTTCTACCTACTTTCCTGGAGGAGTAACTAAAACATACAGCTCACCAGTCTGCCATCTTGCCCCGCCTCCGCCTTGTAGGGTTTTAACAGCATTCCCAGTCTGCACCCACTGCATGCAAGAGGCACTCCGTCCCCATCCTCACAACCCCAAATAGCCCTAGACATTGCCACATGTCCCCTTGGGGGAGGGGATAGAATCACACCCTCTGACTTGGCACCACTTCCTTGGATGCCTGTGTCCACCGACCGAGTATATCAACTCTTACCATTGGGTACTGAGTGACCCGATGAAAGGGAAATGCTTGGAAACTGTGGTGTGCTCTACAATTACTACCTAGCTCAGCCACCAAGGCTGGGATGGAAAGAAATAGAGAGAGATATCCACTGCTGAGAAATCGAGGGAGTCTTCTGGGGTTCAGAGGCCCAGCAGTTAAAAAAGGGGGGGCACAGACAAATTGCAGTGGTGGGAACAGCATCGAGGCTGGTGGAAATGTATGAGCTTGGCCATCGTCTCTCAACACATGCCCAGTCCTGGGGCCCAGGCCATGGGCAGGGTGACAGTGGATGTCCACTTGCAGGGCAAGTTGCAAAGCCAAAGTGATGGACTTCTGCTTCTCCAGCTCCTGGTGGCCCCAGGTGTTCCTTGGGGGGCTTCCTCACCCCTGTCTCTGCCTCCGTCATCACTCAGCCATCTTTTCTGTGCATCTGCATGTCTGTCTCCTCTTCTGCCTGTTGTAAGGACACCAGTTTTTTTATTGAGGACCCAGGCTTCTCCTGCATGACCTCATCTTAGCTGATTGCATCTGCAAAGAGCCTATTGCCAAGGAAGGTCACGTCTTGGAGGTTCCTGATGGACCTGAGTTTGGGTGACCCCAGGGAAACTGAGCTTTGTGGAGGTAACCCCTTGGCTGGCTGCTGGGTGGTAGAGCTGGTGCCCGCTTCTGGTGACCTTTGAGGTGGGGGATGGCCGAGGGAACCTGGGGCCTTGGGTGGCAGCCAAAGGGGCAGTGTCTGGGGAGCTGGAGCTGTCCCCATGCAAAGGGAGGTTTTGGGGTCAGGCGACTGGGAGGCAGGTGGAACCAGGCAGGCCGTGGAGGGGCAGCAGGAGATGGGCCCATCCTTAGAGGGAGGGGCAGCCGGCCATCGATCGGACATTGGTCGGGAGGGATGATGAGGCCACATTCAGCTGCAGCACAGAGCTGGGACAGATGGAGAGAGACACAAAGGGAATGGGGGAAGGAGGAGATCAGGAGGAAGAGCAGAGAGGGAGAGAGATGAAGGAGGGGGATAACAAGTCATGGATGAAGGAAGCAAAGGACAAGCTCCGTGCTGCCAAGATGCCCTCCCCAGCTTCCCAGATAAGCTCCGGACCCCCCAAATCACTCGCATCAACACCATCATTGTAGGATTGGCTCCCAAACCTCGCTGTTGCCACCTTCTGTTTTGAAACATCCAGGACTTCTCGCCTCTTCTCCTCGGTGCTGCCAGGTTTCACTTCTGCTCTCGGGAGCAGCACACAGGGTAGGGGTATGTTGGCAATGACGTGGAAATCTTTGGGGAAAACCCAAATTTGGGGGTGAACTGCAGACCGTCCTTGACCTCCGCAGGCACGAAAACCTTCCAGAGATGCAGTTAGTGCCTCCAACCGCCGTCTGCTCCAACGACACTCCGTAGGGGAAACAAAAACAAAAACCCAAGAATCCCAGCAGAGAAACCCAGCCTGCCCTGAGGGGCCCAGCTCAGGGCTTCCTGAGGTCGTGTCGGCCTTTTCCCCACCGTGTGCTGAGCAGCAGGGGCAGCCCCGGCTCCAGGACACACGGGTGGTGGCTCGGCGGGGCAACGGCTTTCCAAAGAGTACAGAGAGCCCCTCGCGCTGCCTGCCTCCTTCTGCCTCTTCATCACCCCAGCCAGGAGAAGTTCACCCCCAGCATGGCCGCCGGATCCTCGTGTTCAGCATCAGGAGCCTTTGGAGTGGGCTTCACCAGGCGAGGGATACAGGGACACGCCGCGTTATTCCCAACAGCCCCGAGTGGAAGCAACGCATGCACCCACCCAGAGAGGAATGGATAAATACAGCGTGGTCCCCTTGTGCAGTGGACTGTCACTCCCCCAGGAAGAGGGATGAAGTTCTGAGCCACCCTGTGAGGGGGACAGCCCTGCAAACCTTTGTGCCAGTGAAAGAAGCCAGTCACAAAAGGCCCCATATTGTGCAATTCCCATTTAAATGAAATGCCCTGAATATGCAAATCCATAGAGATGGAAAGTAGACTAGGGGTTCCCAGAGGCTGGGAGGAGGGGATGGATGTGGGGCTTCCTTTTGGGGTGATGAAAACGTTCTGGAGCGAGATGGTGTTGATGCTGCACAAGTGTATGAATCCGCTAAAAACCGCTGAATTGTCCTCTTTCAATAGGTGGACTTTGTGCAGATAATATCGCATAAATCTTTTCAAAGGAGAGAGTCAGTGACCCTCGGTGATCCGCAGTCATGGATCTCAGACCCGTGTTCATTTTTTTGCAAACCCTAAAAAGGAAAGGGGTCCCGCCGCCCCCCTCGGAATGCGTGACCACTGGCTCCTCGGCTTTTAGCATCTCGGTGCAAGTCCTTTAAAGAGAGCCGCCTCTGCCACCGAGCCGGACAGGGGACAGCAACTTTTTTGCTTTGTTCATAAAATTTCCATCCTGCCGCCTCAGGTTCAGACCACAAGTGCCACACGTCTGGGGGCAGCCGGTGTCGGTTAGAGGTGATTTCTTTATTAATCATCCGTGCTGCTGGCGGCCTGAGAGCCCCAGGCCCCTCAGGTCCTCCCCCCACCACCCCGTCTGGGGAGAGTGCCGTGCTCCACGGCACGGACGGGTACCCCCTATTCTGAGATGACGCAAATGAAAAGCAGGGGCAGAGGTCAGAGGGCTGGAACGCAGACCCCATGTCTGTCTGTCTGCAGCCCCTCCTCCCCCGCACCCACTCCAAAGCAGATGCCCTTGCCCACCGCCTTTCAGAGAGCACAGAGTGCAGACGTGCATTCTCCAGAGGCATGCAGCTGAGAGATTCTGCAGCAAAACCCAGTGCATTTGCAGCTCTAGGGGGAGAAATAGAGAGAGCCCCCTGTTCCCTGCCAGTGCCTCTGTGAAGGTGGAACTCTACAGCACAGTCCATTTCCAGAATTGATGTACTATCTTCAGCTCTGTCCCCCCACCCCCACCCCTTATCTCCTAGACCCCCATGAGAGACAGTCTCTAAAGCTATCAGCAGCCACCTGGCTGGCTTGCTCGCTCTTTCTTTCTTCATTTTTTTTTTTTTTTTTTTTTTTTTTGTCTCCAGTAAGCTTTAATTGTGTCTCCCTCTGGGATGCATCTTCCTCTTTGCGATTTGCGCTCCCACCAATGAGAACCCAACATGCACGGGTCTGTTTTTCTTTCTGCAGCGGAGAGTGGGCTGGGGTGACCAGAGGTGGCCCCAAATAGCTGCAGGCTTCACACCTGGGTGTGGACAAGCGGAGCAGAAAATTTCATTCTCATAGTGAAACTTGTGACCGTTTTAAAATTAGTTTGAAGAAGCTCTTTCTGCAGTTTCTTGCGACAGATGGTGGATCTCCGAAGGGAGAAGTACAAGCTCGGGGTGATGGGTTGAGATGTGACTGACGATGGAGACAGAGGTTTGAGGGTACGTGGTGGCCCCTCTGGCATGTGTGTCATGTGCTTCCTGCTGAGGAGCTGTGCAGTTGACAGCCCCCCCAGGGACCTAACCACCCAAGCCCAGTCCTCCAGTCACAGCCAGGAATACAGGAAGCCTTTGGGGCTTGCATGGCAGCAAGCAGTGAGCTCAGCATGAGGCTACAGGGTGGCCCACCTGCCCAGATGAGCTCTAGGACCCACATCCTGGATTCAAGAGCCCCAGCATCTTGCACGCACAGTCTCCAAGGACTGTCAGGATAAAAATGGAAAAAGCAAACAAATAAAAACCCTCAGCCACCTGCAAATTAGCAAAGCGATCATCCAGGACCTGAAGCCAAGTGAGAAGCAGACTAAGCCAAGCATCCAGCAGCCCTGAGACAGAGACCCAGGGCTCCACTGGGCATGAAGAAGGCTCCTCGGCTCTCCCTCAGAGCCTGCTGACTTTGACTTTACACACTTTCTTGCAGGCTTGAGTTTTTGGAGGAAGGGCCCCTCAGCACAGCCAGAAGGGGATCTGACGACCTGGTGAGCATAGACCAGATGAAAACACAAGAAAACTTATCTGAGAGACCTAATTGCAAGCCAGAGGCACAGCAAGCCAGGGGCCAGCTGTCCTATATAGAGAAACCACAGCAGGGAGAGCCCAGCATTGAGAGCCACTGGGCCAGGTGGTATCCTCTTCACACTGACCCTGGAGAGTCAGTCCCCTTTTGGCAACTTCAGTTGCCCCATCTGCAAAACACAAACAGGTACCTGCCCACCACCTGCACTGTGGCAAGGATGGAACAGGGCAATGGATTAAGGACCCTGCAATCTATAGCTCAGGGAATATATACCAGTTACTATTATTTGTACTATGTATTATTACTGCATTGACATGCAGTATAATGGTAGCAGAGCAAGGCTCACTGCATGTGCAAAGGCTCAACATCCAGAGACAGTGTAGCTTGGTGATTTGGAGCTTGGTTTCTTTCAAACCTCAGCTCTGCACTCGAGCCTCTTCAAGGTAGCAGTTCCTTCTGTAAGAGGCTCCTGTCTTAGCTGGGACACCTCCTCCACTGCAGGGGCCAGGCTTGACACTGCACAGTGTCAGGGAGAGCAGAAAGAGGTTTCAAGCTGACTGGGCAAGCAGCTGTGGACTTGCAAGGATTGAGCCCGAGCCAGTGGGAAGTGAGATGGACAGGCTACCTCTCACACACCTCTCCTTCGTCTCCTCTCTTAGATTCCCGGCTGCTGTGGCAAATACCATGGATTGGCTCATGGTTTAGATGCTGGAAGACTGGCTTCTCCCAGGGATGGTAGCAATCTGGCCAGCTGGTCATCCGTGGCTTCCTTGGCTTTCCCGACCCTTGGCAATGTCCTGTCCTTTGTCTTCTGCGTTCCATTGACTTGCAGCCTCCAACTCCTCTCTATGGCTTTCTTTTACTGTGTCTGAATTTCTTTTGCCTATAAAGTCCTCAAGGGATCCAAATTAAGACCGCTTATCTTAATTAATTAAGGGATCCAAATTAAGACCATGTGTCTAAATGGGGTACTTGGTTCAATCCACCACACCTCCCAGTGCTGCCTTCATTCTCTGCTCTTCCCACAGTTCCCCTTGCACAGCATCGAGCATTGCTCTATTCCTGATCATTAGACAATTGGAACTTGATCATTATCCCACCATGGCCTCCGGCAGAGCCTGGGAAGCCTGCCCACCAGCAACTCCATGCACCGAACCAATTGTCCCTCAGCATCTCTCTCCCACTTGCCCAGACACGAACCGCATCCTTGTCTCACTCTTCTTTCATCAGTGCAAAAGTATCCAGTCTTGCTATCTTCCTCCTCATTTCCCTCTTGTCTTCCTACACATTATGAACCAAAGTATGTTCTCCCAAGTCTACTGATCTTGCACATTCAATTCTGCAACTTTACAAAAACAAACTAAAAACATAGATGTGTGCTTATACTTATGAACCTTCTAATCATGTTCATTTCATGTACTTACAATTTTTCTAGAAGACAGTGGGTTGATTCTGATTGATATTGACCAAGGGCACACAGCTTAAAGGATTTGGGAGAAGATTAAATGACATCATATATTGCTGAATGATGAGGTTCTATTTACCATAGGTGTGTTTGACAGATTTATGGATGTCTCCATCCCAAAAGAATTATAAGGAAAGTAAAGTTCTTCACCCTGAAATGGGTCAGCTTTCCAAAAAAGTGAGTTATCCAAAAGACTCATTCCCTGAAGTGACTAGGTAGTTGAAGTTTTACTGATATTCATTCATTCATTCAGTCAGTCAGTCAACAAATACTCATTGAGAGCCTTCAAGTGCTAGGCTGAGGATCCCACAGCAAATATATCTCAGGGAGCTGAGAATGTGTTAAATTTTGAACTGTAATAAAAGGGGGCATGTGATGAGCTCAGAAAGGGTCATAAATGAAGGGTTTGGGGGCTCACTCAAGGAAAGATGAGAGAAGGCTCCCAGAAGCATACTGCTCGGTGCTGGAATAGCGGTTCAATGTGGCCTTGTGGAGAGGACACAGAAAGGCATGTGGTGGCTTCACCACAGTGGAGAAGGCCTGGAAGCTGGAAGGCATACACTGGGAATGGTGCATAGCTGAGGAGCCCAATGAGGCCAGGTAAGAGGAGAGGAATGGAGAACAAGGTTGGAAAAATGGGGTGGGGCCACACTGCGCTGAGTACTGAACCCCTGTGTGTAGGTGCATGTCCTCTAGGCTGGGGATCTACAGCTCTCTGTGCACCCCAACTCACACATGCAGGACATGCTCCCACCAAGCATCAGGATGACAGCCTGGTGGTACCTCTGCCCCTTGCCCCTTCCCCCCAACCAATTTTCTGAAGTCAAGGGATGAGCATGGGTCTGATTTCCAAAGACACCTCATCAGGCCTGTTCACCTGGGCTTTAGCATCCCAACGGTGGTCAAGGATGGGTGGGGAGGGCTATACTGTGGACATTTATGCAGCGGAGTGAGCCATTGCCTTGCATTTAGACCAAGCTTCTGGTGGGACATTTGTTGTTCGTTGTTTGTTCATTTGCTACCAACACCTCCAAGGGCTGCTCTGGACAAGCATTGGAGAGAGCCTGAGCTGGGGCTGTGTCCCCCCAAAGGCAAGTCTGAATCTGAACCCCCAGGGCAATGAATGTGACTATATTTAGAAACAGGATCTTTGAAGATGCAATAGTTAAGATGAGGTTCGTCCAATATGACTGGGGTCCTTGTAAGGAGAGGACATCTGAGGTGCCCCACACTTCACTCAAAGCATCTTTCCATTCCCTCAAAAAGGTTGTGGCATGCTGGGTAGACATCCAACTCAACATCATGCAAAATCCTGTCTTAAAGCATCCTGAAGATGAGACCTTGCTCTCCAACTGAAAGTTCCCATCCAATGAAACACCAGGTCACGGTGTCAAATGTGGGCACCCTCTCTGAGAGCAAGAAAAGATACACACCATGCTTTTGTTTTCCTCGTACATTCATCTTTAAGGCTCTTTTCCCCAGCATTCCAATAAAGAGAAATAAGATGCTCTGCAGGTTGATATAAGGACAGCAAGTGAAGGACCAAAGCAATCACTGGGATATGTAAATCCAAAAGAACCGTGAAGCTGCCTTCGTGTGGCAAACTACAAAGGAAACAAAACCAGATAGGCAGGAGCTGCTGGGCCAGAAGTGGAGCACCACAGGGGCCCCTTCTGCCCGTGACAGGAGGCAAGAGTGGAGCTCGCAGATTTCCTCACTTCTTGCTGGTGAAGGAGGAACAGCTGGAACTTGAAGATAAGCAGAAGAAAACAGAAGTCCCAGGGTTAGACCTTGATTTGCAGCAGCCAGAGCCCAATGTCTACTGCCTCTGAGAGGCTCTGTTTTCCTGACTGTTTGACAGAGTCATTTAGAATCATGGGAGTGGGGCAACCTCCCAGCCTACTGCGTTGAACCTCCAGGGGCCACTTTAGCCCTGCACCAACCTTTACTAGATTGCAAAACATGAAAAGCAGATGCAGCTGGGAAAGGGGTTAGGTTTCCCAAAGTCTCCAGGCACTGGGTGGAGGAGCTGGAAGACAAGACTGATAATTCTTCCCTGCTGGGAGCTCAGAGCCTGCTCTTTGGAGCCCAGGATGCTTGGAGACTGGGGAGGAGCAGAAGCTGGGACCCTCTCCTGGCGTCACTCCTCACATATCAACATAACTAAGATGACAAGAGATTCTGGGGACAGATTTAGGAAAGCATCTGCTGGGATCATGAGCTTACCCAGGGTTGCAACTGCCTTCTAGAGAGAAGCACCTACCCCTGCTCCTGCATTAACTGTGTTAAACTGCGAGGCGGTTGCCAAAACAGGGTTAAGCCTGGTGCAAGGATTTTATTAGAGGGAACCAAGAGAGGGTGGGGACGAGGCAGGTGCTAAAAGAGGATTAAACATGCAAGGATTTTATTAGAGAAAGTGTTGGTGTGAGAGAGAGTGGAGAGGGAGCCCGGGAAGGCTGGGAGATTGGCTGACCTGGATGCAGGATTGACTCCAAGTGAAGGATGGATGGATGGAGGGTGGGAAAGTGTCCAGACTTCCCTGTGGTCTGAGGAAGGGTCTCAAGGCTGTCTGAGGAGTTCAGGTCTCCCAGGAATGCACCTGCGTCCATCGCTGGGGAAGGGGGGAGCAGCTGGGGGCCGCCGGCAGCTGTGCAAATGTGGAGACGGAGGTCAGAGCTCAGGGGTTGGGGCCCCTCACTGCTGCAGCCACCCCCTCCTGCACAATTAAAGCCAACATGAGAATCACAAAAGTCTAGGTAAAACTCCCTCTGAAAACTGGAGGCCCCTTTTTTCTATGAACACCATCCCCCAGCAAGTCTTCCCGCGTCTCACGCAGCATGTGCCCCTCCCGCCCCTTTCTGGGGTCTTTGCCTTGGAAGACCAGGGGAGGGGGCTTCATGAAAAGGATGTGGGGTCCAAGAGGTGTGGGGTCCTTGTTACCGTCACAACAGATCTTGAACCAACCCAGACCCTCGCCCATGTCGCTGGGCTTTCCCACCACACTGGTCCATTTAAACATAGTGGTACACCTTGGAAAGGTGTGCAGAGCCAACGGTATTGGCAACACACAGTGGCCCTGGAGGATGTCAGCATCGGGCAAGACCAGGGAAGGCTGAGCCGAGTCTCTGTACCAGCTTTGCAGTTTTTCTGTGAATCTCTAATTCCTTCAAAATGAAGAGTTTAAAAGTAAAAGCCAGAGGCTTAAATAGCATGGCATGGAAACTCCTCTCTCCCCTCCTCTCTCTCTGTAGGGAGTTTTTAATTTGTTTCTTTATCCTTTTTTATTTTGGTGAAATTCACATCACAAAATTCACCGTTTTAAAGTAAACACGTTGGTGGCATTTAACAGGTTTGCAATGTTGTGCAAACATCACCACCGTCTCATTTCAAAACTTTTCATCTTCATCTCTGTACCTGTCTGTCTGTTGCAGAAGACAGAAAATAAAACACATCTTTTAAATTCTCAGCTGGTAAGAGAGAGCAAGGTGAAGATTTGTCCTGAGAGAGCAAGCAGCTCATTTGCTCAGCAGGTGCCCATTGGCTCACAGGTTTGCGCTGCCGTTATCACCTTTGCATGAGGAGCCTGTGCCTCAGGCTGACGGACGGACGGACGCGGAGCAGGAGACAGCTCCAGCGGCCTCACCTCGGGCTCAAAGACCCCACCAAGGTAAGAGCTGACCCGGGTCCCCTGGCAAGCGGGACGAGGAAAAAGGCTCAGGGAAACCTTTGAGGGAAATAAATGAAATATTCTTTTAAAACTTTGGCCAACAAAAATCACCAGATGTTGGGGGTTCCCCTACTATTTTGATGTGTTCAGATTATTGGATACCCCATGAGAGTCAACAAATAGTAAATGTGGAAAACAGTTGTGGAGCTACTTTGGGAAATCAAGAGAGAAAAAAGGTACAAAATGCAAATGGCAATGTTGAAACAAATTAGGTGTTTTGTCTTCCTGGTGGTTTTTAGCGTGAAGTGGCCCCAAGTCCTGGGTACCTATTGTCAGCCTGAAGCGGGTGTCCTTGTGGGATGTGTGTGTGCACTTTCTAGGGGACAGGAAAGCTGTTTAAGTTCCAGAAACCTGCTGGGCACGCGTGTTTGGGGATCCAGGTGTGCTTTTCTGCATTGTACCTTAATTTCACAAAAGGCTTGAAGCAACTACAAAACAAGAGTTTTTAGGCTTCCCTTCCATTGTAACCTATATATCTTGTAAATAAGTTTAAAAAACAAAACAAAGTGAACTGTCTGCCAAAGGCCTTAGAGCATCAAGGAAGGCGTGGAGGTTGTTTGGCCGGTAGGAGGAGGAAGAGGAGAACTTTCTCCCGGCCCTGAAACCCACCTGTCAGCCAAGGCCTGGACCCCGGGGGGATGTGGGGTGCCTGAGGGACAGGAGCTCACGGCTGAGGTGGGACGCCTGCGCCAGCCCACTCGACACGCCCCTCTCGGGGTCTTCTCCCTTTCCTCGGCGCTCGGCGTGATGCTCACACTCACGGAGAATTTGTTGGGCTTGAAACCCATCATCAAATTCTGCTTACAAGGCATATCTCGAGTGAGCAATTTCTCAGTGACAGTGAGCAAATTAGACATTTCCAGGGGCCAGTGGGAGGGAAGGGGGGAGTTCATGCTTAATGCACGCAAAGTTTATACTTGGGGTGACAGAAGTTTTGGAAATAGAGGTGGTGGGAGCACATCATTGTGAAAGTGCTTCATGCCACTGAAATGTACACTCAAAAATAGTTCAAATAGCAAATTCTATCTGTGTCTATATATATATAGAGAGAGAGAGAGGGAGAGAATTTGGTAAATATATATACTCATATGTACATATGTATATATATATATATAACCATAATATTTTTTTAAAAAAAGGAGGAAAGGAAGAGTTTTCTTAACCATTTAAAAATAATGACAGAGCTTGTAAATATAATTATTTACTACAGAAATTATAAATTTAATTTATATAATTATAAATATAATTTAATAAATATATTTACTATTTAATTTAATAAATACAATATAAACTTTATAATTTTTAAAAATTCATCTTTGAAGAGCATGTTTTGGGGAGGAAGGAGGAAGCTGTGATCATGATCCGAGGATGGGAAGTCCCTCATTCTAACGGGTGCCCCACGGGTGTTCCTGACCCTGGGAGCTGGGGCTCAGGAGTGAGTGGCATCCGGACAAGGCAGTGATGGTCTGAGAGGGTGGGAGGAGAGGCGGGCACGGGGCAGAGGCTGGCGGGACCCGGGGCTCGGGCACGTGGCTCCCCGTGTCCTCCTGCCACCCCCAAGCCTCTTTCCCGCTCCCCTCTCGGGGTAGAGGGGCTGAGCTCTGAGCCCCCTCAGCTGGTTCAGCCCTGGCTGTGCCTACTTCAGAGGAGCCCAGAGCCACCTGTCCCCTACTGCCCCCCCCCCACCGCCGTTTCCAGGTAGTTCGGTTGTGGATGATTTTTGTTTCTTTCCTGTGTTTGTGTACTATCCACTGTTTCAGTATTTAATGTGTATGGTTCTGTAATAGGATGGTAGAAAAACAGGTAGGGAGAAAGGAGGGAGGGAGGGGGAGGGAAGGATGCAGGCAAGGAGGGCAGGAGAGAGAAGGAGGGCAGGAGGGCCAGGGGCGACAGGGGTAGGAGGGAGAGTGACACGGGAGAAAGGAGGAGAGCGAGAGAGGGAGAGAGAGAAGGAGAGAGGGAGAGAGGGAGAGAGAAAGGGAGAAGGGTAAAGGGAGAATGGGAGGAAAGGAGAGAGAGGGAGAGAAGAATGGAGAGAGAAAAGGAGGGAAAAAACAGCAGAGAGAGGGAGGGAGGGAGGCAGATGCATTTGAGGAAGGCAGGAAAGGAAGGAGGGAAAGAGGACGGAGATGGAGAGAGAGGCAAGGAGATGAGAGGCAGGGGAGAGGGTGAAGAGAGAAAGAGAGTAGGGAGAGGGGCCGAGGCCCAAGCCAGGAAGACTGGAAGGGAAGAAGGCAGAGTCAGGAGGGCCTGGGGAGGGAGAGAGACCCTGAGCCGGGCGTCCCCACTACTAAGTAGGCAGTGGAGCTCCTTTGCGCGCAGGCAGGGATCCCTGTCCCGGCGCCCCTTCTACTATCCCCCACTCCCCCATTCCCATCGCTCCTCTCCCGGGCACCCAGCTCTTCCCGGACGCCTCACGCCCCCGCGCCCCTGTCCCTCGTGGTCGCCTCGCGCCCCCGCGCCCCTGACTCTCGCGGGCGCCCCCTGCCCCCGCGCCCCTGTCTCTCTCTGACGTCTCACGCCCCCGCGCCCCTGTCCCCCGCAGGCGCGCCTCTGTCGGAGGATGGAGCGGAACGTGACCAAGCCGGACAACGAGACGCTGCAGATGCTGCGCAACCCGACGATCGCCGTGGTGCTGCCCGCCGTGTACTCGCTGGTGGCCTTCGTCAGCATCCCGGGCAACCTCTTCTCGCTGTGGGTGCTGTGCCGCGACATCGGGCCCAAGTCGCCGTCGGTCATCTTCATGATCAATCTGAGCATCACGGACCTCATGCTGGCCAGCGCGCTGCCCTTCCAGATCTACTACCACTGCAACCACCACCACTGGGTGTTCGGCGTGCTCCTGTGCAACGTGGTGACCATCGTCTTCTACGCCAACATGTACTCGTCCATCCTCACCATGACCTGCATCAGCGTCGAGCGCTTCCTGGGCGTGGTGTACCCGCTGGCCTCAGCGCGCTGGCGCCGGAGACGCTACGCGGTGGTCGCCTGCGTCGGCATGTGGCTGCTGCTGCTGGTCGCGCTGTCCCCGCTGGCCAGGACGGACCTCACCTACAAGGTGGAGGATCTGGGCATCGTCACGTGCTTCGACGTGCTCAAGTGGACCATGCTGCCCGGCGTGGCCACCTGGGCCGTCTTCCTCTTCACGCTCTTTGTCGTCCTCTTCCTCGTCCCCTTCGTGATCACCGTGGCCTGCTACACCGCCACCATCCTGACGCTCGTGCGCGCGTCGGGCCGCTGCGGCGACGGGCAGAAGCGGCGCTCCGTGTGCCTGGCGGCCGTGGTGCTGCTAGCTTTCGTCACCTGCTTTGCGCCCAATAATTTCGTGCTCCTCGTGCACATGGTGAGCCGCCTCTTCTACGACAAGAGCTACTACCACGTGTACAAGCTCACGCTGTGTCTGAGCTGCCTCAACAACTGCCTCGACCCCTTCGTCTACTACTTCGCCTCCAAGGAGTTCCAGATCCGGCTGCGCAGGTATCTGGGCTACAGCTGGCTGCCGGCGGACAGCACGGAGACGCGCAGGGACAGCCTGTTCTCCGCCAGGACGCTTTCCGCGCGCTCCACCTCCAGCAGCCACGCAGACCTGCCCGAGGCCGTCGGCCGGTCCTGCCTCAAAAGGCAGGAGAGCGTGTTCTGACCCCGTAGCAGCCAGCCGGGGGGAACACGGAGGGCGAGCTGAGAGCGTCCGCCTGCCCTGGAAGTTTGCAGAAAGCAGCGTGCGTCCCGGACAGAGAGCATCCCTTCGCCCCAACCCAAGTCCCTTTCACCTGTGGCCGCCGCGCTGACCGGCTCCCAAAGACAGCGATTCCGGGAGATGGGAAGCAAAGCGGAGGCACACGGAACGCGCGCCGCGCCTCCCGCAGGGTGCTGAGAGCGCAGGCGCACACACAGAGTCGGCGCCTGGAAGGGAGAGCCCAGGGTCCCCCAGAAGTCGGCAGGGGCCTGCCCAGGCTAGTCCGTGCCTTGCGACTTCACTCTCCTCGCCTGACCCCACCTGGGCTGCCCACCTGTTCACGTGAGTGGAATTATCTGGGGAGACCTGCCGTGGTCTGGGGTCCCGGGCAGCAGCCCCCAACCAGACACACACCAAGCTTTCTGTTTATTTCCTCTCGGTCACTCCGGGCTCTGCGACCGCTTGAGAGGACAGTGGACCCCTTGTCTTCACATCTCTCTGGGAGCCCAGGGGTCTCTCCCCCAAACCCATGACCCCGAGGACCCACCACAGAGACTTTCCATCGTGCCTCCATGTCTACTGAGTGTTGCAATGCCCAGAGGATGTACCTCGGACCCCTCCCGAGTGCCTGAGGGTCTCCTGGTGGGAAGTGAAGCTGCTGAGGCCGAGCTTGGGGATGCCAAACCTCAGCACCTGCAAAGGGGCCTCGCGATGCAGCAGCTTTCCTCGGGGTTCCCTGCACCTGTTTTCATCCCAGGCTCAGCACCCCAGTTCCCGGCTTGGGGGCGGGGTCACTTGCACTGTCTGCTTTATCCCCTTTTTGGCAGTGAGCCCTCCCAGAGTCTCTGCAGGGTGCAGACGTGGCATGCCACACAGGACTGTTTTGAAACTGGCATCCGATTAGGACGTGGATGTTGGAAAGCGTGCTGGAGGATGCGTGTCCCAGCCCCTTCGATGCCTGCAGATGGAGCCAGCACTTGGGCAGGGGCTTTGTCTCTCATGCCACAGCCCAGGGCACACCTGTGCGAGCCCCAACACCGGAGCTGCTTGTGGAGGGAGACAGGCCAAGCTCCTGAAGTGTCTGGGATGCCAGGACACTGTGCTGAGTCACACCAGTTTCTGCTACTTTGCAAATGCCAAGACGAAAACATGCTGTTGGAGTCCAAGACTGCCTTGAGACAGAAAAACAGCCCCACAGCCTGCCTGGCAGGAGCTGGGGACCTCCATGGCAGGGTGACTCTGGGGTAGCCAGCCCCCCACAATTGGGCTTGAAATGCTACACAGGACCCTCTGTGTGCCTGTGCAGCCCTTACTGCTTTGGGAGACAAAGAGATACATGTGTAGGGCCCTGAATACTGGGACACCCTCCCCCCCCGCCCCAATTTCATGTCCACTGAGAACCTGTGAATAGGACCTTCTTTGGGAAAAAAAAGGTCTTTGTAGATGTGGTTATGGTAAGGATCTTGAAATGAGGCAATCCTGGATTACTGGCAGGGGGCTAAATCCAATGACTGGTGCCCGATGAGAAGAGGGAGATTTAGGGGAGAAAGCCATGAGAAGTTGGAGGCAGAGCTTGGGGTGATGCAGCCACTAATCAAGGAATGCCTGGAGCCACCAGAAGTTGGAAGAGGCAGGAAGGAGCCTCCCCTAAAGCCTCTGGAGGAGGCATGGCCCTCCCACACCTTGACTTCAGACTTTTGGCCTCTGTAACTGTGAGATGATAAATTCCTGTTGTTTTAAGCTCCCCAGTTTGTGGAGCTTTCTTATGGCGGCCACGGGAAACCCAGACACACTTTTGAGCCCTTTAAAGTCCCATGGCCAAGAGGGTGGGATGGAGCACTGCTTCCTGCTCAGGGACAATGGACGCTTGCCGGAGGCCTGCCTGGTGGAGGCACCACTTGCCCAGTGGTGATCCTTGGTGACTCCGGCATAAAGGCTAGGTGCAAGCAGTTGCCAGGACACTCCAAGATCTCTATGTCTCACAAATGTGCTGCCTTCTCTGTCCCCAAAGACCTAAAG
Source organism: Choloepus didactylus (assembly GCF_015220235.1). Classification (NCBI taxonomy): domain Eukaryota; kingdom Metazoa; phylum Chordata; class Mammalia; order Pilosa; family Megalonychidae; genus Choloepus; species Choloepus didactylus. Next base: position 718,539 of record NW_023637621.1, on the reverse strand, counting down.
TCAGTGGCTTTGGGCGCACCGTCATCTCACCCGGTTTTAACTTTGGAACAATGCTGTGAAGCACATAGAGCCAGTGCTTTTATTTTAACTACAGCCCCAAAGTCCGATGCCCCTGGAGGTGGACTGAGAGGCGGCGGCCGGGATTCGAGCTGCAGCTCCTGGCTCCCATCTCCTCCATCCTCCCACCAAGCCCCAGAGATGAAGACTGTAATGGTAAACACAAATCAAAAACAGGAAAACAAAGAATGAATTTAATGACTTTTCCCTGACGCAAAAAGGGAAAAAGACATCCTCCCCACTCCCTTTTCTTTCGGTTTTTACATTAGAAAACATAACTGTAAATTCTTCTCCATCCCTTTGAAATGTATATAAATCTTTTTTTAAAGGTTAAAAAAATTTCACCACTCAAGCACGTCTCCTCCAGGAAGGAAGCCATTTCTTTGAACTGTAATCAAGGATCATATTAGCCCCCAGTTTCCCAGTTTCTTGGAAAGAGGTGAGCACAACTTTGGGGCATGGAGGGGAGCTCCTGGATCCAAACTGCAAACCTACCTCTGCAAACCTAAAGATGAGAAATATCTTGAGACTGTAAATGGGATGGGTTGTACCTGCTCAGCTGCATAAAAAGGGTGAGCTCTCTCTCGCTGTTTTGCAATCCCTTTAGCACATGGCCAGTGATGCATTACATTCTGCTTTAAAGCTTATTCCATAATAAAACTGCTTTTCATTCTCTTCTACCTTTGTGGAGAGGTTGCTTGGGTTGGGAGAAGATTTTGATTTTAATTATATTTCCCCAACAGCACTCAGCACCTAAACCCAAGTTCTGAGGTCTACAGTATCTTTCTGCATTTAAGTTACTTGACTGGACAGTAATATGTTGGCTTTTCTTCAATGCTTTTTAAGCCATTTTAATCCCCTGGGTTGACGCACCATCAGTCACTCTAAGGAATGACCTCTTGGGGAGCCCAAGGCCAGGCAGGAGAAGGAACTCAAAACTGGCATTTTCTGAATCTGGTTTTGCTTCTGGCTTGAAGGACCAAAGATCACTTCACTCGTTGCGGACGTCCAAGGTTGGCTATCCAGCTGAGGACCCTCCCCACGCGTGGTCCTGGAACACAAACCAACTTGCCTTCTTTGCACCCTGCTGACATGCACCTTTGGAGGCAGCAAGATTTGTGGATGGGGTAGGCAGCTGCAGCTCGGGGGTCCCCTCAGTCCCCCTCCAACCCAGGTCGGGGCTGCCTGCAGCCACTGCCCACAGCCTTCCAGAGAGGACGCCTTCCGTCTTTTGGCTCTGGAAACATCCCCAGAGGGGCAGCGTCCATGCACATCAATCTAGAATGTGCAGAAATCTTCAGGACAACACTGAGATTTACCTGAGACCCGAGTTTCCTCACCTGGCCGACTGAGATTGGGCAATGCTGACCAGAAGCTGAACCCTAGAAAGCAAGTTGGCTTTAGCGGCAGCATCTGGAGTCAGAAACCCCGAGTCAGCAAGAAGTTCTGCAGCTCATCTCCCACATGCAGCGAGTTTTCTGTGTGTGTGCATGGATCAGATGCAAAAAAAAAAAAAAAAAAAAAAAAGCTGTGAAAACCCCAAACCACCTTCAAACAGCCTGATTAAAAGCATGACAGTTTGAATTCAGAGAAAGTCTGTCTAGGTAATATCCTTCCCAATGGGGTGTGAAATGCTTGTAACTCTTTGAAGTAAACAAAGGAGTGAGTTTTCGATGATGTTGAGGATGGTGATGATGACGGTGATGGTGGTGATTTGACTGTGCAGCTACTTGGCCGACATTCCTTGTAGCTCTGTGTAGAAGGGCCCCCAACTCCTCTGAATCTGCTCAGTCTGTCAGTTTTATGCATTGGAGGAAATCAGTCTACAAGTTGCAGCCTCAGAGCACCTGTTACTTTGTCTTCTCTCCTGAAACCTCCAAGTCGAGGGCTTGCTTTGCTCCAGTCTTAACCATTTTAACAAAGTTCTGGGGTGTTTTTATTTCCAGACACTGAGCCAACCTGCTCAGCTCTTTGGCGTGCATTAAAAGTATAAAACATTTGTGTTTCTATGGTGACCTGAAGAAAATGGTCTAGGGCTGGACTGTGGTGATGGCAGAACGCCTCTACAAATTTACTAAAAACCATTGAAGTATATGCACTTAAAATGGGTGAATTTTATGGCATGTAAATTATACCTCAATAAGCTGTTTAAAAAATCAGTGGCAGGATGGCGAATAGCGGCTTGTTCCAAATTCAGCAATACTGAACGTCCATGGTTTCCAGCATTCAATAATGTATTTTGCACAAATCAATGTCTTAGCGCGACATTTTCAGATACACATAAAAAAGCTACAGAAGACTATTTAATTCTGCTCTTGGTGGGAGTGGGGAGGCTGGCTCTCAGAAAAGCAAACCCCAAAAGATGGTCTTAATTTTCCCCAGTACTGAGGGGAGACAAGTTTATCCCCCTGATTTCTGAGATACATGCATTCTAAAGACACATCCCATTTCACATTCCAATCAATGCTTTATCTTTCTGATATGTAAATACCAAGACTTTCAAACTATGGCAGAATCAAATTCCTTTTTAAATATACAGCATAAATCAGGGACAATGGAACCCAACAGAGGATTTGAGATGAAGGTAAAGATTTTTGTTAATCTTGTTTCCTGGGATGTGGTTTTGTTAAAAAAAAAAATCCTTATCTGTTAGAGGTTCATGTGTAAGTATTCACAGGTGAAATGTTATGATGGTTGAAATCTGCTTTAAAACACTGCAGTAAATGCACAGGGGCAGACATCCACAATTTAGAGAGCTGGATGAAGGAAAAATGGCAAAATGCTGATTTTGATGATGGTTGAATCTGTGTGAAAGGAACATGGAGTTCATTCTGTCATTCCCTTTAGTTTTGGTTCATTTCAAAATATCTATGCTAAAAATGTGATATATTTGAAAATGTCACACTAAGACACTGATTTGTGCAAACTACATTATTGAATACTGGAAACCATGGACATTCAGAATTGCTGAGTTTGGAACAAGCCACTGTTCCCCATCTTGCCACTGATTTTTTAAACAGCTTATTGAGGTATAATTTATGTGCCATAAAATTCACACATTTTAAGTTTTTAGTAAATTTGTAGAGGTGTTATTCCATCACCACAGTCCAGCCCCAGGCCATTTTCTTGCCCTGCCCCAGGTAGCCCCATCTGCTTTCTGCAACTATCGGGTTGTCTTTTCTGTTTATTCCATATACATGATGTGATGGTTTGAAGCTCTACATATCCTGGAAAAACATGTTCTTAAGCTTAATCCATTCTTGAGGGTGTGAACCCATTGTAAATAGGACCTTTTGATGAGATGACTTCAGTTAAGGTTGGCCCAGCCTAATGAGGATGGGTTTTCATCCTATTACTGGAGTCTTTTATAAGAGAATGAAATTCAGACAGAGAGAGAGAAAGCCACAGAGGCAGCAGCCTGAAGCTGATCATTGACAGAACCCAGAAGAGAAAGGAGAAGCCAGGAGAGACCGCCATATGCATTGCCATGTGGCAAGCTAAAGACCGAGGATCACCAGCAACCAGCCCTCAGAACACCACACACTGTCTTTGGGAAGAAAGCATCACCTTGATGACACCTTGACTTGGACTTTTTCCCAGCCCCAAACCATGAGCAAATAAGTCCCCATTGTTTAACCCAACCCATTTCATGGTATTTGCTTGACCAGCCAAAGAAAATGGAAACACATAAACTCACAACATGTGGGCACTGCATCTGCCGACTTTGGCTTGCCACAATGTTTTTGAGGTCCTTGCTTGCTGTAGCATGTATCTATCTGTCCACCTTGGTTCTTGGTAGTGTCCGAGTGTTTGGGTGACCACACTTTGTCTACACATTCATCAGTGAAGCCCAAGCCTTATAATCATCTTGGTGATTAGGAGAAACTGAACTTAAAGCCATTGTCCTAAAGGAAACCAAACTTTGACCTAAATCTCCAAAGAGGGTGCAACCAAATCAAAATATTTGAGAAATAGGATGAAGTGTCCAGCTCCAAAAACTCTGTTTCTATTACATTGTGCCATGAACATATTTCTACTCTCCAGTTTTACTCTTTCTGAGGTAGATAGCCAAGGAAAAGTTTTCAAGGCTTAAAAATTTCATAGTTGTTCAACCAGGGTAGAGATCGTTCAAGTTCAGATTTGTTACAAATCCTACACTTTTGACCTTGACTTTTTTTTTTTTAATTAGAGGAGTTGTAGACTTATAGGATAATCATGCTTAAAATACAGGATTCTCATATACCACCTGTTTGGGCTTGCTAAAGCTGCTGGAATGCAATATACCAGAAATGAGTTGGCTTTTCAATGGGGATTTATTAGGTTGCAAATTCACAGTTATAAGGCCATGAAAATGTCCAAATTAAGGCACCAAGAGGTAGATCCCTTCTCTGAGGAAAGGCTGATGGCATCTGGGGTTCCTCTGTCACATGGGAAGGCACATGACAATGTCTGTTGTCCTTCTCTCCTGGGTTCTGGTTTCAAAATGGCTCTCTCTTTCCAAATGTCTCTGGGCTTCTGTCTTAGCTTCTCTCTCCCCAAGTTGTCTCTGCCTCTTATCCTCTCATGGAGGGCTCCAGCAAGGAGATTAAGACCCACCTTGAATAGGTGGGTCACATCTCCATGGAAACAACCTAATCCAAAGGTCCCACCCACAATAGGTCTGCCCCTACAAGATTGGATTAAAACAACACAGGCTTTTCTGGGGTACATAATAGATTCAAACCAGCACACCACCCGATTATTAATCCCTGGCATTGGTGTGGGACATTTGTTACAATTGATGAAAGCACAATTTTATAATTGTACTATTAACTATAGTCCATGGTTTAACTAGGGTTCATTGTGTTGTGCAGGTACATGCATTTTTTTTTAATTTTTATTCTAGTACCATATATACAACCTGACATTTCCCCTTTTAACCACATTCAAGCATATAATTCAATGCTGTTAATTACATCCACAATGTTGTGCTAGCATCACCACCATCCATTATGAAAACTTTTCCATCATCCCAAATAGAAACGCTGTACCTTTTAAGCCTTAAGTCCCTATTTCCTATCCCCACCCCAGCCCCTGGTAACCTATATTCTAGTTTCTGACTCTATGGATTTGCTTATTCTAATTATTTTATATCAGTGAGATCCGACAATATCTGTCCTTTATGTCTGGCTTATTTCTTTCAACATGATGTCTTCAACCTTGACTTTTTAATTTCTTAAGTGTCTTTGGAAATCTATGGTATTCCAAAATTCCAAAAAGATTCTTTACTACCATTAAAATGCAAAATGGGCTCAGGGAGGGAGCTTACTGAAAAGCACGAGATAATGAGTAAAATGAAGTTGTTCCGAAGGAGGAGTTTTGACCCAAATCAGGGTTCACAATTATTAAGAACTTACTCTGGGAGGGGCACATCCAAGCCCCTCCCCTGTTTCCACTCATTCAACTGACCCTGAGGAGGTGGGTACCAGGCACAGTTTTCAGAAGAAGAAACTGAGGCACAGAGGGTGTAGCTGTCTGCCTAGAGTCCCAGAGCTGCTGAGCAGGAAAGAGGGATTTGAACTTCTTGTCCTGAGCCCAACCCCACAACCATGGAGCCAAGGGCTGGTGTTGTAATATCTGCTTAGCATCCAAGCATGTTTCCCTAATGACAGGCACCTAACTTGGGGCTTACCTAAGCCCACCCATCATTTCTTTCTTGCTTTTTTTATTCTCAGTTTTTGGTCATTTAACTGTAATTCAGGTTTTTCTTAGAGTGTAGACATCAAATAAAAACAAGGTCAGGACTCCAGTCAAACTCTTTTTCTGCTTACTAGCAATGCTGAGGAAAGAAGAAAGCAGAAATCTGCAATGAAAATGACTTTGTCGCTAAATGGATCCTGGAAGAGCATCGGAAAAAAGGGTGAAATGCTAATTCAGTCTGGATATTAGTAGAGTAGTGCACCGGTGTTAGTTAATAGTTTTGACAAATGTACTGTGGCTGAGCAAAAGGGAAATGAAAGGGGGACTGGGGAGGGAATATGGGAATTCTGTACAGTCTGTGCAATTCCTCTGTAAAGCTAAAATTATTCCAAAATAAAAGATCTGTTTTTCAAAAATGAGAATTTTGGCTTATCCACCATGACCACAGCAAACAAACATCAAAGAGTTGGGTCATGAATTCCAGCCCAAGACGGCCATCCGATTTGCAAGCAAGCCCACGTGTATTCTGTGTATAGAATTAAGCAGAAGCCTTTGGGACCCAGTTCTGCAGAACGGGGAGGAGCTGACCTCATCTAATGCTTTTTGCTAACACCACAAGGACTTCTCAAAGGTATTTATCTTTTAATAGATTTCTTTCAACTTTTCTTTCAAAATCTCTCCATGTTTTCTTCATATCAATAAAAACTAAGTTACCCCAGGGTTGGCAATGAAAAAATGAACCAGTTGGTGGGAGGGTAAATTTGACACCATTTCTGACGGGCAATGTGAAAATACTAACAAACAGCCTTACTCTTAACCTTTTTAGTCTAATACTCTGTGGCATGACTGGGAGATGATATAATTGTAATTGCAAAGCTGTTTACTATATATAAATATCTATAATGAGAGACCTTTAAGTAAATTAAAAGTTCAAGCAATAAGGAAATGAGTCTCAAAACACACGGGAGCCTCTTTTGGCGGGAAGTCCTGGCTGAGGTCAAATGGCAAATCTGACCTGGGTGTGCTGGGACAGTGAGATGGACAGGTCACCCCTTGGGTGTGTGTCCCATGAGTGGCCTGTGTAGGATGTGGGGGAGCTGGGGGTGGACAGGGATGGGGAGGCAGTGGAGGAGGGGGTCAGGGACCCAGCTTCTGCTCACCCAGCTCGCAGCTCCTGGGGGAGAAGGTGACCCTGGGATGTGCTGTGTGAGGCTGACAGCACCTTGGGGAGGGGGAGAGGGGCTGCCGGGAGGGGAAGAGGGGCGGCCGCTCGGCTCCTGGTGCCCTGAGGCTGCCCCACCCCAGCTCCCGGAGGTGACCAGGGACTCCCAGCCCTGACCTCTGGTGCATGAGATGAAGTGGGCTGCAGCTGCTGAAAGTTGTTTCAAAGACTACGCACTGACTTGTGGGGCAAACAGCAAGCAAAGAATGGTAAGTAACAAAAAGGGCAGGTAGCAATGCACACAAAATAAGTGATAGGAAGCCACATTGATTTATGTACACATTCATCTGCATCCACACATTCACATACAATACACATTCACAGATATATATACATACACATACAATACACATACACACCCCTGCAATACACATACGCACATATATACATACACAAATACACATACAATACACATACACATATATACATATACACATACACGTACAATATACATGTATACATACATACAATAACACACATATATACATACATCCAATACACATACACACATATATACATACACATAAAATACACACATATATACATACACACATACAATACACATGCACATATATATACATATATACATACAATACACATACACACATAAATACATATACACATATATACAAATACACATACACGTACAATATACATATATACATACATACAATACACACACACATATACATACATACATCCAATACACATACACACATATATACATATACAAATACACATACAATATACATATATACATACAATACACATACACACATAAATACATATACACATATATACAAATACACATACACATAAAATACACACATATATACATACACACATACACTACACATGCACATATATATACATACATCCAATACACACATATATACATATACACATATATACATATACACATACACATAAAATACACACATATATACATACATACAAGACACAGGCAAATATATATACATATATACATACAATACACATACACACATATATACATATACACATACACATAAAATACACACATATATACACACACACACAATACACATGCACATATATATACATACATACATACAATACACATACACACATATATACATATACACATATATACATATACACATACAATATACATATATACATACAATACACATACACACATAAATACATATACACATATATACAAATACACATACACATAAAATACACACATATATACATGCACACATACACTACATATGCACATATATATACATACATACAATACACATACACACATATATACATATACACATATACATATAATACACATATATACACATACACATATATACACACATACACATACAATACCCATACACACATATATACATATGCACTTACAATGCACATACACACATATATATGTATACACACATACAATACACATACACAATACACATATGCACATATATATGCATATACACATATACACATATGCTGATACACACACATAAAATGCACATACACACATCCAATACACACAGACATATGTACATATACACATACGCATGCAATACACATATATATACACACACGTACAATACACATATACACATATATACATACACACATGCAATACACATACACACATATAAACGTACATACATCCAATACACATACACACATATATACATATACACATATATACATATACACATACACATGCAATACACACATATATATACATACACACATGCAATACACATACGCACATATAAACATGCATACATCCAATACACATACACACATATATACATATACACTTACAATACACATACACACATATATACGTATACACACATACAATACACATATATAATACCCATACACACATATATACATATACACATATGTACACATACACATACACATATGTACACATACACATACATACACACATACACATACAATACCCATACACACGTATATACATATACACTTACAATACACTGTATACACACATACAATACCCATACACACATATATACATATACACATACACATAAAATATACACTCACACATATATATACATACACGTACATCACATGCACATATACATACACATACACATCTACATCTACATATGTTTGTGCATGTATGTGTTTCCTGAGGCCACTGCAACAAATGAGCATAAACCAGGAGGCTTAAAACCATAGATATTAATTCTCTCCCAGTTCTGGAGGTCAGAAGTCTGAAATCGAGGTGTCGAGAGGGCTTTGCTCCCTCTGAAAGTCCTAGAGGGGGGTTCATTCTGCTTCTTCCAATTCCTGGTGGCCCCAGGAGCTCCCCAAACCTCCGTCTTCGCGTGGATGTCCCAGTTTCTCTGTGTGTCCCCATCTTCACTCTCATCCTGCCTTCCTCTTAGAAGGATGCCCATCATTGGATTTCAGAGCCATCCAGGTGATCCAGGAAGACTTCTTCTCAAGACCCTTCACTTAATTACATCTGCAAAGACCCTTTAACCACATAAGGTCCCATCCCCAGGCTCTGGGTGCCCATATCTTTTGGGAGCCATCATCCACCACTGCACTGATTGTGGAGGCTGAGTCTGACACCTCAGTACAGGAAGCCAGGGCTCCCGAGAAAGGGATGGTTCCGTGGCTGGGCATGGTAGGTGCACAGAGCATCCAGGACATTTAAGCATGCTGGAGAAGCAGAGACTCCCAGGGAAGGAGAAAGTTGGGTCATGAGATTCAGGGCCACCTAGAAGGGACTTCCATTTACACACTCTGAATTTCCACCAGTGTTTCCAGGCAGCTCCGAATACGTCAGTATCCTCCTAGAACCCAGACTTCATTTCTAGAATGGACACATACACACACACCACCCACCTCACCTTTGATTTCCATTTTAAAGAAACAAAACCATCAAGGGATGTTGACTTCACTGTGCTGGAGTTCCTCTGAATTTATGGTGTAGTATTTACCATTCACAAGATGAAACAAAGAATTCAAAGTATTGCGTATCCACTCAAAGCCTCTTCTAAGCACCCAAAGTCCCCTGTATCCACCCAGGGCCTCCTGTATCCAACCAGAGTGTGGATCCCAAGTGTGTTCTGATGCTGTGGGCTAGCAGACACTCACCACTGGCTGTGCCTTCAGATCCAGGGGAAAGCTGTTAGGAAATTACCTTTACCAGCATATTAACACTTCCTCCACTGTGAAACTTACATTCTTAAAGCACCGTTTCACTGCATGATCATGTGATGGTTAATTTCATGGGTCAACTTGGCCAGGTTATGGTGTCCAGCAAGCACCATATGGCCAGATGGTTTCTGTGAGGATAGTTTGTAGATGGATCTAAATCATTAGTCATCTGATTGCATCTACAGTTGATTGCATCTACAATTAACAAAGGAGATGGGCTGCAGCAATGAGAGATGTCTCATCCAATCAGTTGACAGCCTTAAAAGGAGAACTGATGATTGCAGCAGTCAGAAGGAAGGATGTCCATCTCTATTTCTGCCAGCTAGCTTCTCCTGGGGAATTCAACATCATCTTCAACGAGTTTCCAATTTACATCCTGCCCTATGGACTTTTGACTTGCCAATCTCCACAGTTCCTATAATAAATCTCTTAATATTTACATACATGCCTATATATCCTGTTGGCTATGTTTCTCTGGAGAACTTTGGCTAATACAACAACATTAAAATGTCACTAATACCTACCCTACCCTCAGAAGAGAGAATATGTTCATTGGGATAAAGGCAATTAAAAGCCATCTAAAACCCCAAGAGAACATGGAATGGGACTGTGGTTACACAGCTTAGACATGTGGCCCCTCTCCTACCTCACCACCCTGCCTTCACTCTCCCATCTGAAAAATGAGGGCATTGTCCCCAAACTGCTCTTCAGTGGAACACAGCATCAGGGATTCTTCTGAATCCAGAGCAGAGTGAAGTCCAATTATCAGTGATGAGGCATAAAGTCCACCACCCAGCTGGCACAGGTCCAGCTCTTCACTGGGCCACCCTCCAGCTCACTGACCTTGACTCTCCACTGCCCTTCAGATGTGCTGGGGTCCACGGCCACCACTGGCTCTGATCCCAGCAGTTCCCATCCTCAGCCGTGACAGCTGCATGGTGACTGCTCACCAGCTCTGCAGTCTTCAGCAGAAGGGGCTCTCCCCAGTGTCTCCCTACAATGTAAGTCACCACAGACTGGAAATCACAGGTCACACTTACATAAAAATCAAAAGAGGAAAAAATCCCACAACAGGACATCTCATTGCAAGGCAGTCCTGGAAGGAAGACAGCATGCAGGGCTATAGGGGGTTCTAGAGCTCCCTGACCAGTCCATCATATCCTTCCATGATGCAGGGTCTCAGAAGTCTTTGAATCTGATGACAGTTATGGGATCTCTCTCCTCCAAGAATGCACACCTTGCCCAGTCCCCGTGCTAAAATCAGGCAAATCCAGCTCTTTAAATCTGAGGTGAAATCCACATGACATAAAATTCGCCATTGTGAAGTGTACAATCGGTATAATTTAGTACATTCACAATGTTGTGCAACCACCTCTGTCTAGTCCTTAGACAATTCTTCACCCCAAAAGGGCACCCTGTACCCAATAGCAGTCATTCTCCATTCCCTTTCTCCAGCCCCAGCCCCTGGCACCCTCTGATCTGCTTTCTGTCTCTATGAATTTGCCTACTTTGGACATTTCATACAAATGGGATCATGCAACACATGGTCTTTTGTATCTGACTTCATTCATTTTGCACCCGTGTTTGTAGCATGCATCAGAACTCCATTCCTTTCTTTGGCTGCATAATATTCCATCATTTGGATGGACCACGTTGTGTTTATCCATTCATCTGGTGATGGACATTTGGGTTGTCTCCAGTTTTCAGCTACTGTGAACAATGCTACTGTGAACTTCCATTACAGGTTTTTGTTTGAACACCTGCTTTCAGTTCTCTTGGTGTGCTGGCTTGAATCTGTTACATACCCCAGAAAAGACTATGTTCTTTTAATCCATTCTTGTGGGGGCAGACCTAATGTTGGGTGGCACCTTTTGATCAGCTTGTTTCCTTAGAGATGTGACCCACCCAATTCAAGGTGGGTGTTAATCTTTTCCTGGAGTCCTTTAAGATAGCTCATGGAGAGAGAGCTAAGAGAAGCTAAGAGATGAAATCCAGAGTTTGCCCCAGAGAAGCTAAGAGAGGACTCACAGATGCTTAAAGAGAAAAATGTCCTCAGAGACTCTAAGAGAAGACCCACAGGACAAAGAGAGAAAGCCACTGGAATCAGAAGCTGAAAGCAATGGAAACAGGAGCAAAGACCAGCAGAAGCCGGCATTTGCCTTCCCACCTGACAGAGGTGTCCCAAATGGCAGTGGCCTTTCTCCAGAGTCCAGCTATCATCCTGCTGATGCCTTAATTGGAACATTTTCATGGCTCTTAGAACTGTAAATTTGGAAACTAATAAACCACTATTATTTCTGGTATATTGCATTCTGGCAGCTTTAGTAAACCAAAACACTTGGCCATATATCAGGAGTAGAATTGCCAGGCCAGCTTTGGCTGTGGCTCCAGTGTTTACACACAGGAACTCGGGGCTGAGACTCTATCTACTCCAGGAGAACAAGTCCAAAAGTCAATAGAGGTAGGCGGGGCAAGATGGCAGACTGGTGAGCTGTATGTTTTAGTTACTCCTCCAGGAAAGTAGGTAAAAAGCCAGGAACTGCGTGGACTGGACACCACAGAGCAATCTGTCTTTGGGCATACTTCATACAACACTCATGAAACGTGGAACTGCTGAGATCAGCGAAATCTGTAAGTTTTTGCGGCCAGGGGACCCGCGCCCCTCCCTGCCAGGCTCAGTCCCGGGGGAGGAGGGGCTGTCAGCTCCGGGAAGGAGAAGGGAGAATTGCAGTGGCTGCTCTTATCGGAAACTCATTCTACTGATTCAAACTCCAACAATAGATAGACTGAGACCAGACACCAGAGAATCTGAGAGCAGCCAGCCCAGCAGAGAGGAGACAGGCATAGAAAACAAACAACACGAAAAACTCCAAAATAAAAGCAGAGGATTTTTGGAGTTCTGGTGAACACAGAAAGGGGAAGGGCGGAGATCAGGCCTTGAGGCACATATGCAAATCCCGAAGCAAAGCTGATCTCTCTGCCCTGTGCACCTTTCCTTAATGGCCCTGGTTGCTTTGTCTATTAGCATTTCAATAACCCATTAGATCTCTGAGGAGGGCCGTTTTTTTTTTTTTTTTTTTTTTTTTTTAAATCCTTTTTGCTTTTTCTAAAACAATTACTCTAAGAAGCTCAATACAGAAAGCTTCAAAGAATTGAAATTTGGGCACGTCAAGTCAAGAGCAGAACTAAGAGAGCTCTGAGACAAAAGGCAATAATCCAGTGGCTGGGAAAATTCACTAAACAACACAACTTCCCAAGAAAAGGGGGGTGTCCGCTCACAGCCACCATCCTGGTGGACAGGAAACACTCCTGCCCATCGCCAGCCCCATAGCCCAGAGTTGTCCCAGACAACCCAGTGTGACGGAAGTGCTTCAAATAACAGGCACACACCACAAAACTGGGCGTGGACATTAGCCTTCCCTGCAACCTCAGCTGAATGTCCCAGAGCTGGGAAGGGGGAGCAGTGTGAATTAACAGAGCCCCATTCAGCCATCATTTGAGCAGACTGGGAGCCTCCCAACACAGCCCAGCAGCCCAGAACTGCCCTGGGGGGACGGCACTCACCTGTGACATAGCACAGTCATCCCTCAACAGAGGACCCGGGGTGCACAGCCTGGAAGAGGGGCCCACTTGCAAGTCTCAGGAGCCATACGCCAATACCAAAGACTTGTGGGTCAGTGGCAGAGACAAACTGTGGCAGGACTGACCTGAAGGATTAGACTATTGCAGCAGCTTTAAAACTCTAGGATCATCAGGGAGATTTGATTGTTAGGGCCACCCCCCCTCCCCGACTGCCCAGAAACACGCCCCACATACAGGGCAGGCAACACCAACTACACACGCAAGCTTGGGACACCAATTGGGCCCCACAAGACTCACTCCCCCACTCACCAAAAAGGCTAAGCAGGGGAGATCTGGCTTGTGGAGAACAGGTGGCTCGTGGACGCCACCTGCTGGTTAGTTAGAGAAAGTGTACTCCACGAAGCTGTAGATCTGATAAATTAGAGATAAGGACTTCAACTGGTCTACAAACCCTAAAAGAACCCTATCAAGTTCAGCAAATGCCACGAGGCCAAAAACAACAGAAAATTATAAAGCATATGAAAAAACCAGACGATATGGATAACCCAAGCCCAAGCACCCAAATCAAAAGATCAGAAGAGACACAGCACCTAGAGCAGCTACTCAAAGAACTAAAGATGAACAATGAGACCATAGTACGGGATATGAAGGAAATCAAGAAGACCCTAGAAGAGCATAAAGAAGACATTGCAAGACTAAATAAAAAAATGGATGATCTTATGGAAATTAAAGAAACTGTTGACCAAATTAAAAAGATTCTGGACACTCATAGTACAAGACTAGAGGAAGTTGAACAACGAATCAGTGACCTGGAAGATGACAGAATGGAAAATGAAAGCATAAAAGAAAGAATGGGGAAAAAAATTGAAAAACTCGAAATGGACCTCAGGGATATGATAGATAATATGAAACGTCCAAATATAAGACTGATTGGTGTCCCAGAAGGGGAAGAAAAGGGTAAAGGTCTAGGAAGAGTATTCAAAGAAATTGTTGGGGAAAACTTCCCAAATCTTCTAAACAACATAAATACACAAATCATAAATGCTCAGCGAACTCCAAATAGAATAAAACCAAAAAAACCCACTCCGAGACATATACTGATCACACTGTCAAACATAGAAGAGAAGGAGCAAGTTCTGAAAGCAGCAAGAGAAAAGCAATTCACCACATACAAAGGAAACAGCATAAGACTAAGTAGTGACTACTCAGCAGCCACCATGGAGGCAAGAAGGCAGTGGCACGATATATTTAAAATTCTGAGTGAGAGGAATTTCCAGCCAAGAATACTTTATCCAGCAAAGCTCTCCTTCAAATTTGAGGGAGAGCTTAAATTTTTCACAGACAAACAAATGCTGAGAGAATTTGCTAACAAGAGACCTGCCCTACTGGAGATACTAAAGGGAGCCCTACAGACAGAGAAACAAAGACAGGACAGAGAGACTTGGAGAAAGGTTCAGTACTAAAGAGATTCGGTATGGGTACAATAAAGGATATTAATAGAGAGAGGGAAAAATATGGCAAACATAATCCAAAGGATAAGATGGCCGATTCAAGAAATGCCTTCACGGTTTTAACGTTGAATGTAAATGGATTAAACTCCCCAATTAAAAGATATAGATTCGCAGAATGGATCAAAAAAAATGAACCATCAATATGTTGCATACAAGAGACTCATCTTAGACACAGGGACACAAAGAAACTGAAAGTGAAAGGATGGAAAAAAATATTTCATGCAAGCTACAGCCAAAAGAAATCAGGTGTAGCAATATTAATCTCAGATAAAATAGACTTCAAATGCAGGGATGTTTTGAGAGACAAAGAAGGCCACTACATACTAATAAAAGGGGCAATTCAGCAAGAAGAAATAACAATCGTAAATGTCTATGCACCCAATCAAGGTGCCACAAAATACATGAGAGAAACATTGGCAAAACTAAAGGAAGCAATTGATGTTTCCACAATAATTGTGGGTGACTTCAACACATCACTCTCTCCTATAGATAGATCAACCAGACAGAAGACCAATAAGGAAATTGAAAACCTAAACAATCTGATAAATGAATTAGATTTAACAGACATCTACAGGACATTACATCCCAAATCACCAGGATACACATACTTTTCTAGTGCTCACGGAACTTTCTCCAGAATAGATCATATGCTGGGACATAAAACAAGCCTCAATAAATTTAAAAAGATTGAAATTATTCAAAGCACATTCTCTGACCACAATGGAATACAATTAGAAGTCAATAACCATCAGAGACTTAGAAAATTCACAAATACCTGGAGGTTAAACAACACACTCCTAAACAATCAGTGGGTTAAAGAAGAAATAGCAAGAGAAATTGCTAAATATATAGAGACGAATGAAAATGAGAACACAACATACCAAAACCTATGGGATGCAGCAAAAGCAGTGCTAAGGGGGAAATTTATAGCACTAAACGCATATATTAAAAAGGAAGAAAGAGCCAAAATCAAAGAACTAATGGATCAACTGAAGAAGCTAGAAAATGAACAGCAAACCAATCCTAAACCAAGTACAAGAAAAGAAATAACAAGGATTAAAGCAGAAATAAATGACATAGAGAACAAAAAAACAATAGAGAGGATAAATATCACCAAAAGTTGGTTCTTTGAGAAGATCAACAAGATTGACAAGCCCCTAGCTAGACTGACAAAATCAAAAAGAGAGAAGACCCATATAAACAAAATAATGAATGAAAAAGGTGACATAACTGCAGATCCTGAAGAAATTAAAAAAATTATAAGAGGATATTATGAACAACTGTATGGCAACAAACTGGATAATGTAGAAGAAATGGACAATTTCCTGGAAACATATGAACAACCTAGACTGACCAGAGAAGAAATAGAAGACCTCAACCAACCCATCACAAGCAAAGAGATCCAATCAGTCATCAAAAATCTTCCCACAAATAAATGCCCAGGGCCAGATGGCTTCACAGGGGAATTCTACCAAACTTTCCAGAAAGAACTGACACCAATCTTACTCAAACTCTTTCAAAACATTGAAAAAAATGGAACACTACCTAACTCATTTTATGAAGCTAACATCAATCTAATACCAAAACCAGGCAAAGATGCTACAAAAAAGGAAAACTACCGGCCAATCTCCCTAATGAATATAGATGCAAAAATCCTCAACAAAATACTTGCAAATCGAATCCAAAGACACATTAAAAAAATCATACACCATGACCAAGTGGGGTTCATTCCAGGCATGCAAGGATGGTTCAACATAAGAAAAACAATCAATGTATTACAACACATTAAAAACTCGAAAGGGAAAAATCAATTGATCATCTCAATAGATGCTGAAAAAGCATTTGACAAAATCCAACATCCCTTTTTGATAAAAACACTTCAAAAGGTAGGAATTGAAGGAAACTTCCTCAACATGATAAAGAGCATATATGAAAAACCCACAGCCAGCATAGTACTCAATGGTGAGAGACTGAAAGCCTTCCCTCTAAGATCAGGAACAAGACAAGGATGCCCGCTGTCACCACTGTTATTCAACATTGTGCTGGAAGTGCTAGCCAGGGCAATCCGGCAAGACAAAGAAATAAAAGGCATCCAAATTGGAAAAGAAGAAGTAAAACTGTCATTGTTTGCAGATGATATGATCTTATATCTAGAAAACCCTGAGAAATCAACGATACACCTACTAGAGCTAATAAACAAATTTAGCAAAGTAGCGGGATACAAGATTAATGCACATAAGTCAGTAATGTTTCTATATGCTAGAAATGAACAAACTGAAGAGACACTCAAGAAAAAGATACCATTTTCAATAGCAACTAAAAAAATCAAGTACCTAGGAATAAACTTAACCAAAGATGTAAAAGACCTATACAAAGAAAACTACATAACTCTACTAAAAGAAATAGAAGGGGACCTTAAAAGATGGAAAAATATTCCATGTTCATGGATAGGAAGGCTAAATGTCATTAAGATGTCAATTCTACCCAAACTCATCTACAGATTCAATGCAATCACAATCAAAATTCCAACAACCTACTTTGCAGACTTGGAAAAGCTAGTTATCAAATTTATTTGGAAAGGGAAGATGACTCGAATTGCTAAAGACACTCTAAAAAAGAAAAACGAAGTGGGAGGACTTACACTCCCTGACTTTGAAGCTTATTATAAAGCCACAGTTGCCAAAACAGCATGGTACTGGCACAAAGATAGACATATAGATCAATGGAATCGAATTGAGAATTCAGAGATAGACCCTCAGATCTATGGCCGACTGATCTTTGATAAGGCCCCCAAAGTCACCGAACTGAGCCATAATGGTCTTTTCAACAAATGGGGCTGGGAGAGTTGGATATCCATATCCAAAAGAATGAAAGAGGACCCCTACCTCACCCCCTACACAAAAATTAACTCAAAATGGACCAAAGATCTCAATATAAAAGAAAGTACCATAAAACTCCTAGAAGATAATGTAGGAAAACATCTTCAAGACCTTGTATTAGGAGGCCACTTCCTAGACTTTACACCCAAAGCACAAGCAACAAAAGAGAAAATAGATAAATGGGAACTCCTCAAGCTTAGAAGTTTCTGCACCTCAAAGGAATTTCTCAAAAAGGTAAAGAGGCAGCCAACTCAATGGGAAAAAATTTTTGGAAACCATGTATCTGACAAAAGACTGATATCTTGCATATACAAAGAAATCCTACAACTCAATGACAATAGTACAGACAGCCCAATTATAAAATGGGCAAAAGATATGAAAAGACAGTTCTCTGAAGAGGAAATACAAATGGCCAAGAAACACATGAAAAAATGTTCAGCTTCACTAGCTATTAGAGAGATGCAAATTAAGACCACAATGAGATACCATCTAACACCGGTTAGAATGGCTGCCATTAAACAAACAGGAAACTACAAATGCTGGAGGGGATGTGGAGAAATTGGAACTCTTATTCATTGTTGGTGGGACTGTATAATGGTTCAGCCACTCTGGAAGTCAGTCTGGCAGTTCCTTAGAAAACTAGATATAGAGCTACCATTCGATCCAGCGATTGCACTTCTCGGTATATACCCGGAAGATCGGAAAGCAGTGACACGAACAGATATCTGCACGCCAATGTTCATAGCAGCATTATTCACAATTGCCAAGAGATGGAAACAACCCAAATGTCCTTCAACAGATGAGTGGATAAATAAAATGTGGTATATACACACGATGGAATACTACGCGGCAGTAAGAAGGAACGATCTGGTGAAACATATGACAACATGGATGAACCTTGAAGACATAATGCTGAGCGAAATAAGCCAGGCACAAAAAGAGAAATATTATATGCTACCACTAATGTGAACTTTGAAAAATGTAAAACAAATGGTTTATAATGTAGAATGTAGGGGAACTAGCAGTAGAGAGCAATTAAGGAAGGGGGAACAATAATCCAAGAAGAACAGATAAGCTATTTAACGTTCTGGGGATGCCCAGAAATGACTATGGTCTGTTAATTTCTGATGGATGTAGTAGGAACAAGTTCACTGAAATGTTGCTATATTATGTAACTTTCTTGGGGTAAAGTAGGAACATGTTGGAAGTTAAGCAGTTATCTTAGGTTAGTTGTCTTTTTCTTACTCCCTTGTTATGGTCTCTTTGAAATGTTCTTTTATTGTATGTTTGTTTTCTTTTTAACTTTTTTTTTCATACAGTTGATTTAAAAAAGAAGGGAAAGTTAAAAAAAAAAAAAAAAGAAAAAAAAGAAAAAAGACAAACAAGGAAAAAAAAAAAAAAAAAGATGTGGTGCCCCCTTGAGGAGCCTGTGGAGAGTGCAGGGGTGTTCGCCTGCCCCGCCTCCATGGTTGCTGGCATGACCGCAGACATAGGGGACTGGTGGTTTGATGGGTTGAGCCCTCTACCATAAGTTTTACCCTTGGAAAGACTGTTGCTGCAAAGGAGAGGCTAGGCCTCCCTGTATTTGTGCCTAAGAGTCTCCTCCTGAATGCCTCTTTGTTGCTCAGATGTGGCCCTCTCTCTCTGGCTAAGCCAACTTGAAAGGTGAAATCACTGCCCTCCCCCCTACGTGGGATCAGACACCCAGGGAAGTGAATCTCCCTGGCAACGTGGAATATGACTCCCGGGGAGGAATGTAGACCCGGCATCGTGGGATGGAGAACATCTTCTTGACCAAAAGGGGGATGTGAAAGGAAATGAAATAAGCTTCAGTGGCAGAGAGATTCCAAAACGAGCCGAGAGATCACTCTGGTGGGCACTCTTACGCACACTTTAGACAACATTTTTTAGGTTCTAAAGAATTGGGGTAGCTGGTGGTGGATACCTGAAACTATTAAACTACAACCCAGAACCCATGAATCTCGAAGACAGTTGTATAAAAATGTAGCTTATGAGGGGTGACAGTGGGATTGGGAATGCCATAAGGACCAAACTCCACTTTGTCTAGTTTATGGATGGATGTGTAGAAAAGTAGGAGAAGCAAACAAACAGACAAAGGTGCCCAGTGTTCTTTTTTACTTCAATTGCTCTTTTTCACTCTAATTATTATTCTTGTTATTTTTGTGTGTGTGCTAATGAAGGTGTCAGGGATTGATTTAGGTGATGAATGTACAACTATGTAATGGTACTGTAAACAATCGAAAGTACAATTTGTTTTGTATGACTGCGTGGTATGTGAATATATCTCAATAAAACGATGATTAAAAAAAAAAACAAAACAAAAAACAAAAAAAAAAAAAACCAAATGGTAAGTTTCTGTTTGGAGTGATGGAAAAGTTTTGGTGTTGATGGTAGCACAAGATTGTGAATGTAATTAACACCAGTGAATTGTGTACTTGAAAGTGGTTAAAATGGAAAATGTTACATTGTGTGTATGTTACTACAATTAAAATATATATATATTTATATATATAACTGTACAACAGAGGGAACCCTAATGAAAACTATGAACTTCAGTTAATAAAATACTTTTAATAAAAAAAAAAGTCAATAGAGCCCGCGACTATGTCCAAATGGCTCAACCATAAACTCAACACAGAAAATGAAGGACTTTAACACTTGTTAAAATGGAGGCCAAGTCCCATTTAGGTGGCATCATTCATTAAATTCTTTCTAAACGTGGGTCTGAGGCTCAAGCATCCATGATTGCTTGGACATCCGATTCAGCCTTCACCCACTGTGGGAAACCCAACATCCACACTGACCCTTTCTCCTCCTGCTCCTCACAAGGACCCCTAGATACAGAATGCCCATCTCTCATGGCCCCTTCCATACCCAGACCCACCCCCTGGTGCAAGTTCCAAGGACCTGTCTCCCCTGGCCTCGGAAACACCACACCCCTGTACCTGGATTCTCTGCTTCTCTATGGACCTATCCTGTCCATGCACCAGAAGGTTCCCTCCCATTTGCAAATCTCAGCTTTGCTCTTCAATGTCCTTTTCATGTTGAGCTGTCACCATCTGGGTTAATGATCAATTGTTCTCAAGTGTGTGTGAGTGGGTAGGGGCTTGACTGATGCAGTTGTCCTTAACTGGAGGTGATGCTGCCCTCCAGGGGCTACTTGGCCATGTCTGAAGACATTTTTGGTTTTCATAACTGGAAGTGTGTTTGCTCCTGGCATCCAGTGGGTGGAGGTCAGGGATGCTGCTAAACATCCTACAATGCCCAGGATGGCCCTACCACAGAGACCGGTCCAGCCCCAAATATCAATGGTGCCAAGGTGAGAAACCCTGCTCTGATGTAGAATGAGCCCTTCAAGGATAGGACTCATGGCAAATCCTTTAAAACCTGACTCTAAAAGATGCTCACTGAATAATTTTACTGATTTATTATTAATAGAGCTTAGAACACAAAGTTACTCCCCAAAGTCTTATTTGTGGAAAACTGAAGAGTTTCCCAAGTCAATTCTTCTATTTTTGAATGGACGGCCATGTACTTTGCACGTTCCCCAAGGAACCAAACACAACGTACTAAAGGCACTTCCTCTGATCTCTTTGCTTATGATGATAGCATAATCCTAACATGGACACATTCCCTAATTTTATAGATGAGGAAACAAATGGAGTTACTCTTTCAAAATTCCAAGACTTTTCAGAGAAAGTCATAGGTTTCACAACAAGCTTGGCTTTCTGTAAATTGACCATTTCCTGGTATATGTGAATAGCTTTATCAAGAACAGTGTGTCTGAATGTGATCACAGCTCAGCACACAGGGTTGACAACCTCAGACCTATTGAGTAATACTAAGTCATCATTGCACTCAACCTCTCCTACATATAAAGTATTTTCTCCTTTCAATATCCCTTTAACCCAAGAAAACACATCCAATTCACAGAAATCCCATATGCCTTATTACTACCCAGTGGTTAGCAAAGCAGGCTATTTTTGAGGCTGAACTTGAATGTCTTGGATAAAATTATCTGCTATTCCTTGTCTGCCTGCCTCAGCCCCTGCTGAGTTATCAAGGTGCCTGTGGGACCCCCTGATCTTCACACTGGTGAACTGGGCAGGCTCACATGCTGCACCCACTGCTTTCAATCATTCATCCGTTGCTACTTACCCAGTTTGCGCCATTAACGGGATAAATTTTATAAAGAGAGAAATTCTGTCCTCCAGGGACTCACGGGTCATCAGGGAAAACCAGCACCTAAAATTACACCCTTAAGAGAGAGGGAGGAATGTCATAGATAATATCTGTCTTATCCAGGAATCAGGGATAGCTCTAAAACTGTCTTAGCTTCCTGGTGCTGTCATATCAAAGGACCACAAACGGGTGGCTTAAAACCATAGAGATTTATTGTCTCACAGTTCTGGAGGCCAGAAGTCTGAAATCAACATGTCAGTAGGGCTGTGCTCTCTCTGAAATCCATAGGGGAGGTTGCCTCTTCCCTCTTCCCAGCTTCTGGTGTTTGCTGGTGATCCTTGGCGTTCCTTGTAGATGCATCACTCCAATCTCTGCCTCTGTCATCACACAGCCCTCTCCCTGTGTTTCTGTGTCTTTCTCCCCCTTCTTATAAGGACAGTTATGTGAGATTAAGGGCATACCCTACTGAAGAATGACCTCATTTTAATTTCATCAATTCTGTCTGCAAGGAATCTATTTCCAAATAAAGTCCCATTACAGATAACAGGTGTTAGGACTTCAACGTATCTTTTGGAGAGGACAGAATTCAACCCATACCATCAGCTAAACAAAACAAGGTACCATATAGCTTTAGGATAGGAGAAAACGAAATAGATACATTGGACTACTAAGCATCTTTTAATCATATGGTAGAAGACACAAAGACACAGGACAGCAGGCAGACACATTTGCAAGAGTTCATGCATTCAATCTACAAAAGTTCCTTTTGAAAGTGAGGAGAGAAGGGATGACTGTCTCAGTGATAAAAGGCACTCACTAGCGCTCAAGGAAGCAAAAACCCAAGCACGAGATTTCACTGTCCATCCTTCCTTTTGGCAAACATATGAACAACGTTACCCATCCAAAGCAGGAAAGAATGTTGCTTGCTGTAGCCTTCAGAAGGCAACCTAGCAATCTCCATGAAAAGTAATCAAAGAAACACCATTCGGCCGAGCCATCCCCCACCCCCTGCCCCTTACTTCTGCGCCACCATCCTGCAGAAAGAAAAAACAACAGGATTTACTATCACATCATTTTAAATAAGAAGCACAAAAATTGCCTGAAGGCTCAATAGAAGGAGGATGGCTTGCATCTGTAAATGCCGACAAGTAATGTCTCAGAGCTATCAGAAAGAATAAATTGGAGCTCTCCATGGTGCCCCAGAGGGCTTTTGATACATGTTGTTAAAAGAAAAGGACCAAGTTGCAGAGACAAATAGGAATATATGAAGGGTTGCTAGACCTGCTTCAGGTAGAGCTTATTTGGGTAGGTTGGGATGGCTTAAAACTAAGGACTTTATTATACTTTAAAAATATTTAATATAAGTGTTAAAACACATCTCAGGATGGGTGAACAGACAACTTGGGCATCTCCATAAATGCAGAAAGGGGTTCTTTTCTCAACAGCCATTCAAGACACAAGGATACAACAAAAAGAAAAGTCCTTCCTAAAAAAAGTACCAGTGATACTGATCCTAAACCAACAACCAAGAGCATGCTAAAGAGGGACAAGCTAATGGGGCATTTTCTAATGTGAGTTCCAAAGACCTCCAGCTACTCTGCAAGGCATAAAATCTGTTGTGAAGTGAAGTTTGGGAATTCTCAATACCACATCCTTTTACTTGGGACTTAAAATGCCTGAGAAACCCTGCAGCTAAGGCATCTGATAAACTGTTTATTGCCCAACATTAGATGACTAAATTGCTTCCAATTCTTTTGTGCTTCTGGATGGAGAAGCAACAAAATGTTTTCAATATTTACATTTCAAAAAGTACCATGCGTCTGTTTGATTTGCACTGTTTTCAGTACATGATGTGTCAGAGGACATTTTTTCTGCATTTGGTGACCCTTTGCAGGGTTTTATTGACTGGAATAGAATCTTAACATACTAGGATGGAAAATGTGAATATGTGCAAAGATGTAATCTACCATTATTTTTTTGGAAATTAGAATTTTTAAAATTAGTAGAAAGCCAACATAGCAGACCATGTCTTGATTAATGTGCTCTAAGAAGAGAAAGTAAAGATGGAAGGAAGTTTGGGAACATCCTACTGCCAGAAGGGACACTTCTGGGCATTTATCCCAAAGAGGTGAAAACCTATATCCACACCGATCCTTTACAAACCTTCACTTTATTTGTAATAGCCCCAAACTGGATTCAGCCCAGAAGCCCTTCAAAGGATGAGTCCTTAAGGAAACCACAGAACACCCAAACATGGAATAATACTCTGTAATAAAAGGGAAGAAAACATCAAAAGAGGAACAACTTGAATGAAAATCCAGGAAATTAGGATGAATGAAAACAGCCAATCCCAAAACATTACATACTGTTTGGTACCATCTATACAACTAAGACTCTTGAAGTGACAACATTTTAAGATGGAGCACAGGCTATTGGTTGCCAAGGCACCAAGCGATGAGTGATGGAAGTGTGGGAGGGTGGTGGGTGTGGCTATAAAAAGGAAGCACAAGGGGTCCTTGTGGTTATGGAAAAATGTCCAATATCTTGACTGTGGTGGTAGGAGTATGGACCTACACATGTGATAAGATTGCACTGTGCTAACACACACACGTGTTCAAGTAAAACTGGGCATATCTGAATAGCATGGGTGGATTGTAGTAATGTCAATATCTTGGTTGTGATATTATACTACAGTTTTGCAAAATATCACCACTGGGGGAAACTGGCTCTTGGGGATTGAGTGACATCCCCATAAACACCTGTTCAAGTTTTAATCTGCATTCCTGTGAGTGAGAACCTGTTTGTAACTAGGACTTCTGAAGAAGTTATTCTTAGCTAAGGTGTGAACTCGATTCTGAGTAGGATATTTGAAGATCCGTTTTAGATGAGGCCAAATTGAATCAGCGAGGGTCTAATCCAAATGACTGGACTCCTTATAAGCAAAGGAAATCGGATGTGGAGGTGAAAGCCGGAAGTCAGTAGAAGCCTGAGAACAAAGCAGATTGTCACGTGATGGATGCAAACCCAGAACCCCAAGGATTGTGGGGAGCCAGCACCAGACTCGGGGAGAAAGCACGGACTGCTGAGAACTTTGTGTTAAACTTCCAGCTTCCCAAAACCATGAGACAACAAATCCCTGTTCTTTACACCAAAGCAGTGTGTAGTAACTGTCATAGCATCCCTGGAAAACTCAGACGGTTTTAACATGTTGGTTACAATATTATACTACCGTTTGGCAAAATGTCGCCACTGGTGAAATTGGGTAACGGATACACAGGATGGTTCTATATTATTTCTTCCAACTTCATGTGAATCTACAGTTTTCTCAGAGAGAGACAATGAGAGAGAGAGGTTGGGGGGGGGGTGGGGAGAAGACAGCCAATATCATAGGTGAAATCTTGCAAATAAAACAGAGGTTTTGAAAAAGAAAAAGCTGCAGGAGGTACAGCCGGACCTCACACTTTGACATTATCAAGACGGAACCCAAGTGCAAAGGAAGCAGCTAGTATTGATGGGAGGAGGTTTTATGTCTTTGGAGCCTCATCTTGGGGGAGGAAAGCTATGGCATTTAGAAGGGTTTGAGATCTACAAAACGCAACATAAGAAAACACCCCTGGGGTACGGGAAGAAAATATCACCACCTCAACTGCTATCAATTTTATCTCCTTTTAAAAAAATTAATATTTTGGAATATATTTACACTAATAATATAGTGGTACATAAGACATGTGTATAGTTTATAAATGAGTAAATACACATTCAGTGGTAGCTGCTGAGGCTGCTCTTCAAATAAGAAGTTGGAAAGTCCAGAAATTAGTGGAATAGAGGACAAAGAACAGGATTATTTGAGGAAGGGTCTGGCGAGCAAGTAGAAGGGGATGCACAGAGTGAGAGCTGCAGGCTTCCCCAGGAAAAAATAAACCATATAATCCTGCTTCCTCCCTGCCCCAGTAAGCCTGTGGGGATTGCTGCATGGTCCAGGAAACCAGAGTTTCTTCTCCTGGTTTCTGTGAATTTGCTCGGATTGTCACCAAGGCAACCATCTCCTTCCTCGATTTCCCTTTCTGGACCCCTCTTGCAGTCACAGAGAGTGGGGCTCTCCTGGAGGGTAGGGGAGTGTGTGTGCATGTATGTGTGTGTGCATGTGCAAATGTGGCAGAATCAAACAGTTGAGCTCCTGTTGTGTGACTTGCCAATCTGCACCTTTGACATTGAACCCCTGTGCTTCTCTTATCCAGTAAATAAACTCTTAAGGGAGTAACAGTCTTGAAATTTTGTCTACTGTAGATAATGACATTTTCCTTTACTGCTATGTTTATATTTTTCCTGCATTGAGTTTCATTTTTACGTAGTCCAGTAGGTAAAATTCAGTCGTCTATTGCTTCAAAGCTAAGAAAGTTATTCAGCCACAATCTGAAACCCTAATCCAAATTTGGCTAGCTTTTTCCTTTTTTAAACATAACAAATTTTGAGAAATAGATATTAAATGCAGGCACATTCTTCACCCATATTATTCAAGCTTAACATTTTAATACATTGTGATATAATTCACATAACATAAAATTCACCCATTTAAAGTGTACAAGATATGTGTAACCATCACCACAGTCAATTTTGGAACATTTTCATCAAAACCCTGTACCCTTTAGCTATCATCTCCCACTCCCACCAATCCTACACCCATCCCTCCCAACCACTAATCCACCTTCCATCTCTAAGGATTTGCTACTCTAGATATTTCATACAAATAGAATCATGCAATATGTGGCCTTTTGTGTCTGGCTACTTTCACATAACATAACATTTCCAAGATTCATTCAAACTGCAGCATGTATTATTATCCATTTCTTTCTATGGCAGATTAATATTCCATTGTCCAGATGGACTGCATTTTGTTTATCCATTCATCTGCTGATGGACATTGGGGTGCTTCCACCTTTTTGTATTGTGAATAATGCTATAAAATCCATGTACACATTGCAGGCTTAAGAGGGAATGCATCTCTCCATCATTACTAGGTGTGATGGTCAAGTTCACGTGTCAACTTGTCCAGGTGATGGTATCCAGTTGTTTGGTCAAGGAAGCACTGGCCTGATTGTTACTGTGAGGATATTTTGTAGATGGAGCTAAATCAGTAGTCATCTGATCGCATCTACAACTGATTGCATCTACAATCCACTGAGGAGATTGCCTTCCACAATGAGAGAAGTCTCATCCAATCAGTTGAAGGCCTTAAAAGAAGTGATGACTTCAGCAGTCAGAAGAGAGAATTTCCATCTCTACTACAGCCAGCCAGCTTCTCTTGAGGAATTCCTGAAAACCTTCATTAGAGTTCCCAGCTTGCAGCCTGCCCTATGGAATTTTGACTTGCTCATCTGCACAGTTGTGAGACTATAATTATAAAAATCTCATAATATTTACATAATCTATCTCCTGTCGGTTCTGTTTCACTAGAGAACCCTGGCTAATACGTTAGGCAATGCCACATTGTGTCCCAAAGTGGTTCCACCAATGGACACTCCAATGGCCTCACATCTGCACCCCAGAAATTGGTATTATTTGAGTTTTGCTTTTAAATGAACTCCAGGGTATATAACAACTACTCAGTGTGTTTTCAATGCACACTTGCCTGCAAGTGAGCATGTTTTCATACATGTACTGTCTATTTTGCAAAATGCCCGTTGCTCATTTTCTCCAGCAATTTCCTCAACTATCTCTGAAGTTCTTTATATACTCTGGATTTGACTCCTTGGCTTCTCTTTTCACTCTTTCTATACTGTCACTGAATGAATAGATATTCTCCACTTTAATGTCATGGAACACACTGAATATTGTTTAAAAACTCCTTCTCAATGCTGAGGTCATGACTGGACTCTTTTCCTGGCACCATCTCCTAAAGTTTCACATAGTACTGATTTGCACACTTAATTCTATATCCATCTGGAAATGATATTTGTGGACCATGTAAAAAGGGTCCGATTTGATCTTCCTCCTCAGTCACACCCAGTTGCCCAAGAACCAAATTGCCAAAGGCCATCTGGGTCCCCTTTCCATCTTCAGTGCCTCTCATCCAAAATCTAGGGTCTACCCCCTGGTCTGTGTCTGGGCTCTCTGCACTCTTGGGTTGTTCTCTCTTTCCATCCCAGTGACAAGACCACATTCTCATAAATAGTTGGTGACACTTGGTGGAGCAGTTCCTCCCACCTGCTTCTTCAAGGTGCTGGGCTCATCCCACCCCTTGGCCAGTGCACACATGCTTAGAATCACCTTGTTTAGTCTCTCACACCCCACACAGTGAGGGAGGGTCCCCTCACCTCCCATGCAGGAAGAACCTACCCCTATCTCCCCACCTGCAGGGACTTCACCACCATCTTGCCTGCAGGGTCCCTCTTAAACAACTCAACTGCAGCAACTCCCCAACTGCTGGCCCATGCTGTGCCTGCTGGGAACCCCTGTTTCTGCACCTGCAGGCACCCCAGCCTATCTTTACACCCACTGGGATCTCCCTCAAACACCCCTCAACCCTGCACCCCACTGCACTCCAGACCCCAGAGCATCCTCCCCCACACCCCATCTGCAGAGACCCCCAGCGCTATGTCCCCACTGCACCCCCACAGTCCACGGGGACCTCCTCTCACCCTGCCTGCAGGGATCCCGTCTCTGCACCCCACCATCAGAACCCCACTTCCATCTGCACCCCATCTGCAGGAAGCCCCCGTGGACTAGCCCCCTCCACTGCTTCCCCATCAGGGACCACACCACACCCCCCAAGGGAAAACCCCATCACTGCACCCCACCCACCCCACGGGGTCCTCCCACACACCTCCACGGGGAGCCCCCATCACTACACTTACCCTCCACTCCGCCGAGACCACCCCGAACCGCGCCCTCGGGGACACCCCTCCTGGCCTCACCGTCCCCGCTCTCGGGAACTTCTGTCCCTCAGCGAGTAGGCAGGGCGGGGGCGGAGCTTCGTTCAGGGCCGGGCGGGGCCTGGGCCGGGGTGGGCGGAGCCTTTATCCCGAGGCAGAACGAGCCGCAGCCTCGCGGAGTGGGCGGGGAGAGGGCGGGGCCAGAGGCGGGTGCGGCCTCAAACCCGGAAGGCGGGCGGCTAGGGGCGGGGCCTGGGCCGGAGCCTCGCTCGAGGCGGGGGAGGGGCTTCCTGGAGGGGCGTGGCTCCCCGGAGGGCGTGGCTTCCTGGCGGGGCGGGGCGCGGCTCGTCCTTGCCGCTCCGCGGCCGCGGTGCTCCGGGCTGACCGCTCGGCGGGCGCCGCCATGGTGCTGTGCCCGGTGATCGGGAAGCTGCTGGGGAAGCGGGTGGTGCTGGCCAGCGCCTCGCCGCGCCGCCAGGAGATCCTCATCCAGGCGGTGAGCGCCGGGGCCTACAGGGTCTGCGGGACTTCAGGGGTGGGGGGCTGCCAGGCAGAGACCTGCAGGGTCTTCTCGGGTCGGGGTCTCTGAGGCGGGGGGTCAGGGGTTGGGATTGGGGTCTACCGGCCGGGGTGGAGTCTGTGCACTGGGTGAGGGGAGGTATGGACGGGGAGGGGGAGCTGTAGGGCGATGGAGGCAGGGTGGGCGGAAGGCACAGAGCAGATGGGACGCTGTTCAGTTTTGGAGGTGCTGTAGGGAGCTGGGGGGACACCTGCAGGTGAGAAAAGGTACACAACGGTGGTGGGAGTGTCTGGAGGTGGAAAAAGTGGGGATTGCGGAGCTGCAGGGGGGACAGAGGTGCTGCCTGGGGGTCCAGGGGAAGGGCCTGAGAGGTGTGCAGGGCTGAGCAGGCTCTGTAGGGAGGTGGGGAAGGGGCAGCACCCTCATTGGGGGTTAATGGTTCACATCTCTGTCCCCAGAGGACTCTGGAAATGTCACTGTCTCTATAACAGGCCTCCAAAATTACATGTTTTGGGATCAAACTAAAGCAGTTCTGATTCTCCCCCCACCCAGCGACAATTTCTGACATGCTTGTTTAATTTCCTACCAGCGTTGTATTTGTGGATCACTTGGTTTTTAGGGCAGCTGGGAGCCCTGTGACCTCTTGGGTCAGCGGCCTTGAATTCCTAATCACTGCTTCCCCAAGATGCCTCCTGGGCAAGCATCTTCCTGCCAAGTCCACTCCCAGGCCCTGTGGCTGGATGCTGCCCCTGCTACAGGCTCCCAGTGGGTGGCTGGTGGTCAGTACAAGTTCACAGTGATAATGAAGCGGTCAGCGGGGAAGACAGCATGTAGGGAGACTTCATTCCTTGTAAACCTGCACTCTCTCTCCTCTTCCTGGGTCCTTGCTACAAAACCTCCTGACCACCTCTCCTCTGTGCCAGGGCCTCCGGTTTGAAGTGGTCCCTTCCAGATTTAAGGAGACGCTGGACAAAGCCTCCTTCCCCACCCCTTATGCCTATGCCATCGAGACAGCCAAGCAGAAAGCTCTGGAGGTGGCACACAGGATGCATCTGGTAAGTGCCGTTTTGCCTTTCTGCTTGATTTTTTAAAGTTCTTCAGCTCTGAGGGAATGTGTAAGTTTTAATGTATATGTTATAAATAAATGGCATTTATAATATATAATGAATGCAGTTTATCTATTACTACGTATTACCATATCATAGACCATGGCAATTGATAGAATACATTATAATCAAGATTATACTAAGTATTGTTATAGAGCTTTGAATATTGATTGATTGATGGCTTGATCTTCGGCAGTGGAAAGGCTAGTAATGCTTGTATTTGAGTGGGACATAAGTTCGAGGTTGTGTAAGGATTTCATATGAGTGTGTTCTTCTGGGATGGTGCAGTGTTTGCTGTGCGTTAACCAGCTGAGAGCCTTTGCAAAACCAGTGTCCCCTCTGAGCTCTGGTCCCCAGGCTGTCTGAGGAGCTGCTAGGCCACTGGCCCTTCCCAGCCTGCAGGGCTTGCCATGCCAGGCTGTGGCTCTTCTGCCTGCCATTAGGGAGTGCAAAGCAGGGAAGGAGTCTTGGTGACCCTCTCATGTCCACATACTTGCTCGGGGCACCAAGGGAGCCCAGACCATCGTTTGCGAAGCTAGCCCAGCTTTGTGCCGATGCTTCTGTCTCATGGTTCACACCTGTAGCAATGTGAGAATGTTTGTGTAAGACAAGCAGTGGGGCTATTTTTACATTCGGGTTTGCATTTCCTGCAGAAAGACTTGCGGACCCCCGAAATTGTCATCGGAGCCGACACCATTGTGGTGAGTCTGTCTGGGGTCTCCTTTGAGCCTCTAAGTTGGTTTAAATGTCTGGTTTCCGATCCTCAATGGATGCAGTGAGTGCTGCGGGGAGCTGCTGGTCCCCTGCAGGATGTCGTTCGCTTGTGTGCTTAGGCTGCTCTAACAAAGACCACAAACTGGGAAGCTAAAAAGCACAGGAGTTTACTCTCCCAGTTTTGGAGCCAGAATTCTGACATCCAGGTCTGTACGGGGTTCTGCTCCCTCCAAGGTTCTAGGGGGGCTCCTTTCTGCCTCTCCCAGGTCCTGGGGATCCCAGGTGTCCCGTGACTTGTGGTTGCACCACTCCAAGCTCTGCTCTGTCTTCATGGCCACCTCCTCTGTGTGTGTGTCCACATTCCCTCTTCTTATAAGGACCCCAGTCCTATCAGATTAGGACCCTCCCTGACCCAGTTTGGCCTCATCCTAACTAATCACATCTTCAAAGAACCTATTTCCAAATAAAGCCCCATTCACAGATAACCAGGCTTTAGGATTTCAGCATATGTTGGGGAGGATGCAATTTAACTCAAACTACAATGGACAATGGGGAACGTACTCCCAGTGGGAGGTCCTGGGGAGTGGACCTCAGCGCTGGCCCCTGCACTGGAGATGGACCAGCCTGGTGGCAAATGTCACTGGGGGACGCCGAGGTGCTATCTCCATTCCAGGTGGGGGCTGTGGATTTGAATATTTCCAGGAGTCTAGGATTGGGAAATGCCTGCTCGTGTGTTCCCAGGGACCCGGCCGTGCTCTCACATGCCATCTCTTTCCAAGTGGGCTGTGTGGTACCTGCATGTGTGCAGACCAGAAGCAGACTCTGATTCTGGTTTGTGCTGAAGGACGTTTCTACGTTGAGGCTCGAAAGTGAACAGCACAAGTTCTTCAGGAAGTTAAGCCTAGAAGAACCATCTGATGGGGCAATTCCATTCCTAGGTACACGCATGGAAGAACTGGAAAGAGGACTTGAACAAATACCTGCACACCAATGTTTATAGCCGCATTAGTCACAAGAGCCAGAAGGCAGAAACAACCCGAGTGTCCATTGATAGGTGACTGGATCAACAAATTGTGGTCCATGCAATGATGGAATATTAGCAATAAGCAGGAGTGAAGTTTGATGCACACTGCTACAAGGTTGAGCCTTGAAGACATCATGCTAAATGGAATAAGCCAGACACTAAAGGCCACCTGTCGTATGATTCCATCTATACGAAACATCCAGAATAGACAGATCCATAGAGATAGAAGGAGATAGTGGTTTCCAGGGACTGGGGAGAGTGGGAATGGGGAATGACTGCTGCAGGGTATGGGGTTTCCTTTTAGAATTAGATACAGGTGATAGGGTCGAAACATGTGAATGTGCTATATGGCACTGCATTGTGCACTTTAAAATGGTTATATTACATGAATTTCACCTCTATTTAAAAAAATGTAAAAAGCAAGCAGTGGTCTCTTTGCAGACCTGCTTTAGGCCCCTTCCATGATCTTGCCACCTCTTTTCTCTCGCAGGCAGTGGGGGGACTGATCCTGGAGAAGCCAGTGGACAAGCAGGATGCGTACAGGATCCTATCCAGGTGTGTGGTGGTGGACCTGAGGCCTGGGCCTGGGAAAGGGCCACGTCTCTCCAGGGTCCACTGTGTCCCCTGCCTTCACATTGGGTTGGCCGCCATCTCCTGGGTCAGGGCTTTTGCCCATCCTTCATAAGATAGGAGATGAGGAGGGGCCCATACCTGTGTCCCAGGTGTAAGCACAAGTCTGGGGTCTCCAGCCCCTTTGTCCTCACTGCTTGGCTCCTTAGTTTGCAAGGGCTGCTGTAACAGCTTGAACCACAGGGGTTTACAGTCTTGTGGTTCTGGGCACAGCTTGCTTTCTCCTGGAATCCCAGCATTCCAGGAATTCCGTCCCTCGGCAGTCCTTCTCCTCCCTCTTGCATCAGCTCCTGGTTCCCACTGACTTCTGGCTTCTCCTTCTGTGTCTGATTCCGTTTCCTTCTGAGGCTTCCAGGCATATGGATTTGTGCCATCTTCATTCAATTGGCCTCATCTTAATAGCATCTTCGAATCCTATTTACCAATGAGTCCTTCACTAAAAATAACGTCTCCAAAGGTCCTATTTGCAGATGGGCTCAAAGTGACCAGAATGTACATTAAGACTGAAAACATGCCTCTTGTATGGATATGGTTCAATCCAACCAGCTTCCCCCCTACCTGAGGCCCACTTCCTGTGTGTCCTGAGATATCAGCGTCTCAAATCCGGGGTCTGAGAATAGCCACCGTGTCCGACCGTTTCTGGAGAGCAGAGTGCATCCAAGTGCACGTCCCTGCTGGGGTGGGCAGGTGGGCTGGGCTTGGGGTGGTGGGGGCTGCCCGCGCCTGGATTCTGGCCACACGCCCTGGGCTGGAAACAGATGGCCCAGCCGTGCTGTCCGCTCTGTAAGGGACGACCACGGAGACCTGCCCTCCAGGTGCCCCGTGAGACCTCGGCCCGGGGGGACACAGGAGGAGCAGAGGGGTCCGGGAGCGAGGAAACTCGCCCCAGGGAGTGTCAAGGGCCGTGCGCCTGCACCCGATTGCAGGCTGCGGCAACGGTGCCCCGATTTCCCTTGCAGGTTGAATGGAAAGGAGCACAGTGTGTTTACAGGCGTGGCCATTGTCCACTGCTCCAGCCCAGGTAACTGCGGACCCTGCGCCATCCCACTGTGCGTCTGCATGTGTTGGGGTCATGCCTGCATCCCTGCAGGAGACCGTGCCGGGGTGGGAGCTGAGCTGGGGGGTGCATTCACGGGAGCCCTCAGTAAAAAGGGCCCCACTCACTTCTGGGACGTCTGTCCTGGGCATCTGTCCTTCTGGGGCATCTGACCCTCTGGGGTGTCTGTCTTTCTGGGGTGTCTGTCCTTCTGGGGTGTCTGTCTTTCTAGGGTGTCTGTCTTTCTGGGCATCTGTCCTTCTGGGGTGTCTGTCTTTCTGGGGCATCTGTCCTTCTGGGCACCTGTCCTTCTGGGGTGTCTGTCCTTCTGGGCTAATGTCCTTCTGGGGCACCTGTCCTTCTGGGGCCTCTGTCCTGGGCACCTGTCCTTCTGGGTTGTTTGTCCTTCTCGGCACCTGTCCTTCCGGGTGTCTGTCCTTCTAGGCACCTGCCCTCTCTCCTGGGCCTTCTCATTTCAGACGGCCTTCTGGAGACTGAGGTCTGCGAGTTCCACGAGGAGACGAAGGTGACGTTCTCCGAGCTGTCCGAGGAGCTGCTGTGGGAGTACATCCACAGCGGTGAGCCCATGTGAGTTCTGGAGCTGCGGCTGCACTCCCCGGTGGGTCCCAGCAGCCCAGCAATGGTGGGTGGGGAGACAACACCCATGGCCTACGTGTGGGGTCCACGTTCACAGTGGCCGTGTCCGACGCCTCAGAGCAGATGCAGTGCTTGGTTCTGGCAGCTCAGAGCTCCAAGGATGTTCTGTGGGGATCAAGGGAAGGGCTCCCAGCCCTGTGCCCTGCAGCAGCTCTGCCTCGATAACGTGCTTGTCTTCTGGAAGGCCAGCAAGCAGGAGCTGATGGTCACCAACCACTGCTGTTCTGGTTTGCTAATGCTGCCAGAATGCAAAACACCAGAAATAATTGGCTTTTATAAAGGTGGTTTATTTGGTTACACAGTTACAGTCTTAAGGCCATAAAGTATCCAAGGTAAAGCATCAGCAATCGGGTACTGTTCTAGTTTGCTAATGCTGCAGAATGCAAAACACCAGAGATGGATTGGCTTTTATAAAACAGGGATTTATTTTGCTACACAGTTACAGTCTTAAGGCCACAAAGCGTCCAAGGCAACACATCAGCAATCGGGTACCCTCACCGGAGGATGGCCAATGGCCTCCGGAAAACCTCTGTTAGCTAGGAAGGCAGCTGGCGTCTGCTCCAAAGCTCCGGCCTCAAAACGGCTTTCTCCCAGGACGTTCCTCTCTAGCAAGCTTGCTTCTCTTCAAAACATCACTCCCAGCTGCACTCTCTTTCTTCCCCCCCGAGTCAGCTCATTTATATAGCTCCACCGATCAAGGCCCACCCCGAATGGGTGGGGCCACGCCTCCATGGGAACATCTCATCAAAATTATCTCCCACAGCTGGGTGGGGCACACTCCAAGCAAATCTAACCAACACCAAAACTTCTGCCCCACACAAGACTACAAAGATAATGGCATCTGGGGGACACAATACACTCAAACTGGCACAGGTACCTTCAATGAAGGATGGCCATTGGCATCTGGAAAACCTCTGTTAGCTCGGAAGGCACACGGCTAGAATCCACTTGCTCCCAGGTTGCATTTCAAAATGGCATTCTCCAAAATGTTGCTCTTGGGGCATTTTGTCCTCTCTTAGCTGCAGCTGCTCTGTGTCTGGGCCTGTGTGGCTCTTGTTAAAGTACTCCAGTGATCCAATAAAGACCCACCCTGAATGCATGGGGCAACACCTCCATGGAAATTATCCAATCAAAGGTCTTGCCCACAGTTTACTGAGTCACATCTCCATGGAAACACTCAATCAATAGGCTCCAACTTAATCAACACTAATACATCTGCCCCACAAGATTGCATCAAAGAATATGGCTTTTTCTGGGGGACATAATATATACAAACCAGCACACCCCCAGGGCCTCGAGGCTGCAAACAGCCACTGGGGATGAGTGCTTGACTTGGGGGTCGAGGTCTGCACCGGACCCCCCAGGTGGCTCCTTGGCCGGCCTCACTGGGCTCACCGACTGGGGACTGGCCAGTCCCTGGTGGTCCCACTCATGTGTCCAACATCTGGCTGGGGCAGGGGCCACTGGTCCTTATGTCTTTTCTTTGAGTTTTCTATCACTGCCATAACAGAACTCCCCAAACCAGGGGGCTTAAAGCAACAGAAGTTTATGGTCTCACTGCTCTGGAGCTAGATGTCCAAATTCAAAGAGGGGTCTAGGCCAAACTCCCTCTGGAAGCTCCAGGGAGGCTCCTCTCTGCGTCTTCCAGCTCCTGGTGTTGCCGGCTGTCCTTGGTGTCCCTTGGCTTGTGGCCGCATCGCCCCATCTGGGCCTCCATCCTCCATGGCCTTCTTCTCCTCTGTGTCCAAATTCCCTCTTCCTCAAAGGACAAACTGCTTTGGCCTCATCTTTACTCACCCCTGCAAAGACCCTATTTCTAATAAGGTCACAGGCATGGACTAAGAGCTAAGAGGGGTACATGCCATTTGGGGTGTGGGGACAGAGTTCAACCCATCACAGCAGGGTCCTGGATGGACTGGTGGGAAGGACTCAGCTTTCTTTTAAAATTTAAATTAATTGATTTTTTTTGTTGTCACAGAAGTTGTAGATTGATAGAAAAATCATGCATAGCTTTTGGATCCACTCTGAGGGTAAAGTGGACAGAGTCTGCAGATGGGTTGGGAAGGGTGACAGAAGGGGGAGTCTTGGAGGGCTCTGAGCCTTGGTGAGGGAAAGCACAGAGCTGCCCTCCCAGATTCAGGGACTAAATGTGCAGTGTGAGGACGAAGGCAGCTTCCGGAAGGAAGACGAGGGGTGGTTTGGATGTGCCAGGCAAGAATGAAGCAGAAGGGGGCAGGGGGTGGTGGTGGAAAGTCCACCTGCCTTCATCACAGGGTCCAAATCGGAGGTATAAATCCGTGAGTCTTAAACATATAGGTCAGAGCTAAAGGTGCACCATCGCCCCAGCAGGGGCTGGTGAAGGAAATGCCATTTGGGTCCATGTAACCAGACAGGGTGGGGCCGGGCTGACAAGTGTGAGCCCTTAGGAAGGGAGACAAGGAGGTTGGGACTGAATCACGGCCCCACGAAGACACGCTCAGGTCCTGTTCTCTGTGCCATTTGTAGGCAGGACCCTCAGAGATGTCCTTGTTGGTTAAGGGTGCTCTCATTTGGGAATCAGATCTGTGAAGATCCTGTCTAGATGCGGCCAAACTGAACGGGGGTGGTCTTAATTCATATAAGCAGAGGAAATTTGGACATAAGCAAAGAAACCAGAAATCAGAGGAGAGAGTGACCTAGAGAGACAGCGAGAGAGAGTCACGTGATGGAGGCAGGGGCAAACCAAGGACCCCCAAGGATTGCGGTGAGCCAGCACTGAGTGCCACAGGCTCTGGTAGAAAGCACAGCCTGTCCACCCTGACATTGGACTTGCAAGACAAAGACAATAAATTTCAACCAGCATGTGGTATTTGTTGTAGCAGCCTCAGCTAACTGAGACGGAGGGAGCTGCCAAGCCCCCTGCCCCCAGAGAAGATTCAGGAACTAACCCAGCTGCCCCCAGGATGTGCCAGCAGTGTGGGGTCAGTTCACCCCAGTGGGCATGCCATTAAAGGCAGAAGCATGATCACAGCAAGTCATGACAGGCAGTGACCACATGTCCCCTCGGCCACAGGAGGACTCACCCACCACACCCAGGAGCCATCTCTGCCCGCGTGAAACCATGTGGGTCCTGCATGGGAGCCCCCAGCTCTGTGGGAATAAAAACCCGCACGCCCTGAGCCAAGGACCCCACGTGTTCGCCATCCTCTAAGGTACCTGGAGGTCTGTGTTATTATTTATATATATTAGTATATAGGCAAGGAAGATGGGCTCAGGCTGCAAAGAGCTATGAGCAGTTTGAGTTCCTGGGGCTGCTATAGCAAATGCCACATGCTGGGGGGCTTAAAACAACAGGAATTCATTCTCCCACAGTTCTGGAAGCTGCAAGTCCAAAATCAAAGTGTCGGCACGGTTGATTCCATCTGGAGGCTCCAGGGGAGGCTCCTTCCTGC
Source organism: Choloepus didactylus (assembly GCF_015220235.1). Classification (NCBI taxonomy): domain Eukaryota; kingdom Metazoa; phylum Chordata; class Mammalia; order Pilosa; family Megalonychidae; genus Choloepus; species Choloepus didactylus. The sequence continues at coordinate 680,209 of NW_023637621.1, read as the reverse complement.
GTTTTCTGGCTCCCAGTGGCCTCAGGCGTCCCTTGGCTTGTGGACACATCACCCCAAGCTCTGCTCAGTCTTCATGTGCCCTCCTTCTCTCTGTCTGTCTGTATCTTCTAAGTCCGGTTGGAGTTGAGCCCACATCCTCCTGCTTGGCATCAGCTTAACTAATCATATCTGCCACTTACATGGCATCAGGGGTGTTTGACCTTGAACGTGTCTTTTGGGGGTGACCATTCAACCCCCCTCTGCAGGTTGAGGGCTGGGGTCCCGCCTGCAGAGCCGGGGTCTGTGGTGCCCCCAGAGCTGGGTTGCAGCCTGGAAGTGGACGGCCCTGGGTTCCCTCTTTCGGCAGGTCTGGTTTGCCTGAGACAGTCCCCCTCAGTGGCCCTGGGCTGCCCACCCTGCCCTTGCTCCCCACCCCATACACCTGGTCTTCACCTCCCCCCTCTCCCCGCTCCTAGGGACAAGGCCGGCGGCTACGGCATCCAGGCCCTGGGAGGCATGCTGGTGGAGTGCGTCCACGGCGACTTCCTGAACGTCGTGGGCTTCCCCCTCAACCACTTCTGCAAGAAGCTGGCCGAGCTGTACTACCCGCCCCGCGCAGGGGCCGTGCAGCGCGCCAAGGATGACTCCATCCCGGCCGTGGACACCTTTGAGGACCTGAGCGACGAGGGCGGCGGCGGCGAGGGCGCGGGCGCAGCGGAGACCCCAGGCCTGGAGGAGGCCGGCGGCGAGCCGCGGGCCCGGGGCGACGCCGGCCGCAACCGGACGGCGCAGACCGTGCTCCCGATTCCGTGGGACCTTCTAGAACTGATAGACGACTTCAAAGCGTCCAAGGTATTTCAGGCGACGTTCCGCCTTAGACCGATTCAAAGGCAGAGGCTTCTGGAGAGCCGGGGGCGGCGGCGTCAGCCCAGGCTTGCCGTGGTCAGGGGGGCGGTGAGCTGCATCCCCAAGAAGCTCCCCCACCCTCCAGGCCTGTGTGCGGCGGACTGCAATGACCAAAGGATACCCCAGACATGGTCCGCTGTCCCTGCCCGGGTTAGGGTGGGCAGGGCTGCCCCTGAACATATCCCTTCAGAGCAGACCCCTCCTGCCTCTCCCAAAGGCGGTGGCCCCAGGGGCCTATCTAGTGATGGAGGAAGGTTCTAGAAGGTGCGGTCGCAGTTGATTCGTCTGGGGGAGGGTGGCGGCCGGTTGCTAAATCCTAGGCTCCCAGGATTGCTCCGAGGGTACCGGCGGCGGGGGCTCTTTCCCGGAGGCGAGGGCGAGGCGGGGGACTTGGCCAGGTCCCCGGCGGGAGGCGTGCAAGTATGGAGGGCGGCGAGAAAGGAACAGGCGGGACACGATTTCTTTTAAGGATGATGAAAACCAAGAGAGAGTTTATTAGGGGAGAGTACAAGCTTATATCGGGCATTTAGAGGGCGGGGTAGCTGCAAGGGTTAAAGGCTTGGATTGGTTCTGAGAGGGCGCGGAGGTTGATTGAAAAGGGGCGGGAGTTGCTCCGGTAACGGGGAGTGGGTGGGCAAGGTAAAGGGGGCGGTTTTCTCCAGCAAGCCCTCCCCAATGGTTTTTACTTTGGGGTGAGGAAATGGGGCCTGCATTCGGCTCCACTTTCTCAGGCCCGGGGGGCCGTGGAGGGCGCAACCACCCGTGCCCCACTACCTTTCCTAGGGGCTGATCAGTTCCCCTGGCCCAGGCCCGCCAAGTCAGAACTCGATAACAGTGTCCCGCATTTCCCCCTTCTTTTCTAATTAGAGGAAGAAGCTTACCGGAGAGATCCGCCAAGGGATGAGGGAAAGGGGAGGTGGGGGAAGGGATAGGGGTAGATGGTAGAGAGGCTGGAGCTCGACGTTGGTGTGGTGCCCGGGCGTTCGAGAGGGGCCTCGCTGCTTGCGGGATGGACGAGGGTGGCGACGCTGCGGAGGGTCAGCTTCTTCAGTGGAGGCAAGTTGTTGATACTGGACTTGCACAAATGATGAAAAGACAGCATTGGCTTGGTGCTTAGCAAGCTGAACAATTTTGCGGATAATGCAGGGCCCTAGGGTGAGAGCTAGAATAATCATTAGTAGGGGGCCGATGAGAGGGAGGAGGTATGGGAGGAGGGGGGTAAAGATGTGGGACCAATAGCTGGTGGCTTCACGGTCTTTTTTGCGTTGTTCCAGTCCCTCTCGGACCTTTTTTAGGCTGTCCTCGGCGAGACCTGTGGAATTGGCATATACACAGCACTCTTCTCCTAGGGCGGCGCAGAGGCCCCCTTCTTTGAGGAGGAGAAGGTCGAGGCCTCGGCGGTTTTGGAGTACGACCTCAGAGAGGGAATTGACAGAATTTTTAAGATGAGAAATAGCGTCTTGTAGGTGACGAATGTCCTCGTCAACAGCCGCCCGGAGGTGAGTTAGGGCGGAGCCTTGACTGGCTAATGCAGCGATTCCGGTGCCAGCGCCTGCAAGACCTAGGAGGGAGGCAATCGTGAGGACGGTGATGGGCTCTCGCTTTTGCAGTGGAGCAGGGGCTGCAGTTCTTTCCAGGCGGAGGAAGAAGTCTTCCTCGCTGTGGTATAGGACCCTAGGGATAAGGACAATTAGGAGGCAAGTTTCATTAGTTGTATTGAGGGTTTGCACGTTAAGGCAGGGGGTAAGTCCTGTAGAGGAGCAGAGCCATTGGGAGGAGTTATGAGGAATGAGAAATTTGGCAGAGCTGCTGGGAGATGAGTAGCTGGCACAGGCAGTGAGGCTGGGAGAGTTACTGGAGCGAGGGCGGATGCACTTTCCTGTAAAGGAGACTGAATGAAAGGTTAGGGGGACGGCAGAGGTATTCCAATTACATTCCGAGGGGCTGTCCTCTGTGTTTTCTGAAAAGGAGAGGTTGGAGGTTACTGGCTCATACAGGGGGGAGGAAGTGGAGAGGCAAAGCCAACAAGAGGAGGTAAGATTGGGGTTGGAGGAATTCACTGAGGTGAAGGCCGCTTGGATAAGGCCGAGGAGGGGAGAAGAGTAGCGAGAGGAGTAGCGAGAGGGGGGTAGAGGAGGTCGGGGTGGTGGGGTTGGCGATGCATTGTTTGCAGATGAGGTGCGGCTGGTTGGAGCTGAGGTGCGGCTGGAGAGCTGTGGAAAAAGGGGGTTAATGACTTGGTTGGGACCTATGCCAGAGGGTGTTCTTAATGCAGTATTTTGGCCTGGTTGGTTTGCAGCCTCCTTTTTTATGAGAATAAGTGATTCTCGGTCGGCTCCTTTCTCATAGATTCTGAAGCCCCAAGTTTGACCGAGTAACCAGGAGGGATCAGTGGGGAGCTGCACTGTAAGATTAAGATGTGTGCAGGATTCCTCGCTTTCTCGGCCGAGCCAGTTAACTGTAGGGAGTTTGCACCCTGTAGGGGTCCATTTTAAGGTAAGGTAATGATTAGGAACAGGAGGCTTCCAATTAGTGGCTAATGTTTCACACCCCCAGTATGCACAGTAGTACTCGTTGGGGGAATTACAGTACGATTTTCCAGGATTTGAGGATGGGCACATGTAATATTGGGCCTGGGGATCACTTACCTTCCTGGCGCAGGTTTCTTCGACTCTGGAGACAAAGGTGGCGAAAGGCTCACTCGGCTCCTGGAAGAGCTTGGTGAATTTATTAGGCCGACAGGCAGAGCAGTTGGCAAAAGCTCGCAAGGCGATTCCCCGAAGGATAGGCCAAAAGGTGGCAGGCGCATTAATATAGGCGGATGCATTTATAAACGTTTCCGTGCCCAGGTAAGCCTCGGGGGGATGAGTGGCCCCAGTGGCTGCGTCTTGCTCGCTCTGCCTAGCTGCTTCTGCCTGGAAGTGGGCACGCCAATCAACAAACTGGCCGGGGTTAAGAATGGTACGGGCAAGCGAGGCCCAGTCTTGGGGGATGCAAAAGTCCATGCCGAGATCCTGCAGTATTTGGGAAGCGTATGGGCTACCCAACCCGTCCTCCTTGACGGCCCTGCGAAGCTGCTTAATAGTATTAGAGTCAATGGGATACCAGTCATACGGTTTCTGTGGTGTGGGGGTAAGGTTAAGAGGAAAGCAGCGAAAGGCACGAGAGAAAGGAGGACGCGCTTGCAGAGGGCTTGGCGCGGGAGTGGGGGTAGGGGGAGCGTTGCCCCAAGGGTTGCCTTGAGGTGTAGAAGGCAGCCAGGGGTTGTTAGTCGGCAGGGTGGGAGGAGCGGCGGCAGCTGCCGGTAGCGGCTCCGAGGGGGAGCTCGCCGGAGGGGGAGGCGGAAGTGGGAGGCCCCAAGCGTCGCAAGACGGCGGCGCGTTGGGAGTGGCTAAGGCATAGGATGGTGGACTAGCTCCGCCCTGTGAAAGGGTGGGGCCCAAGGCATAAGATGGCGGACTAACTCCGCCCTGTGAAAGGGCGGGGTAAAGCGCATGCGGTTTCCGGCCCAGCTTAGGGCTGACGTCATCGCCGGAGCACTTCCTCCCCTCGATGGAAGAAGAAGGAGGAAGTTCGCTATCTTGGCGAGGCTTAGTATTGCTTTGTTTTTGGGGGGCGACTTCGAGCGCGTTGTTAATTTGCTCGACTAAGGATTCTGTGTCCGAATCGTGGTCTACATTAGTATCGCTGTCTGAATCTGTTGGCTGGGTTGATAGGGCCTCCTTGGATTTAATGGGGCCTCGATCAGGGGGAAGGGAGCCTTGAAGGCAGGAGCGGACGGTTATTAAGGTGGGGAGCAAGCCGGGAGGGAAGCGCTTGCTCTCATGTTCCATGGCGTTGGTGACCCGATCAATAAGGCGATCATAAGTAACAGGGTCCCGAAGATGGCAAGTGGTGAGCCATGGGTTAAAGGGCAGCAGGAGGTCCCAGTATACCTGCAGCTGCCGGACAGACACTTTACAGCGATGTGTGTCTAGGAGACCCGCCAGAGCGCGAACTTGGGGTGCTTGGCGTGCAGATAGACGATTACCCATAGCGGAGTGAGAAAAGAGAAAAAAAGGGGTTTGATTATTGAGTAAAGAAAATGAGGTAAACTGTGGCAGCGAGGCCGAAGGAGATGGTGAGAATGGAAGGCAGGAGCCTCTAGTAGCTAAAGAGGGAGCCTCTAGTAGCGAGAGCAGTTTGGGGGGGGGGGCGGTTGCAAAGAGGCACACCGCGCGAAACAAAGAAACAAAGACACAGAGGACCACAGCAAAGTAATGGAGGGGAAGAGGGAAAGCTACTGGAGGAAGAGTGTTAGGAGGAATGTGGGGGATATAGGAAGAGAAGACGAAAGGTAGTCGGGGGTAAGAGTTAGGTTAACGCGGGAAAGGAAGAGCGGCCCGGGCGCGGAGCGGCGTGGGAGGGGCGGCTCCAGACGTGGAGCGGCGAGGGAGGGGCGGCTCCGCGGGGCGGCGAGGGAGAGGCGGCCCTTACTTTGCAGGCGAGGAGAAGGGGAGCTGGAGAGGCGTCCGGGCGAGCGGGTGGTTTCACTGGACCGCTGCGTGGAGAGGACTTTTAATTCCAGGGGCCCCACGTTGGGCGCCAGTTGCGGTCGCAGTTGATTCGTCTGGGGGAGGGTGGCGGCCGGTTGCTAAATCCTAGGCTCCCAGGATTGCTCCGAGGGTACCGGCGGCGGGGGCTCTTTCCCGGAGGCGAGGGCGAGGCGGGGGACTTGGCCAGGTCCCCGGCGGGAGGCGTGCAAGTATGGAGGGCGGCGAGAAAGGAACAGGCGGGACACGATTTCTTTTAAGGATGATGAAAACCAAGAGAGAGTTTATTAGGGGAGAGTACAAGCTTATATTGGGCATTTAGAGGGCGGGGTAGCTGCAAGGGTTAAAGGCTTGGATTGGTTTTGAGAGGGCACGGAGGTTGATTGAAAAGGGGCGGGAGTTGCTCCGGTAACGGGGAGTGGGTGGGCAAGGTAAAGGGGGCGGTTTTCTCCGGCAAGCCCTCCCCAATGGTTTTTACTTTGGGGTGAGGAAATGGGGCCTGCATTCGGCTCCACTTTCTCAGGCCCGGGGGGCCGTGGAGGGCGCAACCACCCGTGCCCCACTACCTTTCCTAGGGGCTGATCAGTTCCCCTGGCCCAGGCCCGCCAAGTCAGAACTCGATAACAGTGTCCCGCAAGAAGGGATGTGGGGAACTGCCCCTTTCCCTGCTCCACCTGCTACCCACCTTCCTGCTATCTCATTGTTGGGGGGGGGGGGCGGATATCTAGGGATTGGGAAATAAAGACAGCTTGTTACATTGGGCCTTAATTCCTCTAGTTAAAGTTAAACCAACGCTCTTGTAACGCCCCACGTGCCCAGGGGTGCAGCGATGTCAGGGTTTCAATGACCCTCCACCCACTACCCCCTCCCCACCAGCCCGTCCCCCGCAGCCAGCCCTGGAGCTCTGGAGGAAGAAAGTGGGCTGCGGGCGTTTCTGCGCTCAGTCTCCTCGCGGGGACCACCAGGCTCTTCTAGATGCGCTCAGGGATTTACCGAGTAACCTCCATGCCCTCCTGGTCGTCCCTATCACCAGCCTTGCCGGGGTCGATGCCCTGGGAGCCGTGTCTGGGGGCGGAGGGAGCCCGCGCGCCTTGGCTGGTCACCCCTTCGCGGAAGGATCCAGAAGCTGCAGTAGACGCAGCTCAGGACAGGAATGGGGAGGGTCTAGCACGTTCGCTCCCCAGGGACCCCGGGCGCACCCGAAGTGCAGGTCCGTTTGGGCGGATGGAACCGTTTTGTTAACGGGTGGTGGAGATGACAGCACAGCATTGTGTAATCGATAGCTCTGAATTGTCTGCGTGCAAGTGGTTAAAACAGGAAACTTCAGGTTACATAGATGTTACCAGGATAAAATGTAATTTAAAATAAAAGGGGGCAGGAAGCGATTTGTGAAAACCAGCCAACTCCCCTGCGAGCACCCAGGTCTGGTTTCACCTCTGGACCATTTTTGTTTTTTTTAAAAATTCATTTTTATTGAGATATATTCACATACCATGCAAACATACAGAACAAAGCGTACATTCAATTGTTTACAGTACCATTACATAGTTGTGCATGCATCACCAAAATTAATTTTGACATTTTCATTACCACACACACAAAAATAATAAGAATAAAAATTAAAGTGAAAAAGAACAAAGTACAAAAGAACACTGGTTGCCTTTTTTTTTTCCTTCCCCCATTTTTCTGCTTATCCATCCATAAACTAGACAAAGGGGAGTGTGGACCTCTGAACCACTTTTGCCATTGAATTCTGTCCCGGTGGGGCAGGTTTTGGCTTCATAGTGACTCATTTGCTCTCACCACATGCAAAGCCTGTTCTAGCTGGGGGCAAAACACACTCCTCTCTGTAGGAGATTCAGTCAAATAAAAATGAAAATTAAAAAAATAAGATTAAGTGGGTAAGTTAAACACTTTTTTTTTTTTTCACTTTTAAAACGCTGTGGTAAAATATACCTAACTTAAAACCATTTTAACCATCTTCAACTATATCTCTGGCATTTTTAACCTCCAACTTTTGAATCTGTGGGAGAAAAGAGTGACTCTCTCCAAGAGTTTTCGGAAGCCCACGGTGCTCGTTTTTAACGCACAGGCCCTGTTCACCGCGAGCAAGCTGAGGGTGTTCGACTTACTAAGGGACGGCGCTGTCCTGAACGCTGCCAATGTCGCGGGAAAGATCGAGGCCTCCGTATGCGGGACTGGCAGGCTGCTGGATGCCTGCGCGGGCCTGGGATTGCTGAGGAAGACGGAGCGAGGTGACTGGGCCCCCAGGAACCTTTGCAGGTGGGAGCTGGTCAGGGAGGGAGCGGCTGCAGGGCTGGGCGAGGCAGGGGCCACACAGCCCTGCCCTCCTCCCTCGGGCTCGCTGCTACTCCTGAAAAGCAAAGGGTACCTGAGAGAAAGGGAGCAGGTGTGGGTCACCAGAGGGGCTTTCTGTAAGGCTCTTTGTCAGAGAATGTACAAATATCCTGGGGCTGCCCCACAAAACCCCACAAATGGGGCAGCTGAAAACAGCAGGGGTTTATTCTCGCCAGTTCTGGAGGGAGCACTCCCGCTGGTGGTTCTAGGAGAGGACATGTCCTGCCTTTCTCCCACCTTCTGGTGTTTGCCTCTCCTTGGGGTTCCTTGGCTTGTGTCTGCATCACCCCAATCCCTGCCTTTTTCCACCCAGCCTCCTCCCCTGCGTGCCTGGGTCTCCCCTTCTTATAAATACACAGTCATATTGGATCAGGACTCCCTTAACTATTTTCCATCCATACCTACCCTATTTCCAAATAAGCTCTCAGTCACAGGTATCAGGGATTGGGGCTCGGACATGCCTTTTTTGGGGGCTCAAGTCCACCTGCACCTGACTCCTATTCCCTGGGCCGTGATATTCCCTGTTGGGGTGCCTTAGAGAGGGGCGGCTCATTTTAATTCGGGATGTTAAGGGGCTTCCCTACCCCCACCCCTCCATACAGCTCTGCTCCTGTGTCTGTGTTAGGCCGCCATTCCACCATGCATGTCTTTTTTTTATAAAGGTTACAGCAACACAGAATCCGCGAACCTGTACCTGACCTCGGACGGGGAACGTTCTCTCCACGGCGTCGTCATGCATTGCGACGAGCACACGTGGAACCTCTTCACGCACCTGGAGTTTGCCGTCAGGGAAGGAACCAACGAGAACCGCAGAGCCTTCGGGAAGGAGGCGGAGGGCTTGTTCCAGGTAGCGTCTGGCAGGCGAGTCCCTGGCATTTTGCATCTTCCGCAGAAGGGCGTGGGGAAAGCGCCTCCGGGAGTCCCCGACGTGGGATGCTGGAACCGCGGAGAAATCCCGCGAGCCGTCGTTGTCTGGGCGCAAAGCCTCTCTCTGGAAGGCAGCGGGCGGCCTGCGGGCGGAGAGACCGTGGGGCGGCGCGTCTGGAGAGGTTATCCAGGGGGCCGGGTGGACGGCACCGCTGGGCGCTCCGCAGGGGGCTGGGCGCTCTCCCTGTCCCACAGGTGGGCTCAAAGAAGCCGAGTCCCTTTGGCCTCCCGACCCTAAACGCCCGCTGTTCTTCCCGCAGGCCGTAGCGCTGCAGCTGATGTTCAGCTCTGCAGCCGAGAGGCTTTAGGGCGTTCAGTCCCCGGTTTTCACGTGCACCCCTATAATCAGCGGCTGGAAGCGGTTTCTTCTCCTAGCCAGTGCTTACACAGGCCGAGCTGAGTCGACGCACCATTTTTGCTATGCGCGCTTGAGTCGAATGAACACCGGAGATCTCAGACCCACGGTTGGCAGGTCCTTCCCTCGTTTGTCCCCGCTCTCCGGGGAGAGTACCTTTGGAGTTTGATGCAGACCCACTCGCAGATCTTGCCCTGCCCTTCTCACGACGGGGTTCGAGGTCTGCAGAGCCTTAGGGGATGTGGGCTTTGGGGTGGACCCACCGGCAGCCTGCTAGTTCCTCGGGGGCGTTTGCTGAGCAGGATCCATGTACCATGGTGAAATGAGCCAGGCAGGGCCTGGGGTGTCAATCCAGTCGGGGGTGGGGAGAGAGGGACAGAGAGCTACGGTGGGAGAGAGAGAAGGGGGGGGAGAAAAAGACATTGACAGACAGGAGAGGGTAAAGAGAGAGAGCACGCGAGAGAGGATAAGGGATAAACGGGACACAGAGAGACAGAGGAAAGAGAAAGAGACAGAGAGAGACAGATGGACACAGAGAGACAAACAGATACAGAGAGACAGCAGTGGCACAAAGTGAGAGAGCAGGGAGAAAGAGAGAGAGAGGGAGAGAGAAAAGGAGGGAGAAATGGAGAGACAGAGAGGGGGAGAGAGCTCTAACTTCTTGAGCATCACCAAAAACTCAGAGCTCCTCAGAAGGCCACAGGAGAACCACGGAGGGCCCAGGCTGGTGGGATGTTCATCAGCAAAGCCTGAGAAGCGTTCTCTGCTGGAGGGAAGGTCTAGAAGGGACTTGGAAAGAACTCGCAGACAGTCTGCCAGGCAGGGGCCATCCGTGGGGTTGGAGCTGAAGGCCTGGAGGCAGCGTTGGAGCAAGGCTGGCTGTAGCCTGGGGGTCCAGGCCTGGAGCACAAGCCCAGGAGTCTTTGAAGGGGCTGAGCACGGCCTGGGGAGCGTCTGGGGCCGGCCAGTGGGGAGAAGCCGTGCCAAGTCCGGCAGAGCCTGAAAACGCAGAGCCCAGCACCACGTGCACACCCGGTGGGTGGGGAACTGCCAGCTTGGGTATTGGAGTGAGCTCCTGGACGTCGATGGGGTGTGCTGTGTGAGAGGGGCCAGGCGGATACAGCTGCAGGGGCAGGACGTGGCCAGGCCAACAGGGCAGCTCCTTAACATGGAGCATCCAAGAATGGGCTAAGTGATGATAATGTGAGATATTGATTGATTATCATGGGCAGAACTATGCTGTGTGAAATTAGGGACCGCCTACTTTATAAGGCAAGCTCTTGATCTTGAGGCTTGCTCTTGTGAAACTTATGATAAAAAAAAAAAAAAGAATAGGGCAGGCATTGGCGAAGGAGCTGAGGCCACAAGAGATGCTGCTTGTCCTTGCTCCTGGTTAGCAGAAGGTGTTAGCAAACGCAGAACGGACTGTAATCGAGAGAATTTGGACCATGTGATCTGCAAGAAGGAATCCTGGACCTTTGGTCCTGAAAGTTCTTCCCCAGTCTGCTTGTCCCCTGGGGCTCTCCTGCTCCCCAACCTTGGGGCAGACCCCAGGCAGCTCAGAACACATGTCCATTCATCACATACCCCATCTTCTTGTACGGACTTTGTTTTTAAAGTGGTTGTTCGTGTGTGTGTGTGTGTGTGTGTGTGTGTGTGTGTGTGTGTGTATTTTATTGAGGTAAAATTCACATAACATAAAATTATTTTAAAGTGCACAATTCACTTGCATTTAGCACATTCATAAGGCTGTGAAGCCATCACCTCTCTCCAGTCCCAGAACATTTCATCACCCCAATAGGAAGCCCCAAACCCATTTGCTGGCACTACCCTTCCCGGTCCCCCTGCCCATGCCCTGGAAACCACCTCTCTCTCCATCTCTAAGGATTTGTGCATTCTGGACATTTCATATAATGGACATTTCGTGCAGTATGTGGCTTCGTGATGGGCTTCCCTCACTGAACATAATTGTTTCTAGGTCCATCTAGGCTGTAGCTGTGTTAGCAGTTTATTCCTTTTTTACAGCTGAGTAATATTCTGTCATATGCATAGACCACATTTTGTTTATCCATTCAGTGGTTGATGGACTCTTGGGTGGCTCCCACCTTTTGGCTATTGTGGATAATGCCACTATGAACACTGGTGCATGAGATCTGTTTGAGTCCTTGCTTTCAATTACTTTGGGTCTATGGCTAGTGATGGGATTGCCTGGTCGCAATGGTAATTCTATAGTTAGCTTCCTGAGGAACCACCAAACCATCTTCCACAGCAGCTGCCCCACGATCCATTTCCATAGCAGTGCTTGAGGGTTCCTATTTCTCCACAGCCTCTCCATGATGTGCTGTTTCCTGGGTTTTTTTTGTTTGTTTGTTTTTGTTTTTTTCATTTTCTTTTTAATTATAGGCATCCTCTTGGGTGTGAGGTGATAGTTTATTGTGGCTTTGATTTGCATTCCCTTACAGCTCTGACAGTTTATTGTGGTTTTAATTTGGTGGAAGCAGAGCGCAAGATGGGGTAAATGCCACGAGCCCCTCCTGAGCCCCCACCTCTGACCCTCCCGTTTTCACCCATGCCTGTTGGGAGGGGAAAGGGTCTCATCTCCCAAGCCACCCAGCACTCTGTTCTCTCCCCAGGCCACCTGCCCCCCTTTTCCTCTCCAGGCCACCCAGCACTCCCCTTCTCTCCAGGCTGCCCAGCCCCCCCTTCTCCTCTTCCTGAGCCACCCTGTCCCCTGTTCTCCTCTCCCAGGCCACCCAGCACCCTGTTCTCTCCCCTGGTCACCCAGGACCCCCATTCTCCTCCCCAGTTCACCCAGCATCCCCTTCCCCTCTCCCAGGTCACCCAGCACCCCCTTCTCCCGACCCCAGCACTTGGGTCCTCTCTCCTGGTGAGGCCCAAAGCCCGTGGGCACCACAGGGGGCAGCGAGTGAAGCATTGTTTCTGCACAGAGAAGCCAAGAGAAGGGGCAAGGGGGAAGCCTCACAATTTATGTCCCCCTGTTTTCCCTCTTCTGAGACAGTTCCACAGGAATTTGGAGCATCTGTGGCAAAAAACCCCACTGATGGAAGAGCTCCAGCTCCTAGGGCTGAGTGTCTGGGTGGCCAGAGGAGTTTGAACAGCACATGAGTTTTCTGCAGCTGCTGCAACAAAGCACCACCACTGGGTGGCTGCAGACAGCAGAAATTTATCCTCTCGTGGCTCTGGAGGCCACAGGTCCGAAATCAAGCTGTGGGGAGGGCTAGCTCCTTCTGGAGGCTGCAGGCAGGCTCGTTGCTGCCTCTTCCAGCTCCTGAGGCCCCGGGTGCTCCTTGGCTTGTGGCTGCATCACCCCCAGCTCTGCCTCCAGCTTCACACCGTCTCCTCCTCTGTGCCTTTGTGTCCCGTCTTCTTTTTATAAGCCACTTGTCATTGCATTTATGGCCCACTCCAATCCAGTCTGGCCTTATAGCAACTAATTACACCTGCAACGACCCTCTTTCCAAATAAGGCCACCTTCCTTCAAAGAGGTTCCCTGTGCACATGAATTTGGGGAACACTGTGCAAACCAGAAGAAACGGGCGCCCACGTCGGCGGCTCCCACCCTCTCCAGCACACCCCTGGAGACTGGGACACAGCTCTGCCTCGGCCCCCAGCCCCAGAGTGCTGCCGCTGCTGCCCTGGACACCCTTGCTGGAAATGGCGGGAACCTGCAGGAGCAGCTGGGCCTCCCGTCTGCGTCTGCTCAGACCCAGTTCTGTTTCAGGACTCCTGCTACCACAGCGAGGAGGCGAAGCTGCGGCTCCTGCGCGCCATGCACGGCCTCAGCAAGCTGACGGCGCCGCACGTGGCCTCGGCCTTCGACCTGTTCAGATTTTCCTCCGCCTGCGACCTGGGAGGTGCGTGGACGCCCCAGGAGCGCGTGCAAACGGCGGGCGGGCTCTTCTTTCTTTCCCTAGTTCCCGGCACCTTCCCTGCTGCTGAAAATCCTGCAAAACGGGTTTACCGCTTTATGCTCCACAGAGGGACCTAAATTCAGCTGTGTGTGTTGGGGGGAGAAGGGGCACCAGATCTCGCAGAAATAATCTAGTTCTGGAAGGCTCCTGGGGATGGTCCGTAGAGGTCCTCCTCCCCTCCCCACAGGGTCTGAGGATGCCCCTCTCCCCTGCCCACCCCACGCCTACCTGGTCCCACCCCAGGAGAGCAGATGGAGGTGAAAGGGAGACATGGATTTGGGGAGGGGGGCCTTGGCGGACCCCTTGCCATAGCCCCCTGCGTCTGCCCCAGGGCCTCATGCCCCGGCCTGCGTCACCGCTTTGGGGGCGCGTGAGCCAGAGCCAAGTGCAGGAGGAAGACACTGGGACGCAGGGAGGGGCTCTCAGGCCGCCAAGGCCCCGCGGTGGGCGAGGCCACGCCCCTTCCTGGACGGCCGCCTGTCCGGGTAGGGGGTCTTTGAGGCTTAAGCCCCATTCTAGACCCCAGGGGCCTGCTCCCCTCAGGACCTTCGAGTCGGGAAGGGAGGGGAGGGTCCGCCGCAGCTCCTTGGATGCAAGCATGCTACCTGGGCAACTGCGAAACGCTTTTAATTACAGTGATGCACAGGGCTGAAGGAGGCGGTTGTGGGAGCAACGCGGCTCGTTCCACCAGGCTGCGTTTCCCCCGCCCCAGGACGCGCGGTGGCATCAGCTAACGGCCCGCGGGCGTCGGAGCCGCCCCTCCCGGTAAAGCAGGAACCGGGAGGCCCGGGGCCCACTTGTCACCGTTGCCCTTGGCCAGTCCCTCGCTAAGTCTTGAAACTTTCTCAGTCAAAGGAAAATTGGGGCAGCGCAACACCTGGGCTTTGCAGCAATTTGCACATTCCTTATTAAGTGCTGTCACAAGTAGGGTATGTATCTTCCTGGTTTCTAACGGCTTCATCCCATGGAGGAAGTTCAATTAAGCTATAACTTAAACATAGTATATGTAAATGGTATATTTAAATTACAGTTTATATATGGCGTAGCCAGAAATGGTATATATAAATTATAGTTTTAAATGGTATGTATAAATTATAATTTATACTATGTGTATAAAAATGGCATATTGAAATGATAGCTTAAACATAGTGTGTGTGTGTGTGTGTGTGTGTATACACACACACACAATATATAAAGGGTATATTTAAATTTTAGTTTAACATAGTATATATAAATGGTATGTTTAAACTGCAGTTTAAACATGGTATATATAAACTGTATATTTAAGTAGTAGTTTAAACATAGTATATAAAAATGGTATAGTTAAACTGCAGTTTAAACATGGTATATATAAACTGTATGTTTAAATAGTAGTTTAAACATAGTATAATTGTAGACTAAATGTCGTTGCTTGCCAGGGCTGCTGTAACAAAGTACTACAGGCTAGATGGCTTAAACATCAGGGAGCTATTATCTAATACAAGCTCTGTGTGCTTCCTCTTAACAGGAGGATGTGTTCCGTGCCTCTCCCCTGGCTCCTGGTGGGTGACTGGCAATGCATGGCGCTCCTTGGCTTGTGGTGCCATCACCCAATCTTCACCTCCACCACATGGCCAGCTCTCTCTGCCTCTCTGTCTCTGTGTCCAAATTTCCTCACCTTATAATAATGCCAGTCAGGCTGGGTTAGAGCCCATTCTACTCCAGGTCAACCTCATCCTAACTTAAAGACTCATCAGAAACCCTATTGTTCCAGTTTGCTAATCTGCTCTTTTCAAAACACCAGAAATGGATTGGCTTTTATAAAGGGGGTTTATTTGGTTACACAGTTACAGTCTTAAGGCCATAAAGTATCCACTGGAGAAAGGCCATTGGCATCCGGGAAACCTCTGTTAGCTTGGAAGGCACGTGGCTGGCATCCACTTGCTCCCAGGTTGTGTTTCAAAATGGCGTTCTCCAAAATGTTGCTCTTGAGGCATTTTGTCCTCTCTTAGCTGCAGCTGTTCTTCAAAATGTCACTCTCAGTTGCTCTCCAAAATGTCACTCACAGCTGCTCTGCATCTGGGCCTGTGTGGCTCTTTTTAAAGTACTCCAGTGATCCAGTAAAGACCCACCCTGAATGGGTGGGGCAACACGTCCATAGAAATAATCCAATGAAAGGTCTTGCCCACAGTTGATTGAGTCACATCTCCATGGAAACACTGAACCAATAGGTTCCAACCTAATCAACACTCATATGGCTGCCCCCACAAGATTGCATCAAAGAACATGAAGTTTTGGGGAACGTAACACATCCAAACCGGCACACCTGTTTTACAAATAAGGACCAGGGGTTAGAGCTTGTATGTGTATTTTTGGGGGGACACCATTCAATCCACAACACTATATTTATAAAAACTATAAAATATAAACCATAACTATAGTATAGATAATAGTCCATTAGGGTCCCCAGCCTTCTCATAGCATTTTGTAGGGTGCTGCCTGGGAAGGCTGGGTTCACCAACATCTAGGTGTGGAATCAATCCCTGTGATGGCTCCTTTCTCTTTTCAGGGCCCCTGGCTCTTTCCAGCTGCAGTTCAACATCCTTCCTCCTAGTGGCCCAGGGTGGCTGCTCCAGCACCAGCCATTGCTTCAAAATCCTTCCTCCTAGTGGTCCAGAGTGGCTGCTCCAGCACCAGCCATTGCATCTGAATCCCCTGTAGTAGGAGGAATGGAAAAGTAGGGACTCCTGAACTTCCTTCTATGGATTCTCCCTTCTAAGGATTCTTCTGTGAGTTCTGTGCCCACCCTGCTGACATCCTCTTGGCCAAAACCAACTCACACAGTCTTGCTCCTGGGGGGCTGCCAGCCCAGCATTGCACACCACCACTATCTGCCACCAACAGCTCTGTTTCTCTGCAAAGGCCTCAAATGCCACATTCTCAAACATCATTTCACTTTTGCCTGGAGCGACCTCTAGAGACGTGTCAAGGGTTTCATCAGCACTGGGAAGTCTGGTTGCAAAATCTCTGTTTGCTTTTCCACAGGTTGCACAGGAGCTCTGGCCCACGAGCTCATTCAGGAGTACCCACACCTGAAGGTCACGGTGTTTGACCTCCCAGAGGTTATTGAACACGTTTCGTGTTTCCAACTCGACAGACAACAACAGACAGCTCAAATCAGCTTCGTGTCAGGTACATTTTGCTTTTACATGACCATATGTTAAAGGTGCCAACCTGATTCATATACAGACTGTGTGTGTGTGTGTGTGTGTGTGTGTGTGTGTGTGTGTGTGACTCCACATCAGGTAAGTGGAGGTGTAGTTAACACTTCACTGGAAGTGGTAGGGGTGGGAGGGCAGGTGAGGAGGGAGAACAACCTGGAACAGCATTTGCAGGTTTATATGACTGACACCACAAAAGGAAGGCACCAAAAGCTGTGACAGAAAAGACCTGAGTTAGACCAAAGGAAGAACTTCCCAGCAGTAGCCATAAATACCAGCATCAGTAAAAGGAAAACTTAACATCCTGGCAACTCAATATCATCAGATCATCGCCTTGCCCAAAGGCAGGTTTTGGTTTGCTAAAGCTGCTGGAATGCAATAACCAGAAATGGGTTGGCTATTACTATAAGGGTTAATTTACAATTTACAGTTCTGAGGCCATGAAAATGTCCAACTCATGGCATCAACAGAATGTCCCCTTCTCTGAAGAAAGGCTGCCAGCATCTGGGGTTCCTCTGTCATATGGGAAGGCACATGGTAATGTCTGCTGGCCCTTCTTTCCCAGGGTTAGCATCTGGCTTCCAGCTGCAGTTAAACATTCTTCTTCCTAGTGGCTGAGAGTGGCTGCTTCAGCACCAGCCATTGCAGCAACATCCTTCCTCCTAGTGGTGCTCTCTCTCTCTCAGCTCTTCCAGGAGCTTTTATTCTCTTAGCTCCTCTCAGAATTTCTCTCTCTGAGATCTCTGCACTTTTTCTGTCTTTTATCCTCTCATAAAGGGCTCTAGTAAGAGGATTAAGACCCACCTTGAATGGGGTGGGTCACATCTCAATTGAAACAACCTAATCAAAAGGTCCTACCTGCAATGGTCTGCATCCACAATATGGATTAAAAGAACATGACCTTTCCATGGGTACATAACAGCCGAATTTTTTAAGAAAAGAAAAAGTTAGTTACTTTGAAGCATGAGATATAGATGTATGAGAAAACTCTGCTAATGATTTGCCATATCTACAAAAAAAATAAAGAAAAACCAGTGATAAAGGCAAGAGGGGGAAAAAAGCCTTTAAAACCAAGCACACTTTTTCCTGTGGCCATCCAGGACCACAGAATCCTAACGTCTGTCTGCAAACCTTGTATTCACATTCCATGCCCTTTCTTTCCCTCAGGCCATCTCACACTTTTCCCTTTATCTTGTGGCTTTCTGTGCATATCTATGAGCTGCCTCAGGTCCTTTGTGGACTGAAGCAGATGTAAATAAACAAGTAAAAAGGTTTTCATTCCCACAAGGAGGTGTCCTAGCTGCCTGGGGCTGCTGCAACAAAGCACCACAAATTGGTAGGGTTTAAGCCCCAGAAACGTATTCTCTCATGGCTCTGGAAGCCGCATGTTCAAAATCAAGGTGTCGGCCTTCTGGAGGCTCCAGGAGGCTCCTCCCTGCCTCGTCCAGCTCCTGGGGACCTTAGGTGTCCCTTGGCTTGTGGCTGCATCACCCCAGCTCTCTCTACCTTCCCCGTGGACACCTTCCCTGCATGTCCCGCCTCTTCTCCCCTCCGTGTAAGGACACCAGCCATTGGGTCAGGCCCCACCCTGCAGCATGATGACCTCATTTCCAAAGAACCTATTTCCAAATAGGGTCCACTTCTCAGAAACCAGGATGCACGGTATCAGCAGGGTGCCTTTTCATTCCCGCAAGGAGACAGAGTGAGGCCACTTAGCAAAACTGCAGGCATCCTTCAGACCCAGAAGCCAGAGCCCTCAAGCCTCTCCCCACAGGAGACCCCCACCTCTGAGAGGGAGGGCCCGTCCCATCCCTGCTGGTGCTGCCTGCCCTGACCGGTGGCGTCTGCATTCTCCTGGCCTGACCTCTGTCCCTCTCACACCCTCTGCCTGCCCGGACGGAGCTGCAAAGGCCCTGTGGCCACCCCCCCAAGCAATGACTTAAACCCTCACCGTGACCTATTTGGGGAGGCCCCTGTTCTCGCCTCAGTCCCACCCGCAGCCTGCCCATGGCTGCGTCCCTGAAACCGATCTGCTGCATTTTGTTCCCAATCCAGGTGACTTTTTCAAAGACCACCTCCCTGAAGCTGCGCTCTACATTCTTTCCAGAGTTCTGCACCACTGGCCGGATGACAAAGTCCACGCGTTAATGAGCAGAATCTCAGAGAGCTGCAAACCAGGTAAGCACAGCCAGCTCACTTCCCTGTTAAAACAAAAGAGCAGAGATACAGGGTGGCTCAGCCCCCTCCCCGGGGCCAACTCACCCCTCAGCGTCTCATCTCCCTTCCCTTGTGGGGCTGTCGGGGCTGCAGGCTGCGCCCTGCTGGTGGCCGAGACGATGCTGGATGCCGAGAAGACCCTCCCTCGCTGGGCGGTGCTGCAAGCCCTCAGCCTGTCCCCCGGCCAGCAGAGAAGCGCCGCCAAGTACCAGCACCTCCTGGAAGGGCACGGCTTCACGCGGGTGAGGACCAAAGTCACCGGGAGCCTCCTGGACGCCGTGTTGGCATTTCGAAAGCCGGACCCCTGACCTCTGCCGCGTGGTTCTGGGCACTGCTCCGGACACCTCCATATGTCACCTCCCGGGACCTGTGGTCCCCACCACCCACAGGCTCTGTGTTCTCCACCCGCCTTCCCGGTGGCTTTGCAGATCCCAGGACAGGACCACAGCTCGTTCCCGGGTTCCCTCAGGCTCTCGACGTCACCAGCAGCACAACTCATGTTTTCCTGTGTTCCCCGAGTTTGCAGGGCCTCTTTTCTGCAGTTCCAGAACATGAAATATTTAGCAATTCGCACTTTATTTTCCACTCTCCTGGGAAACGGTTGTTGTTCTTGAGTCTCGTACTTTGAACCAAAACCAGAACAATGGAAGGTCCATCTGGGGGGTTATTTTTGTGTGTTGGAACATTGAGTCTCTAGTGTGGTTTCCAGCCATCTGCCAGGATTGACTCCATCTCTGAATTCTTCTAAACCAGCCCCTGGTTTTAGTTTTAATTTTGCTCCCAATAAAACGTTGACCAGTCATCCCTGAGGGCCTGTGTGCTTTGTCGTGGCATGTGCTACAAGCATAAGATTGTCGGCACATTGCTCTTCCCGGAAGCCTGCTGTGCCCCCTCCCCACCCTGGACCCCCCGCATACCCCCTCCTCATCTTGTACCACCCTCCAAGGGATGGCAAAGGGGTCCTCCAGGGGACTGAGCTGATCCCTAATCCGGGGCAGGGTCTCCTACCAGGGGACAGGCCAGCATGTCCCTTGCTCTAAGGCTGACCGTTTCGTCTCTGTATGTCTGAAGTCATTCAGAAGCTGAACCTTATGCAAACTGGCACCCTCCTCTATAGCCCTTGCTGATCACTTACCTTTCCACTTAAATCCCTCTAAGCCTCCATGTGACTGGACTCACACCCTCCAAGAACACTGGATTGAACATCACCAAAGTCCATGCCACCTCCTCCCTGTCCAAGTTGCATCAAAGCAAAGGAAGGGATGCCAAGGGGGGTGGGACTGCCAGGACAAAGGGGACAGGGACAAAAGGGGCACATGGGGTGGGAGTGCAGGCAGCATTTTCCCAGAAACAGGAAGGCAGCAGCCCCCTGCCCTGAGCCCATCTGATCCATGCTCATCACACAACTTCTTACAGGCAAGTGGATACACAGAAATCACAAGAGACCCAGAGGCATCTCCCAGGACAAGACAGAGGCCAAAGCCAGACAAAGGTGCTCAGCGGAAAACAGACGCTGCCTTGGGAACAGCATAACAGAATCCATAACTAAAATAGTCCAAGATAACAGAATATAGAGCCAAGGACAGAACAGAAAGCCATGAATGAGGACCGAACATGAGAAAGCACTTGGAAATGACATGAAGCCTGAGAAATAGATGGCTCTGCAAAGTGCAGTCCAAGAAAGAACAAAAGCAGATGGGAAGTTGGGAAGACATGAGAAAATCAGGAGATCCAAAACTGAATTCTAAAATCAGAACCCCAGGAGTTGTGGGTCAGGTGAACACAAAGTCCAGGAGGGAAAAGACTGAGTCTGCACCAGGGGTCAGCCCCGGAAATGCAGGGGGATCCTGAGTTCAGGGGATCTGCTTAAAATAGCCCCCATAGACTTAAATACTCTGGACATATCAGTTAAGATCCTTATAGCAAAAAAAAAAAAAAAAAAAAAAATCCATATCGAGTATGTATCTGTCTGTCTGTCTACTTTTCAAAGCTTATTCACATCAGCTTTCTCAACTGATAATCCCAACTGGCTGGCGCTGACCCGGGACCCAGAAGCTCAGTCGGCGATGGGTATCCATCCTATCTCCAACATGCACAACCGGGGTGCAGGGCTCAGGCTCCCGCGCTCCTGCTAGTGCTGCAAAAATTCCTGGCACATTTCCGTGGCAAAATGGAGCCGGCCCCTGTGACTGCCACCCCAAGGCTCTCCCCTGCCCCCGAACTGCCCCAGGCAGGCTCTGCTGTCAGCCCCGGCCACTCCGAGTTATCCCTGGGGGCTCCACGCGCTCCCCTCTCCTCCACGCAGGTTCCCTGCTGTGCTCCGAGCGTAACTCTGGCTTTGTCGGCGCTCCACGGGCTGCAGTCCTTGAAGATGCTGGTCCAGCCAGAGGGCAGGCAGAGGACGGGCACCGAGTACAGAGGCCTGCTGCAGCCGCACGGCTTCCCAGACGCACGGGTTCTGCCCACCGGGAGCGCGCGGGGCGTGGGCTTCGGCGCCAAGGGGCAGAGCCCCCCATGACTCCCCGCTAGGCCTCTCCGTGCAGAAGACGGATGGCTTTTAGACAAAGCATCGCTACGAGAGCAACACTCGCATGTGCCAGTTATCACAGAGTGCAGTAAAGAGTGCGGAAAGCACGCCCGGCTCCGAATTCGTTTGTGGGACGCTCTGACCTAAGGCAGGTCGGGGAGAAGGGGGCAGTGCGAACCCAATGCCTGTCCGAAAAGCCATCGCTGGAGCCACGCCAGGGCAGGGTCCATGCTGACATGGCAGACGTCGCCTTCTGGAACAGTCCGTAG
The DNA here is from genome assembly GCF_015220235.1 of Choloepus didactylus. NCBI lineage: Eukaryota > Metazoa > Chordata > Mammalia > Pilosa > Megalonychidae > Choloepus > Choloepus didactylus. Next base: position 659,007 of record NW_023637621.1, on the reverse strand, counting down.
TGGCCAGGGCAGCCGCGTGGAGGAAGGGGCACGTGCTGGAACTGCTTTCCTCCGTTTCAACAGCAGATTTTTAGTGGCTCAGCACTGCCTTACGCATCCTAACCAATAGATTTCAAGTACAGTCGACTCTCATTTTTCAAGGTAATGAGAATATTATTTATTATATTAATAATAATTATATATTAATATTATTTATAGTCTATAAAGTTGCTGCCAACACTGAACTTGGGGGCACTAAACCGTTGCTCCCAGGGGAAGTTCATGGTGAGGTTCCTGCGAGCCTCTGATCACACCATTTTTGTCAACCAATCAACACCTTGTTTTATTGTGTTTCTGCCTAAAAACATCTTAATTAATAGATCTTGTTGATTCGGCATCGAACCCACTGTCAATGGCAGTGCACTTTGTTCATGCCTGAAAGAAGCTTATCTAATCACATATTTTCCCCGTAAGGCATATCACAGCCTTCTCATACTTGGAAACACTGGACAGCACTTTAAGACTTCAGTTGGGGGATGTTTTAAACAAAGAAATCACCCAGAAAACACACAAAAATGTGGAAAGCATGGCACTAAATCGGCCATGAGAAGGACACTCGATTACAGCATGAGAGCTTATTCATCTCAGCTGGGAATGCAGGCATTGGGCAACTCAAATTTTTCCATGCTCTGCCTATGTCTGCAAATGACTGAAAATGCCACGAGTATTGACTTGTGGGTCACAATAAATTTTCGTGAGTAGAATACGTAATCTGCGAATAATGAGGACTGGCTGTTGCTTGGAAGCTTCCAGTCCATATTTTCTAATCTCACACCCCTATTTTATTTTATTATTTTTTTTAATTTTTTCTATATGATAATTGTAATACTAATAATAGATACTGAACACTTGGAACCTGTTATGGTGAGGAAAGAAACTTAAACCCATGAGTTATAAGACATTAGAAAATAAAAGTCAAAGCTGTACACATTAAATGCACATATGGTCATTGGATATGGCACTTCGGCGTTGAATCTTTTTTTTTTTTTTGCTATTTCAAACAATGCTTTTTTGAAAAATCCTTGTACATACATATTTGTGCGCATGCAAGAATATTTTTCAGGTCAATACTAAGAAATGGAGTTACTGGATAACAATTATGTATACACTAGATCCATGGACCTTGCCCTATGAAAAGGCTATTCCAGTTTATCTACCAAGAGTAAATATTGTGCCCAATTTCTCATATACTCCTCAAAACTTGATATTAACAGGTATTTATATTTTGCTCAGCTGATGTATAAAAAATGATATCACATTGTTTGTATCTCTCTGTTTACTAATGAGTTTGAGCAACTTCCCACCATAATTTATTGGCCATTTGTATTTCTTCTTACAGATTTTTTTTTTAATTTTTTCTATATTCTGGATATTAATGCTTTGCTATATGTGTTGCAAATGTTTTCTCCCAGTCTGTTGCTTATTTTTTAACCTGGCTGATGGCCAAATGGCCAAATTTATGAGCTTGTTTATTCACATCCCTATTTTAAATGTGCTTATCTGTGTGACTTCACAGCACCTACCGGCCAGCGGCCAGCGCAGGTCTTTGAATGCGTCCTGTCGATTGAGCCTTATAGTGACAGTGAAGCTGGAGTCAGTGCCTCCCTCCCCCCAGTTCAATGGTTAAACCATGACTTTAAAAATAAACCCAGTACCTCACCCAGGAGAGCCAGTGGCACCTACCCAGATCCATCAGCTGTGTCTTCCAGAAAGCGCTGCTTCTTGCTGAGATATACCGTTTTCTCCAAGACATGGCCTTCCAGTAGCTTCTCAAATATCCTGTTTACAGTCACGGGACTGCCTTTGTGGTCCAAGTGTCCCTGTTCCTGAGGACACAGATGCCCACGAAGCCCCTCAGCTCCTGCTGACAGAGCTCCAGGCTGCGCTGTGGAGACCTGGCTTCCTCGTGGGGCTCCCAAGGGCATGTAGAACCCCTTCCCCGAACATGACCGAGTGCCCGTGAGGAGGGTGCCAGGTGTGGGGGTGGGTAAGACAGAACCTCCTCTCAATAAACCTCACATTTTTTCTGTGGACGCTTCACAGTCCTCAGCATCTGTTTGGTCGTGGACCTTCAACCAGAAGTTGATGTCTCCATGCGAGACGAGTCTCCAGAGCAGGGGAAAAAACACTCTTCAAAGGGGTCCCATCTAAGGGGCAGCAGTTTATCACGTCAAGATTATTCCAGCTGCAAATGTCCTTAATTTATACGTTTGAGGGCGAGCAGAAGCCTGTCCTGTATTTCAATTGTGTTTCTGTTTCTTAAAAGAGCAAGTGTGCACAAATTCTTTTGTCCATTACCCAATAGTAAATATGTAGCAACTTATAGGCTGACTGTTATTTGGAAATACACATAATAACTAGAGACGATCTCCTGGCCGTCAAACAGGGGCAACTGCTCGAACATACAACACTCTCTCAGCTATGGTATGGCAGGTACTAAAATTTCAGCTGTGCCTTCCTGCTTATAACAACCATGGTACATAGTTTGTAAAAACATATAATCCTATATGAATTACTATTCTACCTATGAAATGCGTATTATGTAAATACAACAGGTACATCACATATATTTTATACCTATGTCTAATTTTGGATGAAATCCAAATAAAAAACAATTCACAAATGTGTCCTCCTCCAGGCCCGGATGGAGGAAGAAGGAAATCAATTTTGGCTATACGGGGGTATACGGGGGGGGGGGGGGGGGCTGTGTTTGCAGAATGGGTGGAGTTTGCTGTCACAGGTTAAGAACTATGAAGAATAAGAGTTCTGGAGTCTCTGGCAGAGGTGTGGGCTGGGGGTCAGGGGTCAGAGGTGGGTTTGGGGTTGGGGGGGTCAAGTGGGGGGCGTGGGCAGGCGGCCGGGCAGCGGTGCGTGTCCCTGGGAGGCGCCCCCGCCCCCCGCCCGGGCTCTCCTCCCGAGCCTGGCCCCGGCCCAGGGGAGAGCGCCCCAAGGGGAACGGCCACCGCGGGCCAGTCCCAGCCGGGCTGGAGCCGGTGCGCGCCGACCCGTTCACCTTGTGCTCCAGCTCCCTCCCGGACCAGGGAAACCAGTCCAGTCCTGCCGGGCACCGCGCAGCCCGAGGTCGCCTTTCCTTGTTAGCATCGTCGCTGCCCACGTGGACGGCGAAGGCCCCAGCAGATGTCCCCAGCGATAGCGGGCCACGTCGGCACAGGACGCGCCTCCCCACCCCCGGCCCCGGCCCCTCTCCCGCGCGGCGCGGTGGGCGGAGGGCAGGTCTGGGGCAGCCGCGGGGCCGTTCCGCAGGCGCAGGGTCCGGGGCGCTCGTGGGAAGCCATCTGCCCCCGACTGTGGCTCCCAGAAGGCTTCCTGGAGGCGGCGCCGCCTCCGCTGAGCAAGGGAGTAGGCTGGCCTGGAGGCTGGTGGCAAGGACGGGAGAGAGCCACAGGTCCCTGGAGGGAAGGGGGCAGGTGGCTGCTGACCTAGGAACTCCGGGTGGCCAAGTTCACATACCCGGACGGCACCCTCACATAAGGGACCCCCCCCCAGAGGGTGACCCCTATGTTGGAAAGTAACCACGGGGGATACCATTTTTGGACGGTGCATAAATGGCTCATGGGGGCCATTATATCACGCACTACCCCTCTTGAATTTTCTATGATAAAAATTTAAAAATACAAGAAGAGAAAATATGACATGTGCAACATGTCTCTTGTTTATTAAGAATGATATGCAAAATAATAATAATAATAATACTGTGAGGGACTCTGAGAAGAAGGGATGTGTGTGCATGTAGGTGTGTGCACACACAGCTGTGTGCACATGTGTCTTTAAAGGGTTTTCATTATTTAGAACCCAATAGAGATTTCAAGGTTGAAATTCTGTGCAGGGCAGGCTAATCTGACCCCCCCCCCCCCCGCCCCGGGTGGAATTCATTCCTTCATTTGCTCATTCTGCAGAATTATGAGCAACACTGTATACCAGAGCTATTCTGTTTTGATGTGTCACTGAATAAAAACTACCCTCTGGATTTACTTGTAGGGGGGTGAGGAGAGGGTGCAGACAATGAGCCATAAAGATATCACGTGTGTTGGAGCTATCAGCTAAAACCCAAAATGTATTAAATATTTCAAATATTAAATAAGAATTATTTAATACAATTCCTGAGACAAGACTGAGGAGTGAGCCTTCCCTGGTGACAAACTCTCCTTGTCTCCTCTCTTAGGTCAGGCAATTTAATCCTCTGGGTGACCCAGCCCCACCCTGCAGGTGTTCTCTCTCCCTTCTCCAATTCCAGCTCGTCTCTACCCACACCCTCCTTTCCCAGGGATTGGTGTTCTCGAGTTTCCGCTCCTCTACCCAGGTTCCTCTGGGATGGGGCATGGCAGCCCTGTCCGCCTCCCTGACAGATGAGGGGCGATTGAGTGGGTGTGTACATCTAATCCCCACTGGCAATGCTTTCTACAGATAAGCATGTCCCAAATCCCAGAAAGCAATGAGAGGGACATGCCACACTCATAGATCCCAAAAGCATTTGCCAAGCATCTTCTTAGGGCCAGGGGTAGGGGGTGGGGTGTTGTCTCCACTGCCCCACCTGCTTGAAGGAACTTTCCACTCTTCTCTGCTGCAGATGCTACATGCTTTGAAGTACAAATGCCTCGTTCCAGGACTGGCCCTGATACAAACCAGCTTGGTCAGGCTCCTTCCCAGCCCAGACAATGTGGAAGAATGTGCTAGAAGCTCCAAGGCCTTCCCCTCAGCAATTCTCCCAGGCTAGAACCTTCGACCCTCCAAACTGTCTGAGCCAGTCTCATCTGCTCCAGTCCAACTGGCCTCTGGAATCCAGCCAGCCTCAAGCCCTGCTCCTTATCTGCCTTACAGGGAAGCGTCCTGGTAGGGCAGAGGACAGCATTTGCAAGGACACTGCAGACTGGTGAAATCCGCAGGATGAGGGGCCCCAGATCTCTCCTGGGTGGGTCCCTTCCATCCACCATCCATTCAGTGCCAAGAAGTGGTCAACCTGCTGGGGATACTGGCCAAAAAATGAAAAAAGAAGAGGACGTAAGGGAAGGAAGGGAGGGGAGGAGGGAGGTGGGAAAGAAAGAGGAAGGAAGGAAGGAAAAGAGGAGAAAAGAAAAAGAAGGAAAGAAAGAGGGTGGGAGAAGAAGGCAGGAGGGTAGATCCCTGCTTCTGGGTAGCTAGGAGGGCGGTGTTCGATCTTGGTGCTGGTTAAACAGCTGTGTTCATCCTGTGGACGTTCATCTCACATGATACACTTGGGACTTGTGCAGTTTTCTAAAGTTCAACAAAAAGTTCAAAGCATTCCCAGGCCTGGTGGCCCTCATCGGCGTTCATTCTCAGGGTGCATGTTTGCAGGAGTGAGCCTGTGTGCTTGTGCATGAGAGTACTGGGCAGCGTCTGGCCTGCTCTTCCCAGAGCCCCCAAATCTCAGCGTTTCCTTGTAGGACATGAAGAAGACGCATCCACCCTGGTGGCCCTGGGACCCAGGCCCCTGAGCATCTGATGTGCAAGGCCTGAGAGGGTCGCCCACCCTCCCGGGGTGCAGGGCCTGAGGGGGTCGCCCACCCTCCCGGGGTGCAGGCTCAGAGAGGGTCGCCCACCCTCCCGGGGGTGCAGGGCCAGAGGGGTCGCCCACCCTCCCGGGGTGCAGGACCTAGGGGGTCGCCCACCCTCCCGCGGTTGTAGGGCCAGAGGGGTTCGCCCACCCTCCCAGGGGTGCAGGGCCTGAGGGGGTCTCCTACCCTCCCGGGGTGCAGGGCCTGAGGGGGTCTCCTACCCTCCCGGGGTGCAGGGCCTGAGGGGGTCGCCCACCCTCCCGGGGATGCAGGGCCTGAGGGGGTCGCCCACCCTCCCGGGGTGCAGGACCTAGGGGGTCACCCACTCTCCTGGGGTGCAGGACCTAGGGGGTCGCCCACCCTCCTGGGGTGCAAGGTCACATGGGGTCGCCCACCCTCCCGGGGTGCAGGGCCCGAGGGGGTCGCCCACCCTCCCGGGGTGCAGGGCCTGAGGGGGTCACCCACCCTCCCGGGGTGCAGGACCTAGGGGGTCGCCCATCCTCCTGGGGTGCAAGGTGACACGGGATCGCCCACCCTCCTGGGGTGCAAGGTGACACGGGGTCGCCCACCCTCCCGGGGTGCAGGACCTAGGGGGTCACCCACCCTCCAGGGGGTGCAGGGCCAGAGGGGGTCGCCCACCCTCCCGAGGTGCAGGGCCTGAGGGGGGTCGCCCACCCTCCCGGGGTGCAGGGCCTGAGGGGGTCGCCCACCCTCCCGGGGTGCAGGACCTAGGGGGTCGCCCACCCTCCCGGGGTTGTAGGGCCAGAGGGGTTCGCCCACCCTCCCGGGGGTGCAGGGCCAGAGGGGGGTCGCCCACCCTCCCGGGGGTGCAGGGCCAGAGGGGGTCGCCCACCCGCGAGGCCCCCTCCCCGGAAGGCTCCGCAGGGAGTCGGGAGCGGGGGAGCGATTGGGGGATGACGCCCTGAGCCCCAGGACACGCCTCTCGGTGTGGGCGGGCAGCCCGGGAGGAGTCGGCGGTCGCCCGGCCTTTAGGACCCCTTACAGACCCCTTCCTAGCGGCCTGCGCCACCGGCGTGACCTTGAGAAGGTCAAGGCCTCCCCACGCTCCCCCGGCCCCCACAGCGCATGGGCGGGCGCGGTTCCCGGCATCCCTCGGGGCGGAGCGCCCGGCCGGAAGGGGCGGGCCGTAGCGGGCAATGTAGCCAATGGGCGCGGTGGGGCGGGGCGGGTCGCGGCTCCCGGCAGTCTGCGGGGGCACGGCTAACGGGCCGGGGCGTGGCGTGAGCGGTGCGGGGCGGGACACAGCGGGCGTCCCAGCCAATGGGAGCGGCAGACGGGGCCGCGGGGCGGGGCGTGGGCGCCTTAGCGGCTGCGCTCTGGGCGCCCCGTCTTTTCGGTGCCGGCGGCGGCTACGCTGAGCTAGCGGCCCTACCCTCCCGGCTCTCGGTGCTTCCACCCGGCCCTGCACCCGCTCCAGCCATGACGGAACAGGCCATTTCCTTCGCCAAGGACTTCCTGGCGGGCGGTGTCGCCGCCGCCATCTCCAAGACGGCCGTGGCGCCCATCGAGCGGGTCAAGCTGCTGCTGCAGGTGGGTGGCGGGCCGGGGGTGCCGGGCCCGGGGCGGGGGGCGCCGGAGAGGGCGGCGGGGCCGGACCAGGCCGCGGGCATCGGACCGGCGGGCGCCGGAGCAGGAGGCCTCGGTGCTTTGTCCCCGCGCGGGCGGCTTCCGTGGGCGGGCCGAGGCCGGGTCACGTGGGGGCTGCTCGCGGGGGGCGCGCGGCGGGACCGGCGACAGGCCCCGTGGAGAGGCGCCAGTAACCTTGAGAGGCTTCCCTGGCTGCCGAGCGATTTTGTCACTCCGGCCGCCGAGCGGCTTTAACCATGGGAACCCTGACTTTGACATTTGCGCGCCTCCCCAAAGGGTCAGTTCCAATGCTACTGACCCCCTGTCCCCTGCCCACACGTCTCCCGCTAAAATGCTTTAATATTATCATGTTTCAGCCCCTCCTTTGTCGTGTTTACCTCCATATTCCCTTTATGCTCAAAGAGATTATGCAATCATAAATTAAAAGGAATCCTGTCCCACTAATGGTGAAAGTGTTTCCAAAAGTAGCGCACTACTTGGCAAAATTGCTCCCATAAATGTCTACTCTTACGCCTTAAACAATGGACTTTTCAAGGCATGAGCAATTAATACCGCTATGTCCATGATGCGTGCATCTTTTTTAAGAATGCATGCCCTGTAATTTGGTACTTCGGGGTGTAGACTAAGTCTTTTGCTGGAACGCCCTCCTGATCCTTTACATACATTCGCTTTCAGGTACAACATGCCAGTAAACAGATCGCCGCTGACAGACAGTACAAAGGCATCGTGGACTGTATAGTCCGCATTCCCAAGGAGCAGGGCATTCTCTCCTACTGGAGGGGTAACTTGGCCAACGTCATCCGCTACTTCCCCACCCAAGCCCTCAACTTTGCCTTTAAGGATAAGTATAAGCAGATGTTTCTGGGCGGTGTAGACAAGCACACACAGTTCTGGAGGTATTTTGCTGGCAACCTGGCCTCCGGTGGGGCAGCTGGAGCCACATCTCTCTGCTTTGTCTACCCACTGGATTTTGCTAGAACCCGTTTGGCAGCTGATGTTGGGAAATCTGGTGCAGAAAGAGAATTCAAAGGCTTGGGAGACTGTCTGGTGAAAATCACAAAGTCTGATGGCATACGGGGCCTGTACCAGGGCTTCAATGTTTCTGTGCAAGGCATCATCATCTACAGGGCAGCCTATTTTGGCATGTATGATACAGCCAAAGGTAAGCTTTGATACGGCCAAAGGTCAGGGGGCCTGGGTCTGCTAGATTGAAGTGTTGCCATTTCTACAAAGGAACTGCCTTGGATGTGTGATGTATTCATTTCCCAAGACTGCCATTTCCTTTTCTAGAGAGGCTATCTCTAGGCTCTAAACCTGAGCATATGCAATAGGCTGTTTCTTCCCTTCCTGGCTTTGTAACTGACCCTGTCAGGAAAGCCATCCTGAGTTCTCCAAGTATTGTAAAATTACCTGGTTCTTAATGTGGAGCTACAGGGGTCAGTTCTGGCTTTGAAAAACTCTGTTGCTGCATTTCTTCAAAAGTGAGTGACTGTGTGTGTGTGTGTGAATGTGTGAATGAGACAGAGAGCCTCATGCTGGCTGGTGCCTCTGCAGGTATGCTCCCCGACCCCAGGAACACACACATCGTGGTGAGCTGGATGATCGCTCAGACTGTGACAGCTGTGGCTGGTGTGGTCTCCTACCCCTTTGACACTGTGAGGCGGCGGATGATGATGCAGTCTGGGCGCAAAGGAGGTATCTTGTCTTTAAACTCTGGTTAAACATTGAATGAGCGTTAGTTTCTTAAGGCAAATAAAGTATTTGTGGGAAGTGAAAATATGTGAGCTGCTTAATTTGCCTTTTCACCTCAGTCCTTATGAGGCCCAGAACAATCAAATAAGGCACTTCATTAAAAGGTTGTGGAGAATATTTTTTCACAAAGGAGCCTAGCCTGAGCGCAAGTCCTCAGTAGCAACAGACTTCTTGCATGTGTTCCTTTCTTGAGGTGATGCTCTCTAAATCCCGCTATCCTAGTGTTGTCGATTCTTGCTTTCACTGAATCCTATTCTTCTCTGTCATTCATGAGGAACTCTGTGGATATTGCAGAAACTGGGCTAAGGCCTGTGCATTGAAACACCTCCAGAACAAGCCAGACAGTTGGTGTTGAGATCCTGTTTTCCTTTATGACCAAAACTTGAGTTTTAAAGTTGTCCACATACTGACATTTGGGGTTTTGTTTCTTTAAGATACCTTTGGTTTGCCTCTTGCCTGTTGTTTTCTGAGGAACTTAACAGTTATATCCTAACTCTCCTTGCAGCTGACATCATGTATAGTGGGACTGTCGATTGCTGGAGGAAGATTTTCAGAGATGAAGGTGGCAAAGCTTTCTTCAAGGGTGCATGGTCCAATGTTCTCAGAGGCATGGGTGGAGCCTTTGTGCTGGTCCTATACGACGAATTCAAGAAAGTCATCTAAGTGTGTCTGTCTTCCTAGAAATGGGAACAAGAGAATCATGTAGAATCCTTACTTAACCATTATGGACCATTGACCTTCAAGAAATTCCTATTGTTTTTACCCAAGCAGATCAAGTCTGTAGAGGGCTAGGGAAAGCTCTAGAAAAGGGGATCATTGTGATCACATTTGACCATTGGCACTGCTGATTCCATGTATTGATTATTGGGGGGGAGGGGAATCATGACCATCGTGGGTCCACAGGTGAGGCAGCTCAGCTACGCAGACCTAGAAACCCTCGAGTCCAAATGCTTGTAGGATCCTCAGTTGTGTTTAAGTATTTATTTAAAAAGAAATCATGTCTCCCATTTGTACTTAAGCACTATCTCCTTTTGCACAGCTGGATATTTGCAATTATGTTTTATGTTGGGCATTCTGCTGCAAAACAATAAATAAGCAGGACACTCTTAGAGATGTGGTGTGGAGTTTTTTCATTTTTGAAATGGGTTACTTTGTGGTGTGTCACGGTGCCAGCACATTCAGCATTCTGGGATGAGGAACCAAAGGTCAATAGGAAATAGTCTTTCCACATAAGTCCTCCATGGACTTGCAGTTCCAGGCCCTGACAACACCCCTGAGGGCAGGAGAGGACACGTGATTGCCACAGTCACCAGCTAGGGAGTGGCTGAAAGCCATGCAGGCCCAGGCTGGAGCCTGGACTCCCAGTTGCCCATCTGCAGTTCAGCTTGTCCTGGAAGTTGCTGGTGGAATGCTGAAGGACCCTGGGAATATTCACCCCCTATTCCCCCTCATTTGAGCTCCCCTGGGTGGATTTCTTCCTGGCTTTACATTTCTCTGGGCTTATAACTCCTTGCGGCCACTATCTGCGGTTCAAGCATCAGCAGTGCAGTGTGAGGTTCCCCCTAGTGGTAGAGAGCAGGTTTGCATCCATGACCTACCTTTAGGCTGGTTCACCTGTGAGTCCTGCGTGGGGAGGTGCCTGGTCCCCTCAACCAGACTAGTTCCCTAGGTCTCTTTGAGCTGTTTTTCCACAAATTCCATGTTCATTGCAGAAAGTAGGTATTTTGAAGCATTGACCTAGGGATTGTCTTTGCACGTGAAACAGTGTTGGAAGACAGCAATGGATTCCCCCAAACCCTGCCGTCTTGGGTTTTCCAGAAATCCTGGTCAAAGGGCAGGATCTTCACCTGTCGTTTTGATTTCCAGGCATTTTCGCAAGATAATCATTCCTCCTCAATAACTAGGTCAGACAGCAGATAAGAAACAAGGAAGTCAGGTCTTGAGCTTTCGTGAGGTCACAGGGCACCTTCTGAGGAGTCAGCCGACAAGTGGCAGGACGGGACCCAGCCCAGGCCACAGCCCCAGGGCCATGTGCATCCACAGAGGACCTGACAGCTTGAACTTAGACAACCCTGGACCCCACGGTTTGGGATGGAGTAACAACTTACACCCTGTGGTAACAGCCCTGCCCAGCATTGGGACACATTTTCCCCCTCATATTTTAATCTTACAGAAAATGAGAACTTCATGTGGGTCTTTAAAGCCTTGTTTAAATTAGTAGTTGACTAAAACTCTCCTGGTCCCTTGACCTGTGGATCCTACTCTTTTTGTGATTTGGCAGGTGTGGTTTTCTCAAAATTGGTATTCTAAGCCTGGCATCTGCAATTTAGAGTGGCTTCTGTTCTAGGCAAACTTAAGTTACTAAAAAATATAAGCAAAGTTTTTTAAAAGAAAATTAGAGCTAAGTTTGTGAGTAAACGGTTACTGGGAAAGCCGGGGGCAGTGTTTTAGGGGCGCCCCGGGGCCTTGGAGAGTGGAGAGTGTAGTTTTGAGTTTTGTCGGTCATGCTCACTGCCCTCTTCTGTGGACTACAGGGCTCTGAGTCCCTGGGGGTGGCTCGTGTGTTAGCACCTGATGCCGCAGGCAGTGACACTGACACCCTCCCACCGTCACCCACCTGCCTGGGGGTGGCACCCCCAAGGCCCCCCATCACCCACCAGCATCTGGATTCCACCTCCCGCTTTGTTGCACACAGGACCGCGCCCTGCCCCAGCCGCTCTGTCTCTCCCACACACTGGCACTCCTTTCTCTGCTGCCGAAATACCTCCATCTCCCTTTTGTGCTTCATTGGCGTTCCAGGGACCGTCCAAACCTACCTGAGCAGATGGGAGACCCAGACGGGTTGGGAGAGCCTGGCAGCCAACAGGGAAGGGGTACGACGTTGGGTCAGCATCCAGACCAAGAGTGCAATCAGGAAGGGGACCACCAGACAGCCGAGGAGGAAGCTGAGGTCTCAATTGGCCACGGGTAGGGGCAGACCCGAGGGGGCAGGGGAGGGCAGGCAAGGAGACCCCCGTGCCAGCAGCTTCCCCCCATCGTTCCCAGTGGGTTCCTATTTCTCCACAGGTATAAACACTCTGCACACAAATGTAGGGAAGCTACCCCCTTGACGCACAAGCAGTTTAAAGTGGCTTACAAAGAATGAGGAAGTACAGCAAGAAAACAAAGTACAACTCGAGGGGGGGGGGGTTGACAGGAGTCAGGGAAGATGACATGCAATTGATACCCTGGCAGGAGCCAATTTCAGGAAGATGGAGAGGTGGCCCCAAACTGGCCGGATTAACCGAAGGCAGTGAAAAAAGCCCTTTATTCAGGAGATAAGCAAAACCCAAAGGTTCCGTTCTTCTCAGCTGCAGCTCCTCACTAAATTCTCTCGCGCTTCCCAGCCCACACCCCTGACACCCAGCCGTGTAAAGAGCTGTGTGTAAAGCCACGTTGGACGCCGGTGGCCGAGGCAGCCTGCCCTCCCTCCGGGCTTCACGACTCCCCCACAAGCTGCACTTCTTCCACCCGACACTCCTCTAGGCACGCGCTGCCTTCGTCCCACACCATCTGCGGGGAGAGGCGGGGAGGCACGGTAAGCGGTAAGCGCAGACCCAACAAGCAGGCTCGGCTCATGGGAGCTCCTGGTCCCCCCAGTGGGGGGTGGGAGTGGAGCAGCAGGCACTGTTGACCACCCCCATTGCAGACCCCTCCTTGCTCATTCCACAACCGCTTCCCCCGACCACCCGCCAGGACGGACAGACCATTCGAGCATCCTGCTTCCCGCGGCGGGAATGGCTCTAGACCACCTCCCCAGGAACATCAGATGGCAGCACACACAACGTACCATGCTGATGCTGTCACTCAGGAAGTTGTCCTTGATGGGGTCTTTTACCCGAGGAATAGGGGGAAAGACCTTTTGTATCACCGAGTACCTTGGAGAGAAGAGAAAGTCACCGGCTGTAAATCCAGCATCAGCCGTGGATCTTGGGGAATGCCGGAGGCTCCGAGAAAGGGCCTCCGAGTCCTTGGTGGAGTCGTGGAGTGGAAAGCTCACACTTCCTTGGGGTGAGCCCCCCATTGCCCGGCCCCAGCCTGAATGTAGCAGGAGGACCAGCAGGAGGCAAGAACTGGCGGCTGAAGGCTTTGCATCCTCCATCCTTGTCAGGAGCTCACAGAGGGATCTCGTCGTCCGCAGCCACCCTGGGACGCAGGTGCTGTCACCGTGCCCATTTTACAGGTAAAACCCCAAGGCCCACGGGGCATCAGTCATTGCCTGAGGTCACCCAGCTACTGACCACGGCGTGGTGCCCGGGTCCAGCTGGCTGCACTCTGCCCGGCTGTGTCCCTACCTCAGTCTCCACGGCCCCCTCCCATCCAGAGAGCACTGCCTTCCTAAGGTGGAACCCTGTCCTCTGGCTTTTGCAGGCCTGTTTGGGGGAGACATGGTGCCGTCCACCCTGTCCTCCACCTTGGGGATACCAGAGAAGGCTCCTGTCAGCCCCCCTTCCACCCCATTTGGGGAACGTACCCGTGCCCCCACCACAGGGCTTTAACATCGTGACCTGCAGGGGGTCTTGGGAGACCTGTATCTCCAGGGGTTATAGGTCAAACCTGGGTGTCTCAGCCCTTCCCAGGTGAGGGTGCAGAGTTCTGGGCTGCTTCAGAGTCCTGACTGCAGGTTGCCAGGGAAGGAGGCAGCCCCCAGCCCTATGGCCACGGCGACCCTCTCCCACACAGCTTCCTCATTACAGCAAACAGGTTTTTGCCTGCCACGGGTGAGTTGGCAGTGGGGGGGGGGGGTGGCTAAAAAGCTAAGTCCCAGAGCAAGTCGTTCAGCTCAGACAAAATGGGTGACGGGGGGCCGAAGCAAGGAGGGAGACCCGGGACAGGAACCAAAACCCGGGCTGGGGGCGTTCGCCCTGAGAGAAACCGCACAGCCAGGAGGGCGCCAGCCGGGCTGGGGCTGGGGCCGGAGCCCTTTGCTGTGGGCAGAGGTGAGGGGGGGCTGAGAGGAAGAGTTTGCTGACTGCCTACCCACCCAGTGCAGGAAGGGGCCCCCGAACCTCGCCATAAATCTCCCAAAGTGCTGGGACCCCTCCCGGGAGGAAGCGCCTAAGGGAACGCGCGCAGGCGCACGCAGGGGGCGGGTCGGGGCGGTGCGAAGGCCACGTGGGTCCGCAGCAGCCCGGCTGGGGGCTCAGGAGGGCAGGAGGGGGTCGCGCGGGCTGGGTCGAGGGCGCGACGCTGCTTGGGAACCCTGCGCCGTGTCCCGTAGGTGGCAGGGACCACAGGGTCCTGTTTCAGAAGGGCCGTTGTGGGGGACTCGGGGCGCCCGTGTTGGGACAGAGGGACCACTCCCCAGGTCCACGGCTGCCCTCGCCGTGCGCCCCGCCCGTGCTGCCTGGACAGCCCGCGTGGCCCTCGGAGTGGTCACAGCCACGCGGGAGCCACCGGCCTGGGCCTACCGCCTGCAGAGGAGCGCGGCGAGCCCGAGGGCCAGGAGCGTCCCCAAGGCGATCAGCAGCGAAGTCTGCCAAACGCTGAGGCTCGATTCCTCCTCATGGCCGCACTCTGCGGGGAAAGAGGGAAGGGATATTGTCAGGTCCGCCCTGGAGCGGCCCGGGCTGGGAGGTTCCACGGGGCGACACTCCGCCGCGCCGGGGACAGACGACACCCGGTGCTGGACCCCTTCTGCCGTGGAGCAGACTCGGCGGAAGCTCCAACCCCCACCCTCTCCAGTGCAACCAGTTTCCGCGCACTTGCACTTGGGGCGCTGGCAAGGAGAGGATTGAGGTAGGACCACGGCAGGGTGTGGCCTCGCGGGCTGGGTCAGTGTGAGGCACTGGGGGACACCCGTGAGCTTGGAAAGAGCTGAGCAGCGTGGCCTTCCCTCTTGCTGCAGCCTGGCCTGCACCTGGGAAGCCAGATTCGCGGGAAGGGGAAGGCGCCAGGGAGGAGGGTCGGCGGGAAGGCCATAAAGTTTGCGCCCCGGAACCACTATTTTCCTGCAAGCCAACTCCTCCACCCCTCGTCCACGCACAGCAGCATATGTGCAGATGACTGGCTCCTTGAATGCTGACATTTTGACATTTGGTTCACTGTGGATTTTTTTTTTTTTTTTTGCATTATTTTTGCTTTTTAAAAATATTGCATTAAAAGAGGTATCTTGATGTTGCTGTGGATGTGAAGAACTCAGAACTCTGGAGCTTGGTTGATGGGAATGTACAATGGTGCAGCCACTGTGGAAATCAGTTTGGTGATTCCCAAAAGTTAAAAAAAGAATTACCATATGACCTGGCTATTCAATTCCTAGGTTTATGCCCAAAATAACTGAAAACTGGGACTCAGATACCTGTACACCAATGTTCATCACAGCATCATTCACAGGAGCCAAAATGTGGAAACAACCCAAGTGTCCATCAACGGGTGAATGAATTTTTAAAAATGTGGTATACACACACAATGGAGTGTTATTCAAGCGTAAAAAGGGAAGACGTTCTGATACGTGGTACAATATGGATGAATCTTGAAAACATTATGCTGAGTGAAATAAGCCAGACACAAAGGACAGATATTGTACAATTCCACTTCTATGAAATATCTAGAATAGGCAAACTCATAGAGACAGAAAGTAGATCAGAAGTTACCAGGAGCGGGGGAAGGAGGAATGGGGAGTTATTGCTTCATGGGTGCAGCATTTCTGCCTGGGGTGATGAAAAACTTTTGGTAATGGACAGTGGTAATGGTTGCACAACATTGTGAATGTAATTAATGCCATGGAACTGTACACTTCAAAAATGGTTAAGGTGGAAATGTTGTGTTATATGTACATTACTACAGTATAAACAGTGAGTAAAAGATGTTATCTGGATGACTGATGTTTGGGGGCAAGCTCTCTGCAGAGTGGGATGGCTGGGGAAGCCAGAGGGCCCCCCAGAACAGTGGGGGCAGGACACCGAGCTGAAGTAACCCTGAGATGGAATCTGTGGGGAAATGGGGTTCAGCAGGAAGAATGCAGCACGGAAGGGGCAGGGGCCATTGCGAGGGGTTTTGGGTAGCCTCTGAGGCCTCCAGTTAGATGCCCATGGAGCTGAGAAAACACAGCAAGTCCTAGGGCACCTGCAGGCTGTGGGTGAGAACTGCTCTTGCCCAGGAGGCTGGCCCCAGAGGGAAAGTAGCAGAAGGAAACAGCACTGGGGCAGCAGCCCCCAGCTTCCCTTTCTGGGAAAGCCCCAGGCCCCCCAGCAGACATATGGGAACCCAGGGTCCCTTCGAGGCTTCTTGTTTGGACACACCTTTGAACACAGCTGCCTTGGAGCATTTTCCTGTCTGCACCTCTAGTCTTTCTAAAGAATGTCTCTTTGTAGACTGTAGATAATGGTTGGAGGCTCTACCTTGATGACCGAGACTTTTGGACCCAAGAAAGTCCCAACCTTAATCTTCCAGGAGACAGAATCCGTCCTGCCCCAGAGCCTCATCCACCCCCCGCCCCAAGCCCCCTGTGGCCACAGTCACCCTTCTCTGACCTTGGCCATCCCTCCGTGTGCAAGGGGAACAAGTCTCAGAAGGGTTGGGAAGCCACTGCACGTGTCCTTTTTGGTCCCATCAGAGAAGCAAGAGCTGTGGCTGCAGACTGGGGAGGGGATCCTTAGAGGGCAGTGTCAGCTCTAACGGGGACTGAAGAGCCAGCCCAGGGGACCCCACCTGCCCAGGCAAGTCTGCTGCAATGGAGGAGTGGCTGTCCTTACATAAAAGAGGCAGGAGGGGGAGCTCAACTGGAAGCAGGAGTTTCCCACACCCTCTCCAGGGTGCCAGGAGCTGGAGGACCAAACTCTCTCTTGCTGGGCCAACTCTGGGATGGGGGTGGGGGGCATTCTTTAGACCCAGGATGGCCTTCTCTGGCATGGGGTGAGGTGGGGCTGTTCTGTACCCGCAGGAGGATGGACATCCCTGGGAGGGCGCCTCGCTGGGAGTAGGGGGATTCCCACACCCTCCCCAGGTGCCATGGCTCAGGGGGCCAAGCTCTCCCACTGGGCCACCTCTGGGATTGGGGGAACTGTTCTTTGGAGCCCAGGAGGGTGGTTGTATCTCTAGATTAGGGTTCAGAAAGGCTCAGGGAGCATGGATAGCTCTTATACAAGGTAAATTCTTCTAATTAGGCCCCAGAGCCACATCCAGGGATCCTTGTCATGGAAGCCAAGGAACACACTGCTTGCCCACAGCTTCACTATTAAACATCTATGTGCAGAGTTTTGTATGACATCAGTTTTCAACTTGTTTGGGTAAATACCTAGGAGTGCAATTGCTGGATAATAGGGAAATCCTAATTTTAACCTTGTAAGAAACTACCAGACTGTTTGGTAATGGATAGTGGTAATGGTTGCACAACATTGTGAATGTAATTAATACCTCTGAATTGTATATGTGGTTGTGGCTAAAAGGGGACATTTTATGTTGTGTATATTTTAATACAATAAAAATTAAAGGAGGAAGGAAGGAAGAAAAGAGAGAAAGAAAGAGAAGGAAGGAAAGAAAGAGAAAGAAAGAAAGAAAGAAAGAAAAGAAAGAGGGAGAGAGGAAGGAAGGAAGGGAGGAAGGAAGGAAGGAAAGAGAGAAAGGAGGGCAGGAGGGAGGGAAGGAGGGAAGGAAGGAAGGAAGGAAGGAAATGCTGGGCTTCTTCCAAAGTGGCTGCACCATTTTGCTTTCCCACCAACAAGGCATGACAACTCCAGTTGCTCCACTTCCTCACCAGCACTCGGTGTTGTCAGTTTTTGGAGTTTAGCCATTCTAATAGGTGTGTCGTATCTCACTGTGGTTTAGACAGCATCATTCTTAGCAAGACCAAGGAGCTCTAAGTGGCATGGTCTTGTCCCTGCCACTCTCAGCCATCCCGTGGGTTGAGAGCACAGGGCAGATAACATTTGTGTCCAAGTTTCCTCTTTGGGGATAGAGAAGGAGATGGAGAGCAGTCCCCCCTCCTTTGACAGGAGAATATGAAGAAGAATAAATGAAAAGCCAGTCCTCAGCAGGCTGCATTTCCGTGGCAAATGGGGCAGGGCACACAGCATTGATGCAATAAATAGGAGAGATTAAAGGGAGGCTTCTCTCACCAAATCGCTGGGGAGCACTCCATGCGCTGTATTGGTTGTCTGAGTGCCTTCTCTGGGTTCTGATTTTCACTGTGTAGGTTCCAGGATTAGTTAGCGTGGTGTAGTTTTTATTTTCTTCCCTCTTCATGATCAATAATTAAGAAAAGTTCATGCACAGTTGCTGGAGAGAGAAGGGGCCCTACCCCACCCCATCCCCCAGAGAGAGCCTGAGCCAGGCTCTGCCAGGGAGAGCAGAGAACACAACTTCCTTCTCAGCCCCGGCTCTCAGTGGCAAAATAATAAATCCTGTTTTTTAAAAATAGTAAGTAGAAGGTAAACAAAATCCTGTGAGGCTCAGAAGAGTGACAGCCATCTGGGTGGTGGTGTGTAGGATACAGAAGCCTGTCAGGGGTTGTACTGTATCCCCCGAAAGGTGTGTCCACCTGGGACCCCAGAATGTGATCTTATTGGAATAGGGGTTTTCACAAATGGAATTTGGGTAAGGATCTTGAGATGAGGTCATGCATGATTGGACCCTAAATCCAATGACTGGGGTGTCCCTATGAGAAGAGGAGAGAAACAGAGAAACAGGGAGTCACCACATGACTGAGATTGAAGTGAGGTGTCCACAAGCCAAGCAACCCTGAGGGTCGCTGGCAGCCACCACGAGCTGGGAGAGAAGCTCCGGACAGGCTCTCTCCTCGAGTCTCCCGAAGGAACCACTGCCGACACCTGAGTTAGGACTTCTGGCCTCCAGAGCTGTAAGAGGATGCATTTCCGTCCTTTTAAGCAACCCAATGTGTTGTAATTTGTTTCAGCAGCCCCAGGAAACTAATGTAAGCCCTCTCCCTATTTTGCCATTTTGCCCGCCCACGTGGATGGCTCCTTGTCACACACTCATCTGAGAGGTAAAGGGAGATGAGAGGACAGGAAGACAGAGGCCCCCGACCCCAGTGGGGGAGGACCAGTGCTCAGAGGTGGTCCTCTGTGGGCAGCCTCTCAGACACATGGACACGTCCACCCCCATCCCTGCCTGCATTGTGCAAGCTGATGTCTGTGCCTGTGATGTGCCCTGCATGGAGGGTCCACAGTCACGTGGGAACAGCTCAGAACCCCTGAGATGATGTGAGTTGCAGGGATCTTGCTCTGACAAGTCCATGCATATCTAAAGGCACCAGGGAATGTTGGTGAGCAGCTTGCCTCAAAAGCCTTGGCCTTGTCACTCTACTCTGCTCCTAATGGGCTGGACACAGGGGTCTGGAGTCAGCTACATAGAGAGAGAAAGAGAGGGAGGGAGAGAGGGAGACACACAGAGACAGAGAGGAGAAATAGAATGAGGGAGACAGAAGGGGGTATGCAGAGAGATGCAGAGAGAGAAGGAGAAAGAGAAAGACAGAGGGGAAGGGAGAGAGGCAGAGAGAGAAAGAAAGAAGAAAAAGAGAGGAGGAAGCCAGAGAGAGAAACAGAGGGAGGTAGAAAGGAGAGAGAGAAAAAGGGAAACAGAGGAGAGAGAGGGAAAGAAGGAGACAGAGAGAGATAAAAAGAGGGAGAGGGAGAGAGAGAGGTGAGAGAGGCAGAGAGGGAGACACAGAGAGAGACAGAGTGTGGAGAATCAATATGAAGGTGTGCTGGTTTGGATGTATTATGTCCCCCAAAACACCATTATCTTTGATGCAGTTGTGTAGGCAGGAAACATATTGGTGTTGACTGGGTTGGAGACATTTGATTGGATGTTTTGTGGAGATGTGATCACTCAACTGTGGGCGAGATCTTTCATTGGATAATTTCCATAGGGGTGTGCTCCCCCCCCCCATTCAGCATGGGCCTTGATTAGTTTACTAGAGCACTATGTAAGCTCAGACAGAAGGAGCTAGCTTGCTACAGCCAAGAGGGACACTGAAGAATGCACAGGAACTGAGAGAGGAGCTGCAGATGAGAGACAGTTTGAAGATGGCCATTGAAAGCACACTCTTGCTCTGGAGAAGCTAAGAGAGGACAAACACCCCAAGAACAACTAAGAGTGACATTTTTGAGGAACTGCAACCTAGAGAGGAATGTCCTGGGATAAAGCCATTTTGAAACCAGAACTTTGGAACAGACTCCAGCCACGTGCCTTCCCAGCTAACAGAGGTTTTCCAGACACCAATGGCCATCCTCCAGTGAAGGTGCCCTTTGTTGATGGATGGTTTATGACCTTAAGACTGTAACTGTGTAACCAAATAAACCTCCTTTATAAAAGCCAGTCCATCTCTGGTGTTTTGCATCCTGGCAGCATTAGCAAACTAGAACAGACAGAGACAGAGAAAGAGAAGGGAGGGTAGAGAGAAGTTTGCCTTTACTGGGTAGAGTGCAGCGTTCAGCAACTTGCTCGCCTTGAACTCTTGGTACCTGGCACAGCCTCAGGCTTGTGGGGAAAGTTCAGTCTAAGTAATTTGGTGGTGAACGAGCCAGCCTTGCTCAGGTGGTGCCAGGCAAGCAACAGCATTCTGGCTGTATCAGCTTGGAAGCATCATTTCTGAGTCTCTAAATTTGGAGGTAAAAATACCAACCTTGGAAGACTAGGGTAATGGGGAGTGATGCCTATACAGAGTGTCTGACCACTGGCAGGTGCTGGGTCACAATAACCATAAACTTGCCCTGGTGAATTTGGCCCTTTGAGATGCAAGGGCAGGGGGCACTCACCCTCTGTACAGGATCTGTGCTCTGCAAGAGAAAAGCAAAACAAGTGGGTGAGTGCTCAATCTTGAGTCCCTCCTCTGAGAAATACCCACTGTATTTCTCTCCATGGGGGTCAGCCTAGCAGCAGGGAGGGTTTGGGGAGTGAGTGTCAAACCAAGAGCTTGAGGACAAAAAGAGCCTGAAGAAGTGGCTTCTCCTTCGTGAGTGTGGAAAGCCTCCCTGCCCCCATCAAGGAGATCAGTTGAGTCAGCAAGACCCACTGTCTCTCCAGAGGCTTCAGGGCTGTGGGGGGAGGTGGAGGGACATCTGGTGCACCAGAATCTCATGCTGGGTCAGCAGGATAGGTAGTGACAGCACAGAGGACTTTGCATAGATTTGAAACCTGGCTAAGACTGTGCCTACAGTTGTAGCTATACCTGCTCCCTTGAGTCAATTAAAGGGAGAGAAAAAAATTGTGGTGCATTTGTCCAGAGAAAAAGAAAAATGGTATAAAATACTGATTAGCTAAAAAATACTTGGTCATTTTTAATAACAACTTTATTGAGGTGTAGTTTGCTCATAGTAAATTGCCCATTTAAAGTGTATAATTCTACAAGTATTGATAAATGTGTACACCACTATATTCAGGATAAGGAACATTTCTATTACCCCCGAAGTTCTCTCGTGCCTCTCTGAAATTCATTCCTCCCTTCTCTCCCTGCCCCAGAGAACCACTGAACTGCTTTGTGTCACTGCACATCAGCTTGCATTCTCTATTTGTTTTATCAGTGGAATCATACACTCTTTTGTATGCACCCTTTTGTGTAATCTTTGGTAGACATGTGTTGTCATTTCTCTTGGGTCAATCAATGCCTAGAAGGGGACTGGCTTTATTGCCAGAGTTTCCCACAGTGGTTGTACCATTTTAAATTCCCACTAGCATGTATCAGAGTTCCAATTACTTCACATCCTCATGAACAATTGGATTATCAGTCTTGTTTCATTTTAACCATTAAATGGGTTTTAGTGGTATCTCCTTGTGGTTTTAATTTGCATTTCTCTGATGACTCATGATGTTGAGCATCCTTTTATGAACTTATTGCCCATTAATATATCTTTTGGAAAGTGTTTAAATGTTTTGCCCATTTTTTATAGGGTTGTTTGTCTTTTTGTTATTGAGTTTAAGAACTCTTTATAGATTATGGATACAAGTTCTTTGGCAGATAAGTGTATTACAACCATTTCTTCCATCCTGTGGCTTGCCTTTTCAATTTCTTAATGATTTCTTTCAAAGGCAACCATTTTAAATTTTGCTAAAGCCCAGATTATCACTTTTTTATGGTTCATGCTTTTTATTTTCTATCTGAGAAGACCTTGTCTACCCCAAGGCTGCAAATTTCATATTATAGAGGATGAAGGATGAAGACTCAGGAAAGCTTTTTACCTTGTGTATTTGAAGTTCATATGAAAGTCTGCTGTTCAAGAGGCTTGGTATTTTCCACCCCATGAAAGAATAGGATTTGTTGCACCATCCAGTGATGTTGGGTGGACTTAACACCTCTGGGAGGAAAAACACTTCTATGAGTAAAGCAAATCACTTTTCTTTTACTGAAGATACTTTGAAACATGCCTCCTACAAATTCAGAAATAGAAAGAGGAAATCCAATTGAAGGTTTGAAGAGTGGGTAAAAATACAGACAGAAACACATGACTAAATATAGGATCATAAAGATATTTAACCTAAATCAGCAATGGGGCCAGCTCCTAGATGCTAGCATGGTGGGAGAGTTCTGCCCACCCTAGGAGACATCCTCAAAAGCTTTCTTCAGCCAACTGTGCAGTTCACCCTCCCTCGTTGAACTGCCATCCCCTAGAAAGATGTTTATTCTTTGCCCTTTTGCCAATTCCAGTGACATTTATTCCACCATGCCTCCCACAGGGGAGAAAAACCTTCCACGTGCATTGGCTCCATCAGTCTGCTTAATGGCTTCCCTCCCTCCAAGAGGTGCCTGTCTGCTCAGTTCCCCTAGACAACCTGGGTCGGGATCTGTTTCATGCCCCAAGCCCAGGGTGGCCTCAGTGCCTGTGAGGGTCTGCTCCTCAGAGGAAACAAGATATTACATGGCCAAGAAAAATCACTGAGAGAGCTCAAAAAAGAAAGAGACCATGGAAGAAAGGAGAACACTTTTCCCTGAGTTTTGGACGCGTGGCCCCACGATATCCGTAGCTGACCCTGAGCTTCAGGTAAACGGTCTGGCCAGAGCAGTCTCAGGTTTTGTGGACACTGCACTGGGTTGAATGTTTTGCCTGCCAACCCCCAAAATTTGCATCCACTCAGAGCCTGTGAACATGAGCTTTTTTGGAAATAGAGTCTTTGCATATGGAATCAGGTTAAGATGTGGTCATATTAGATTAGAGTAAAGCCTAAATTCAACCATTGGGAATTTAACACAGAGTCTTTGGAGGGAGCCCAGCCCTGCTCACACCTTGATCTCGTACTTCGAGCCTCCAGAACTGTGAGAAAATAAATTGCTGTTGTTTTAAGCCCCCCAGCATAGAGTAGTCTGTGGTGGCAGCCTTGACAACAAATAGAGCATCTGAAGGGGTTAGAATTTGAGGGTCCACTTTAAGGAAAAGGCTATGAAAATGGCTCTTCAGTAACATGGGTTTTGCCTTAAAATAGAAAAGCCTGGAGATGGGCCTGTGAGTGAGGGAACCCGAGAACTGGAGAGTCTGCCTCGCCTCCCAGTGATACCATGAGCCCTTGGCTGCCTTCGGAATGCAAGGCTAGCAGAATGCTCCAAGAGAATGCCTCATTTCCTCAAGTGAAATGGACATAGCAGCGTCCAAACCATCACCCTGCAATGGGTCCTCACTCACCAATTTCTATTAAAGACTTGAAGTCTTCAGTGCAGGAGACTCTGGAAGTTTTGCTGGTTCCATTTACCATGAATCAGAAGAGGACATCATCTTTCAATCTAGAGATGTCATCAAAATGACACCCAACATGTCTTCCCTGCGTATTCTTTCTGTAACGTGGACATTTGTGCTCCTCAAAGGGGTGTCTGCAAGGAGGGCAGGTGATGGAAGATGTGGGCAACCCTGTCACCCTGCCCAGCAAGGTGGCTGGGTTCCAACACCACACCTACCTCTCCTCCTTCATGTACAGGTAATACTGCACATCTCTGGGGGCTGCCGAGCCCACTGCCCAACTGCACTGAAGGAAATCTTTGTCATGAACCCAGCATGTCAGATTTTCAGCAGCCGTCCCAGGTTTTCCTTCTGGGCTTGCAAAGAAGATAAAACAATGTGAATTAATCTTTAAGGCAACTTTTCTGTCTTACATTTTCCCTGAAAGGTAACATCTTACAAAACTAGAGTACAATGTTACAACCAAGAAGCTGACTGATACAGTGAAGAGACAGAACATTCCATCACCACAAAATCTCCATCCTTACACTTTTGTAGCCATAACTACCTCCCTCATGCCCCTCTCCACTTAACCCCTGGCAAACACTACTCTGTTCTCCATTTCTACATTTCAAGAATGTTGTACAAATGAAATATTGTGTGTAGCCTCCTAGGATTGGTTTTTCTTTTATTCACTCAGCATAATTCCCTGGAGATTTGGCTAACTTAAAAGTCATTATTTTGACACTAAGAAGACTGAATGCTGGTTAAAAACAAACAAATCATTTTTCCTCACCTTCTGTAGGATACCGAATCATAGTTGAGAATGAAGGACCCTTGGTGATTGTTATGGTATAGTTTGTTGCTGTACACGAGAAGAAGGCGAAAAGTTGGCAATACCGGTTGTTTTTGGCCTGAGAAAGACATAATAATTTGGTTATTATTTAGCAAACACACTTAGTGTGATAACTAATAATGCTTATATTTTTAAAAATCTATAGAAAGAGACCATAAGCTCGAGACAAGCAAAGGAGTACCCATGTCGGTGGTGTAGAATTTTGGCTGTTAACCGAGTGTACAGAAAGACCAAGGAAAGTCTGAAGATCCCTGGAGAGACTTTTCAGGAAGTCTCAATGTTTTGAGAGGTGATACCACCATTTGGAAAAGAGTCTGATGCTGAATTAGTGATCAATACATTAAATAATGGTGTAACAGGTAACAATAACAAAAATAACTAAATTCAGGGAAAACACAAATTTGGGCAGTAAGGGAAAAATGAACATGGTTAATTTCATGTATCGCTCAGTCGTGAATAGCACATTTATAATTGTAATAAATGGAATATTTGTTTATCATGATTATGAGGGGGGAAGGAGGGAGGGAGAGGGAAAGAGAGAGGAAGGGAGGGAAAGAGGAGAAGGAAGGAAGAAGGGAGAGAAAGGTGTGGGATGAGTATAAGGAGGAAGCAGAATTCAACTCATCTTCCTTAGGGAAAATCAAGGCTTTGCCTAAATTGAAATAATCAAGGATTGCAATGCCAAGCACTATTTAGAAACAAGAAGCATACAACAACAGAATCAGTTTTTTTTTAAACTCAATTTTATTGAGATATATTCACATACCATGCAGTCATACAAAGCAGACATTCAATTGTTCACAGTACCATTATATAGTTGTGCATTTGTCACCAAAATTAATGTTTGAACATTTTCATTACCACACACACACAAATAATTAGACTAAAAATTAAAGTGAAAAAGAACAATTAAAGTAAAAAAGAACACTGGGTGTTTTTTTGTTTTGTTTTGGTTTGGGTTTTTTTTGCCCCTGTTTTTCTACTCATCCATCCATACACTGGACAAAGGGGAGTGTGGTCCATATGTCTTTCCCAATCACATTGTCACCCCTCATAAGCTACATTTTTATACGATCGTCTTCAAGCAGAATCAGTTTTAAAAGGTCAGAGTGACATCTTGAGGGAAATGAAGAGCAGGGAGGGTACAGGACAGTTTTTTTGTGTGTGTGTGTGGTTTTTTGTTTGTTTCTTTTTTGTCGTAAGAAATCTTGTATAACTATTCTACTGTTTAAGCTATGTGCAGATATAGCACCGATAAAAACAAAAGTTGATAAAGAAAACAAGCACCAGGAAAGTTTGGGAAACAAATGGTAAAAGGGCTTGAGAACTAAGTGGTCTGTCATCCTGAAAGCAAACTCCAGCCCCCACCTCTGAGGTTGGGATGTAGCCAATGAGGGAATGGCAACGGGTCACGAGGCCATAGATTCTAAACCATTCTGCTTCAGACATCCGAGACAACGCCCACCATGGCAGGTTGGTGGGTGGGAAGGTGTGTTGGATCCTGACCCCAGAAAAGGTTTCAGTGCCTAGAAAGGACCCACCTGCCAGTGGAACTGAGAAACCAAATAGTCTTCCCATACATCCTCCCAGTAGAAGGTTTCTGGGAAATTAGGGGAGAAGCAACACAGCCCACTCCCACCTTGGAGCTCCCCTAACTGGGACCCCAAGTTGAATTCTGCAAACGATGGAAGTGTTTCCCCAATTGAAGAAAAGGTTGTTTGGAGGAAGCTCTTCAGAAGAATTAGTTTCCTTTCCTCTTAAAAGAATAGGGTGCAGATGTTCTTTGTCAATGTCTAGACCCAGGCAAAACAACCAGTGAATTTTTTCCCCTCAAATTTTGGGCATTGTTATACATTCACAAAGATCTTAATTTTTGTTGTTTCAATTCAATAGAAGCTGAAAAATGCCTAACTAATAAGGTTTTTAGGGTGTTTCTTCTGTAATTATGGTCTCTAAAGGCTCTGGAATAATGCCAGAAATAGACAAAATGAGCACCAGTCAATTAAACCAGATCTGGGCTTTCAACAACCAGGATAGCCATACTGGATGGATGGGTGGGTGGGTGTATGGGTGGATAGATTGATGGACTGATGGATGGGTGGGTGGGTGGTTGGGTAGATGAGTTGATGGATGGATTGAAGGATGTATGGGTGGGTGATGAAGGGATAGATGGGTGGGTGGATGGATGGATGGATGGATGGATAGTTACATGGGTGGGGGAGTGAATGGGTGGATGGGTGAGTGGACAGATGGAGGGATGGGTGGGTAGGTGGGTGGTTGGATGGATGGATGGAGGGATGGAGGGATGGGTGGATGATGGATTGGTGGGTTGGTGATGAATGGGTGGGTGAATGGATGAGTGGTTGGGTGGGTGGGTGGATGAGTTGATGGATGGAAGGATGGATGGGTGGGTGCATGGAGGGATAGATGGATGGATGGATGGATGAATGGATGGGTGGATGAATGGAGAATGGATGGATGGGGGAGTGGTTGGGTGGGTGGACAGATGGATGGGTGGGTGGGTGCTTGGATGGATGGAGGGATGGGTGGATGGATGCATGCATGCATGCATGCATGGAGGGATAGATGGATGGATAGATGAATGGATGGGTGGGTGGATGGATGGATGGGTGGATAATGAATGGGTGGGTGGATGGATGAATGGTGGGGGGTGGGTGGATGAGTTGATGGATGGATGGATGGAAGGATGGATGGGTGCATGCATGGAGGGATAGACGGATCAATGGATGAATGGATGGATGGATGAATGGATGGATGGGGGAGTGGATGGGTGGATAATGAATGGGTGGGTGGATGGATGAATGGTGGGTGGATGAGTTGATGGATGGATGGATGGAAGGATGGATGGGTGCATGCATGGAGGGATAGACGGATCTATGGATGAATGGATGGATGGATGGATGGGTGGATGAGGGAGTGGATGGGTGGATGGGTAGGTGGACGGATGGATGAAGGGATGGAGGGATGGATGGATGATGGATGGAAACATACTCTCATAAATACATTTTTGGAAGAAAAATTTACATCTTAATATCATTCTGTGAGTTTGTTGTTTTTGCAAATCATTGACTTGTTTCCAACTAACTACATATAAACCTACCTCTTACTTTTCAACATCCACATGGTATTCCTGATTATGAACAGACAATCATTTATTTAACCATTTTCCTATAGACAAATGTGGTGGCTTTAGAGATGCACCAACGAGGTGTCTCTTCAGGGAGGGAACCTGCTATGAGGAGTGAAGTTAGCTGACAAGCTCCAGCTTCCACACTGTCAGAATGCACCCCATTCACACTGAGATCACAGTCTCTCCAGGATGCTCCCAGACTGACTGAGCACCAGAGACAGAGCATTTCTGACCAATTAAGGCTCTTTCCAAACATCACCTCTGCTCGGGGGCTACCCATTGACCTGGCTGGGATATTCTCAGAGCTGCACTGCTAGCTTGTCTATCCCATGCTCCTTCCTTCCCTCTCTCCCTTCACAGGTGTCGGTTAATATCAATGGATCCCAGTCTACACCTGCTCCTCTCCCCTTTATCCTTCAGAGCCATTTCCCCCAATAATTCTCTAGCACATTGAATTCTGTCTTGCTGTCTGCTTCTGGAAAATCCAAACTGACTCCATGGATGCTAATGTTTTCTCTTAATTTTTGGCTGTTAAAAACAATATTGACATAAACATCCTTTTGCATATATCTGTAGGATAGATTTTTAGAATGGATTTACTGATTTGGAGATATATGCAGTTCACATTTTCATAAGAACAGCCAAAATTCCTGCAAAAAGAGTTCACAATTTAATTCCTCCACCAGGAGTAGTATATGAGAAAGACATCATCTCACCTCTTTTGACATAATTAATCTTAGTAACCTTTCCAGTAAAATGGGTAAAATGTGATATTGTGCAGTTGTCTTTAAATTGCTTTTTCCAGATTTCTAGAAAAGTTGAGTCCCTTTTCTTTTTTTTCTTTTTTTTTTTTTTTTTTTTGGTTGGCTGTTTATGTTTCATCTTCTGTGAATTGCCTGTTCAGGGCCTTTTTAAAATTTTCTGTGGTGGTGTCTTTTTTTCTTCCTGATTTTAGCTATTCTTTATATTATATGGTTACATATATGATAGATATTATTTTTATATATACTATATAATAGCTTATGCATTTAATTATATAGCTACATGTTATGAAGATTAACCTTTTTCTATATAAATACTGCAAACATTTCTTCCAGTCTGTTTTTTAAGTTTATATTTTTATATAGTTAATTTGTCTAATTTTCCTTCTTCACTTCTAGGTTTCATGATTTGTTTGGAGAGATTGTCTCTATTCTGATTTTTAAAACTATTTTCCTATAGTATCTACTTCTGTCATTTAAAAAATTCTAGTTTTCTAATACATTTGATTTATATCAAAGTAAGTGTGAAATAGGAATCCCACTTAACTATAGTTCCTTTTGGAATTTGTACTGACATCATTTATTCAATACCCATATTTTCTCCACTGACTTGAAATATCATATTAATTACATATATATTTCCCACAAATGCCTCTTTCTGTTTCTGGATCTATTTGCATTCCCCTAATGTACACTATACATTATTGTAAGTTTATTGGTACATTTTGAGATTTGTAGGGAAGTTCCTAATCACTAGTCTTTTGAAAAAAAATTTTCTTGGTTTTTCAATAGTATTTACTTTCCTGGTAAAGTTTAGAGTCAACTTGCCAAGTCCATTAAATCCCCACTGGGGTTGTGAGTTGGATTGTATTGAATTCAATTGTATTGAATTATTGAATAATTTGAGGACATCCAATTTATCCTTAAGGAAGTTGATGAGTGTTCATTCCTCATGAGTCATTTTGGATTCTGAATCATTTGAAGACCCCCTATGGCCTTCCCTTAAGATCTGGTGTGATGGGTCCCAACCCAGGAGATGATGCAAGGGATGGGGTGGGGAAAATGTTTCCTGGGCACTTGCTTTGGGTCAGGATTGCTTCTCTCCCTGCAATATCTTGGCCAATTTCCCCATGAACCATCTCAAGCAGTTGCCATTTTACACATCCTACAAATGCAGAAGCTGAGTCTTTGTTGCTAAGAGCTCGTTCCATCACTGAGTCAGGTGAACCTGGATTCAGAAGCAGTCTCTGTGATACTGAAGACCCACTGGCTCTCAAGTTACCAAAGGAGACAGAAATATCTCGTGTTCCAATTACAGGGAACGTGGCTTACCTTGTAGCGCTACCTTGTTGATTTGTTGCACATAATTTCATCTACATTTCCATTGAGTCCCAGCTCAACATCCCTCTTTTTGGATCCACTGTTATGTTATGAATTGGTGAGTTTGTATCTGAAATGGTCACAAGTTAGCATTAGGAGAGAGAAATGATTTTCTTAAGATAGCATCTTGATGGTGTTAGCAAATACCTTGGATGTTACAGATGTCTCTGATTGGCAGAAGCCATGAAGCAATGGTATCTTCTTGATCTCATTAGCTCACCTTCTCAATGATGAAAAATAATGGCAGAAAAACATCACATGCCATCCCTGTTTATGTGACACTTAATTTTATAACCAGGCATCTAACAGTATGTTATTTTCATGGAGAACAAATTGTAGTTTAGAAATTTGGCTCAAGTTTTCCTATGCAGACTGTCATTTTGGAACAGCACTTTTCAAATTGTAATAGACTATTTCTTTGCCCTGCTTCATTACATATGAGGTATGATTTTTATGCAATATTTATTTCCTTATGGAGTTCACAGACTGCTTCTGCAATTCTGATATTTTTAGGAAAGCACCCAAAATACATGCATTTGAATAAATTTTGAAGTGTAACCAAAGGATACATGTTAGCATAACAGTGTCAATGTATTAAAGACTCGTAAAAAGATGGAGAAGGCATTGATCAATCCCATTTAACCAAAAACTCAAACTATAACGATACATCAGATACTTCTGAAGGTTTCATTGGCAATTTCTCAGAGGATTTAGAGTACATATTATATCTCCATTGAGGTCTCAGGTCAATATTGCTCTTTTTTATCCACTCTTGTTATGAATTGGTGAGTTTGTATCTGAAATGGTCACAATACAATACATTAGACCCTGACCCTGTAAATAGAGACTGCCTTCTATATTGACACATTTTTCTGGTTTGTGTGCCTTGGTTAACCTTGAAATTTATTCAAATGTATGTATTTTGGGTGATTTACAAACAAGGAATGTAAATATTAATGTTAATTGCCATAATCAACCATCTTGGTGTGATAAGCAAGCCCAAACAAAATGAATAGCTTGATTTCTGGAATAATTTTCTCCTGACTCATAAAAATAGTGTATTGACAAAGAAATAGTCTGCAAGGGCCAATTATTATAAGTTGAAAATATACATTTTTTTTTAATTAGAGAGGTTTTAGGTTTACAGAAAAATCATGCAGAAAGAGTTTCCATATAACCTCCCTACCACACACAATTTTCCTTATTATTTACACTTTGCATTAGTGTGATACCTTTGTTACAATTGATGAAACAATAATATTATAATTATACTAACTATAGTCCATAGTTTACATTAGGGTTCACCAATTGTTTTGTATAATTCTATGACTTTTAAAACTTTTCATGCTTTATATTTTTGATTCAAAATATTTTATCATATAGAAAATGTAAGTTTTAATGGATAATTAGGTCTCAAAATTTATACTCACTTCTGCTGAAACAGCTTCAAATTCATTAAAATAGATAAATGATGGCTATTGTTATGTTAGTTACTATTAAAAAGTCAAAAGAAGGAAATTTTCTGTCAGTATTCTGCAAAGTCTAAGAGGTTTTTTTTTTTTTTTTTTGGCTCTTTCATAGGGGTTATTCACTGTCCAACTATGATTTTGCTCCCAAATGAAACAAAATTTAATGCAAAAAATGGTAAAATCAGGTCCATGAAGGCAAAATGTAATAAAAGCAATGCAACTATGCATAAGGTCTTTATTACAATAAACTAGCAAGTCTTCAGTATTTTCAAAAGAGACAGGCAGGTGGTGTTCTAAACCCTGGTTGCACATTAGAATCACTTGGGGAGATTTTAAAAACTAGATAAGAGTTACTCTTCTAGTCAGGATAGATTCACTAGTACCAGATTTACCCGTCACCATAAACAACTGGAAAACAGAGCAAAATACATAGTTGCACAAATCAACTACTTCCAGACATTGGATGAGGCAGTATAGAACAATGGAAACTGCCAGGAAAAAATTACTGGGTAGCTACAAGCTCAACAGTTCTGAGAGTTAATTTAGAGGTAGGAGGCACTGAAGTTGCAACTGGCCACGGGGAGAGACCTTTTTTGAGCACCCAGGGCAGTTAGAAGAGATTGCAGAAAGGTCATGCCTTAGATCTGGGAGAAACTCACTCTAAACTAAAGTCTACTATAAACCCACCCTGAAAAGCTTCAAAGGAAGCTCCTCCACCAATAAAGTAATGGTCAACCAAAGCAAAACTCAATGTTTTAAAGGAAGACTGCAAAACCAGACACTCCTCAATCATTCGCCAAACCTAGCATCCAATATTTACTAGACATGCAAAGAATCAGGAATGGGTCACCTATAACCAGGAAGAAATAGGCTCCTAAATAAAAGAGATTATGAAAATAATTGAAAAAGGCATCAAGACAGCCATTGTGAATGTTAAAAGAAAACATGAACACAACACAGTGAGAAATGGAAGCTATAAAAATGAGTCAAATGGAACTTCTACAGGTGGAACATATAACATCTGAAAAGAAAAATTCACCAGATAGGCTGAGCAGCAGATTAGACACTGAAGAAGAAATGACCAGTGAACTGTAAGACATGGCAAGAAAAAGCATCCAAACTGAAGCACACGGAGAAAAAGGCTGGGGAGAATGGAGTCCCCATGACTGTGGCAAGGCGTGTATTTAGGGTCCAGGAATGTGTGAGTCAGAAAAACATATGAAGAATTAATGGCTGTGAATTTCCCACATTTGATGAATATTACACACCCACAGATCCAAAAAGCTCAAAAATCCTAAGCAGGATTTATATATACACACAGACACACACATCAGAAAATGAACAAACCCCACTTTTAAGAAAACCAAAACAATAGTGTAAGAAAATCTTAGAGAAAAAAAGACACACTACATTTTAGGGAACAAAGATAACAATTACTGCTGATCTCTCATTAGAAATAATGAAAGGCAGAAGATAACAGAATGACATATTTAAATTCTGAAAAAAAGAAAGAAATGAGAAATAAAGAAAAAAGGAAAGGAAGGAAGGTGGAAAGAAGGAAGAAAGAAAGACCAAAAACCTTGTTAACCTAGAAAACACTATCCAGAAAAACCTGAAGGTGATATAAGGACATTTTTATGCAAAGAAAAGTGGAAAGAATTTGTTGCCAGAAGACCAGGAATACAAGAAATCTTAAAGGAATTTATTCTGGCTAAAGGAAAATAACAATGGATGGAAAATCAGATCTACATAGAGGAATGTTAAAGGAAGGTAAAAAAGAATTTAAAAGCAACATACCAGAAATAGCAAATATGTAGATAAACAATTTAAATGTTTTTGCCTCATCTTTACTATTTAAAAAAGAAAATTGACTTTAAGCAAATTAATAACCGTGCATTATGGGTTTATAAGATATGTAGAAGAAAAATGCACAAAGAATGACACAAAGAATGAGACAGGGAAGGTAGAAGTATTCTGTTGCAAGAGTCTTAATTATATGTGATGTAAAATCATATTATTTGAAGATAGTATGTGATAAGTTACCGATGCATATTTTAAACCCTGAGTAACCACTAAATCAACGACACAAAGAGAAATAGCCAAAGAACCAATAGTATGGGGGGTGGGGGGAAGAAGTCTGAAAAATATTTAATCTGAAAGAAATCAGGAAAAAGGGAAAGAAAAGAACAAAGAAAAGATGGGGAAAAAGGAAACAAATAGCATCATGTAAAATTAAACCCAACCATATTAATAATTACGTTAAATGTGAGTGATCTAAATACTCCAATGAAAAGGAAAGATTATCAGACTAGAAAGAAAAATAAAGGAAAATTCTGAACAAATTCATGCCAAAATATTCAAAACACATGAAATGGATAAATTCCTTTAAAGACATAGTAACAACATTGATAAAAGGCAAAGAAAACCTGAAGAAAGCTGTCTCTATTAAAGCAATAGAATCTGTAATTTAAAACCTTTACACACACACACAAACACACACACACACACTAACACTAACTCCAGGCATAGATGGCTTCACTGGTAAATTCTATCAGATATATATGGAAGAAATAATATCAATGTACTCAAACTTTAAAATACAAGAGGAGGAGAAATTATTTCTGACTCACTTTATGAAGCCAGCAATATTTTAACACCAAAATCAGAAGAAGACATTGAAAGTAAACTAGAGGACAATATCCTTCACAAACATAGGCACAAAATTCCTCAACAAAATATTGGTAAACAGAATCCATCAATATGTGGAATTGATAATTCCCCATGCCAAAGTCAGGTTTATTCCAGGAATGCAATGTTGTTTTCACAATTGATATAATTTGCCATATTAACCAAAAACTAATGCTCACCTCAATAGAAGCAGAAAAAACTTTGGACAAAATGTAACATGCACTCATGATAAAAACCCTGAGCAAACATGGAATAGAATAAAATTTCCTTACACTGATAGAAGCTCTAGGAAAATCCTTCAGCTAAATCATACTAAAAGGTGAAGGACTAACTGCCTTTCCTTAAGCCTGGGAATGGGGGAAGGCTGTCTGCTCTCACCACTTCCAGGCAAAATTGTATTGTATCAAAGTCCCTCCTAATGCATCTTGGCCAAAGGTGGAGCTTCAGGAGACTTGGAAGAAAAATGTTACAATTTTAGAGCATCTCAGTTGCTTCTTTCAGCCTTTGGTAAGGTTCTGAGAGACAGAAACTCATAGAAACTCCTCCTGTCTGTTGTCTCAGATCCTAGAATATCTGTGTGCCTGGAGACCAGTAAGACGCAGCAACCTCTGCTGCTGGATGAGGCAGGCAGACAAAATCAGGACATGAAGGAGAGTCTGATGAAATCCTGTGGTGTGCCAGGTAACAGTACACACCTGTTTGCCTCTTCAACCTGTCCTCTGTTGGAGCCTTAGGCTGGGGCTGAGTTGTGGGGTCAGCTGCAAAGACATGGGACTCCCTGCAGGATGCAGCCAAAATTAGGGGATTGTGATGGTACAAGACTCCAATCAAATGTTTGGCAGCTACTAGGAATTTAAGTCTATTTTAAGGAAACTCCTAAGCCTGGCAAATGGCCACTGCTGCCCAGAAACTAATTCTGCCAACTTGAAGGCTGTAGTTATCCAGCTCATGGAGGCAAAACTCCTGCAGACCCTTCTTTGAGGGGGCAGTGGAGAACCCCACAGGAAGCAGAAGCAGGAACTGCCATATTGGGCAATGAGGAAACCCAAACTTGTGGTTAGACCCCGCCATCTGTGATGGTCATTATGTGATCCGAGTGATAGAAGGAGCTTCTGCCAGTTGTCCCCCCTTCTCCTCTTTTACAAGTGGAAGTTTCACAGTTTCTGTTGGGGTTACCCTCTTTTCTCCCCATGGTTACACATTGGGTGTCTGGAAGGTGGATTTCACATCTCATCGAGGAGCCACTTAGGAAATCAGGAAAGCCCATCTCAGAGCTTGTCGAGAGAGATGCATGTTTCTCAGGGTGCAGGAGAGGGGTGGAGCTGGAAACTGCTGGGCTGCCTCTTTCATGTGGCTCTCCATGCGGACAGGGCGAGTTTTCGTGTTGGTCAATTGATGGCTGCACAGCAGCTTGGGGTCGTGCAGATGGGAAGAGGGAGTGGGGTGAGCTTTCAGGGCAGCCTCTTGGTGAGGTGAGGAGGATGGTGGTCTTGACGGTTACCCTTGTGGCTGCACCCCTTTCCTTCAGGGATCCCCTTCTCCCCACTGTGGTCCTGTGGATGCTGCCAGGAGACACCCCAAAGTCTTACAGCACATGGCGGGGTTTCAAATGGGCTGAAAAGCAACCGAGCTACACCTTTTGCTCATCTGCCTCTCGATGCTTGAGACCACCGTATTTTTAATAACATTTGTGGTCTTTTACCCAGGTTTGGGACAACCCATGCTGCATTTGATTCCCTCTCCAAATGATAATTCAGAATGAAGCAAGAGTTCCTGGGATCTGCTTTACATCAGAATACCCTGAGCTCTTGACCAGATCAGTATCCACATCCTGGGTGTGATGTAACATTGTGTAATTTTTTTTTTTTTTTGGCATGAAATTACCCATTTTAGCCATTTTAAGTGGAAAATTCAGCGGCATTAAGTCCACTCAGTGTTTTGCAACCACTACCTCTATCAAGTTCCAAGAACGTTTTATCACTCATAGTACAATTTTGCAAGATGTTATCTTTTGGGGAAACTGGGTGAAGTTACCCAGGATTTCTTTGTATTATTTCTTATAATTGCTAAAAAAAAAAAAAAAAAAAAAAAAAAAAGGAAAAAGAAAAGAAAAAAACAAAAAGCTTCACGTAAAAACAAAATGCCCCAAGAGACCCACACATATCCGCGGAATTTTGTCTGGTGCTTACCCTGGTTGCTAGGCTGCAGACAGATAACGGTCATCAGAAACACAGCGAGCCAAGAGAAGGCCAGCATGGATGCAGCTCCCACAGGGAGGGAGGGCAGTGGTGAGCTGAAAGAGGAGAAGGGAGTTACCTGATGGAGTGTCCGTGTGGGTTAGCACCTGAGGGAGTCTGGGGGTGGCGGAGCTCGTTAATAAATATCTCCTGGGGCAGGTAGCTCATTCCAGAATGGAGAGAGGTGGAGAGAGAGAGGGAGAGAGAGAGGGAAGGAGGGAGAGAGAGGGAGAGAGAGAAACTGTTGTAGAAGTGGCTCCTGGCTTGGGGGTTTGGCACACTCTTGGCTCAAGCCCTATCCAGAAACCAGGAAAGCACACACCAGGAAACATTCTCATGACAAAGCATGGGAAGGAAGTTGAATTAAAAGTATGAAATCAGGGCAGACTTGAATTTCCTGAGTGGAGTTATTGTAAGTCTGGGTTGTGTGCTGCCTCAGCCCCCCAGCCAGGAGCCATTGGTGGCACTGGCCGTGGACCCCCTCTGGAGCTCTCACCCTGGGGACTGGCCATTTACATCCACTGGGGCAGTCGGCTGCTGGGTGCCCTGATGGAGCCCCTACCCCTCACCGCCTTTTGCAAACAGGGTGCTGCTTTTGAGCTGGGAGTCAGCTGCTGACACACAGACAACATCCACCACCCCCAGCCTTGGGGACCACCCATCCCCTTCCATGCTCTCTGACCCTCACACCCACAAAGCATCTCACTTGGGGGTTTTTGGCTGACCAGTCAAGCCTGAGGGTGCTGGCTCTCTCCATACCTAGTTAGGGGGTTCTTTTTCAGCCCCCCATCATTCCAACTCACCTTTAAAGGGGCGTAGACTCCCTCACGAAGGGACCAAACCCAAATGCCTTCAGGGTTCCTAGTCACTCCCCGATCCATTCCTGGGAGCCCAAGGACTTCTTAGGGGAGTTAGCCCCCCAACAATGCAACTTCCCAGGGGCCCCTGCCTCGGTTTTCCTGGGCTGCTGTGACAAACACCCCACAGTGGTTGCCCTAAATAACAGAGATTTATGGCCTCACAGTTTTAGAGTCCGGAAGTCCAAAGTTTTGGCCATATTTTTTCCCCAAGTCTGTAGCATCCTGGGACTTGAACTTATCTTTTTGGGGCCCACAATTCAGTCCCCAGCAGCCCCCTGCAAGTACCACTTTTTTTTTTACAAGTACCACTTTTTACACGAGGTGATTTGAGATGATACACAAACTTCTTCCCGAAGCATGCGGCCAGCCCCCAGGGAATGCTGGTTCTGGAATAAGGGTGTTGGCAAGCTCCAGGGGACATGTATGGGACAGATGCTTTGCATACAATTTTTATTCACTGGCTGGGACGAGGATAAGGTAAGTGAAGCATTTGCCGCAGGTGCAGAATTTAAAGGGAGCCCCCCAAAACTCAAAATACTTTGATGCAATTTTAAAAAAAATCAAAATTAATGCAAAAAAAATCCACAGTGGACAAAATATCAACATTTTAAGTGAAAACAGGGCAGGTATCAGCTGACGCCATCCGGAGCCCTTCATGATTTGATGAAGGTGGGGCTGGTGGCCGTCCGGGGCTTGTACCTGTGGGCATCCACTGGGCAGTGAGTCTGGGTCCCTGGTTCTGCTTGAGCACCCCAAGTTCCCAGTATACATCCCTCTAGCACAGCGAGGCTTGTGCAGTCAGACATCTAACTGGTGTTTCAGCATATCTTGCATTTCTCCAATTAATGAAGAAGCTGTGAGCCTGGGGGAAACTGAGTCTGTTGAGGGTGGGAACATGGTGGGGTAGCCAGGCTGGAGGGGAAGGAAGGCTCAAGCCCCTTGGGAGCCCCTGCCTGGGGGAGGATCCCTGGGGGAGAGCAGGTGAACCATCTCCCAGCAAGTCCAGGGAAGACATGGTCCAGCTCAGAGAGCTTCCTCTTTCCCTGGGGAAGAACTTCCAGGCAGCAGGTAGCCGAATCCAAAGCCAAGTCTACTTGGCACATATGTGAGACCCTTCCCAGGCTTCAGAGGTGATTCAGACTGCCAGGAATAAGGAACAAGGAATAAAGATGTGCCTTTAGCCCCTGGCAACTGCTATCTATCTCTATGGATTTGCCCATTTTGCACATTTCATATAAATGAAATCACAGCACTTCTTTTATGTCTGGCTTCTTTCACTGGGACTAAAGTTTTCAAGGTTCATCCATGTTGCATGATGGAGCAGAACTTCTTTCCTTTTTATGGCTGAATAATATTCCATTGTATGGAGAGACCACACTATGGTGACTCATTCCTCCAT
The DNA here is from genome assembly GCF_015220235.1 of Choloepus didactylus. Lineage (NCBI taxonomy): Eukaryota > Metazoa > Chordata > Mammalia > Pilosa > Megalonychidae > Choloepus > Choloepus didactylus. Next base: position 620,631 of record NW_023637621.1, on the reverse strand, counting down.
TGATGGACATGTGGGCTGTTTCCATGTCTTGGCCATTGTGAATTAAGCCCTGTGTGGGATCTGAACTTTCACAAGCTCCCTGGGGATTCTGAGAAGCCAGGAAACATAGCAAGATGAGGCTGTGGTCCCAGCCCACAAAACAGCTCTAAGTCTACCAATCAAGCACCACCCAATAGAAACAAAAACTGATCCGCAGGGGTCCATTTAAATTTTCTAGGAGCCACATTTAAAAAGGTGCAAAAATGGCAGTCAATACTGATCATTTATCCTCTCTAACCCAATACATCCAAAATAGCATCCCGTAAACATGTAATCTGTATAAAAATCACCGATGTGATATTTAGCATCCCTTTTTGCATACAGAGTCTTTGGAATGTGGTGTGTACTGCTCACGGCTGCACATCTGAGTTTGAACCATCAACATCCCAGTGCTCAGTGGTTGTCCAGGGATGGTTTCCCCTTTCCCAGCCAGTGTAGCTCTCCTGGGAAAGCAGACCCGGTGGCTTCCCTCATCCTGCCCCGCCATCAGGGATCTTACCTTGGATGCCAAGAAAACTCCAGTGTTGGCAGGCAGCACGCGTGGGTCCCGTCTGGCTGCTCTGGGGGTCCGAATCCCAGGCGCATCCCACCGCAGGCTCCTCAGCTCTGTGTTGTTTTCCCAGCTGGCTGTATGAAAGGAAGCCTTTCCAAAGAGAAATCGAAGCTTGTTCTCCCTATTCAGCCCTTTTTATCGCCTCCAAGTGGGGCCCCACCCCTAAAAATCCCATCCAATGAGTATCGGGTCTGGTTGGAGACAGAGCCAGGGAACCCCTTCTCCTAGGCTTGGAAGCGGGTAGGTACAGAGGAGAAAGGCTGAGGGCTTTCATTGGGACCCTCTTTTTAAAACATGTTATTCTCTTGTTCTCATTTCTTGGTGTGTATTCCTGTGTGTTATGATTATAATTACTGCTTACCATTCAAAAAGGGTTGGGCAATTTCCTGCTATAGTAAATTGAACTCGATGAGCCTGAATGGCGGGGTCCCAGGCTGCTGGCTTGGCCGTCTTCCTTCAAGTTGCCATGGCAAAACCCTGCACCCCAGGTTAGGTGACTGCTTACAGCTTCCTGGGCAGCCGCCCCCGACTTTCCTTCCAGCATGTGCTCTGTTCTTCCACAGATCCCAGCTGAAGTTTCGCCCACTGTCCTTACTCCTTAGTGGCCTCCTTACACCTTGTGGTTGCCATTGCCCCACAGTCACAGCCCATATCTCCCCTTCCTTGCAGCCTCAGCCCATCAGACCAGCGAGGCTTTTGTTTGCTTTGTTTTTGTCTCCATCACTCACCTTATGTCTTCCGTGACCAGCCCCCACTACTCCCTGGGAGATGAAAGCCTCCCTCTCCTTCTTACTTCTTCGAGGAAAATGGTCACCCTTTTAGGAGACTCCCAAACTGCATAGTGCATGTAGGAAGCTTAGTGACCAGGGAGCTAGGTAGGGGGGTGCTTTCTGGTCCCCTCAGTCAGTGACCCTCAGCAGGTGGGGTGAGGAGCTCAGGGATGCAGTGCCAGGTGTGATGGGGATGAGCCGAGAAATGAGCTTCGCCCATTGGACTTCAGCAGCTCTGAGGTGAGCTCTGGCTGCACCAGGTGGGGTCAGGTGGCCCCCTTTAAACTTGAGTGAAACGCAGGTGTTGAGGCTCAGGTAAAGGTGGGGCGGTTGCCATGAGGCAGGTGCAGGGCTCAGGTGTGTAGGACACAGAGGGTGGGGCAAATTGATGGGCAGGGTGTAAGACGAGCCAGCCAAGGACATCCCCATTGGGACGGGTGAGAGGGGGACAAAAGGAAAGCAAAGTTGGGCCACCAGGTTCTGGGCTGTTCTTGGGCAGAACCAGGGAGCTGCAAGAGATAAAGAGGCAAAACTGACCTGGAGAGGTTGCCCCTGTGTCACAACACTTCTGGGTCCCCCAGCTGCTCAGGCTGGAGATTAGCCAGGCACGGCTCAAACCCTGAGAGGGAGTCAGTATGTGCTCAGATAAACATAACTCCCCTTACTCCAAAAACACCAACAAAAAGAAGGGACTCTAAGACTTCCCTCCCTCCTCCCTCCCTCCTCCCTCCTTCCTTCCTCCCTCCCTTCCCTCCCTCCTCCTTCCTCTCTCC